>NC_141008.1:18840005-19137505 GCF_052327205.1 Somniosus microcephalus
AACTAGGAAAGAAAGAACTTGAATTTATATAGCACCTTTCACAACCTCAGGACGTCCCAAAGTGCATCACGCCAATTAATTACTGTCACTGTTGTAATGTAGGAAATGCAGCAGTCAGTTTGCACACAGCAAAGTCCCACAAACAGCAATGAGATAAAAGACCATTTAAACTGTTTAATGATATTGGTCTGAGGGATAAATGTTGACCAGGGCACTGTACTTTGAAATAATTCCATGGGTTCTTTTACATTCACCTGAGAGGGCAGACAGGGCCTTGGTTTAATATCTCATGTGAGAGACGGCACCTCTGACAGTGCAACACACCCCCAGTACTGCAGTGGAATACCAGCCTAGATTATTATGTGTTTAAGGCCTATAATGGGGCTTGAACCCATGACCTTCTGAATCAGAGGCAAGAGTGCTACCACTAACCCAACACTGACACATAACAGGCAGTAAGAGGTAAATAGGGGATGTGATTTATTTTGTATATAGAGGGGGATGATTTTTTAAAATATAAATGTCATGGATTTGCTTGTGAGGTCATTCTGCTACAAGAAAGGTCTTTATACCACTTCATATCCCAGGGTAAGTGTCTGGATCTTAGCTCTTTTACATTGTTAGAGATAGGGTGCTTGTTACTACAGATTAGAAGTGATGGTCACCTACTGGTGCTGTTACCCAGTGAGTTTAATTTCTATTCCATGCCCTGTTATCTGTTTTCAGTGTCCCCACCCTTTACCTACGACAAATGGAACAACACCATTTTCAGAATGTCTTTAAAACCAGATGAAAATCGATGAACCCATCATCCAGCTTGGTGTGCGGAGAAGGCCGGGTTACTGTCAGCAGAGTGGGATATCAAAATCATGAAAAAAGTCAGAAACAGAAAGAACTTGCATTTCTATAGAGCCTTTCATGAGCTCAGGATGTCTCAAAGCATTTTACAGCCCATGATGTATCTTTGAAGTGCAGTCACTGTTGTTTATGCTAAGGGCCTACCCCCCCTGCGATTTCCCGATATGCAGGACACCGGGCTGAAGCTCCTCACCAGCCGTGGACTACAGAAAATTTGCTCTTAAATCTTGACTTTGGGGGTAATGTAATTCCTTGTCGCTAAGCTCCCTCTGTTTGAAGCATTTACTGTATTGTGTCTTTCATCACCAACGGTACTAGGGAGCAGCTGCGACGATAATTGACGGAAAATCAACCGACCCACGGTCAAGGTTAGCTGCAGTCCCTCAGTGTTTTAGTCACTTGTGACTCTTTATATCGCTGAACCATTCTCCCACTGGGGTTCGTAGTGCTGTGAAACCTGAACCCGGTGACATTGCAGGGTAGATAATAGAGCAAAGGCTGAAACATTAAAACATCTGCGCACGTGCAAGATTGTGCTTGCATAACTGTCTTTAAAAAAAAAAAAAAAAATTTGCCAAAGTGACTTCCGTTTTTGGCCGTAAACCTTCCCAGCTTATGAGACAAGCTAAGCAAGCAGCTTGGTATATTTTAATGTAACTCATTAATTTAACTCGCTGGCAAGGTCGGAATCTCTTGGCCATCTCTAGTTGCCCTAATAAGGCGATGGTGGGCCATCTTCTTGATGCGCTGCAGACCGTGTGGTGAAGCCACTGCCCTGCTATTCTCTGGGAAAGAACTGCCCAGATGGGCAAACAGGACAACCCTCCTCGCACCACCTCAGACAGCACTAACTCCACTTTGCCAACTATCAAACAGGGGTTCAAGTGCTGCTTTGTTCCATCGTTAACCCACAGATTTTGCTTCCTGCCTCCGCAGTCACTGGATATTACCAGGTGGGGTTCTTTTTTGTCCCAAAAGGCATGTGGAAAGGCTGAAATGTACATTACAAATAATAATTTTTGCCCCCATGTGCAGCTACACCCATTTATGGTTTTCCATCATCCCTCACCTGTAGCTGTTTAACGGCTGCTGATTCAGATTTCTCCATTCCCCCCCCCCCCCCACTCCGCCTGCCACTGCTGATTCCCAGTAACAGCCTACACATGGGCCGGGAACGATCTTTATTAAAATTAGGAGGGCTTCGCCATTCCTTGTCAGGTCAGGACTCATCCAATTGAGTGGCTGCTAATCTCACAGCCTCTGCCTCCCACTGGGTCCATGCAGGGAGATGGTAATCAGCGCTAGTGCCTTAGGAACTGCTCTTCCAACCCAGGAAATGTTGTTCTTCATCTTAATGAGGAAGAAACTGCAGAAAGATGAAATAGGAAAAAGAGGAGAGTGAGAGAACGATGGAAATGAAAAGAGATAGAAAGAAAGGATTTGAAACCAAAGACAGCAACATGAGATCTACCTGACGTCCCAAAGAGCTTTTACAGCCAATGAAGTACTTGGAGTGTAGTTATTGTTGTAATGTAGGAAATGTGGCAGCCAATTGGTGCACAGCAAGCTCCCACAAACAGCAATGTGAAAATGACCAGGTAATCAGTTTTTTGTTATGTTGATTGAGGAATAAATATTGGCTAGGACACCAGGGATAACTCCCCTGCTCTTCTTCGAAATTGTGCCATGGGATCTTTTACGTCCACCTGAGAGAGCAGACGGAGCTTCAGTTTAACGTCTCATCCAAAAGATGGCACCTTCGACAGTGCAGCCCTCCCTCAGTACTGCACTGGAGTGTCAGCCTAGATTTTTGTGCTCAAGTCCCTGGAGTGAGAACTTGAACCCACAACCTTCTGACTCAGAGGCAAGGGTGCTACCCACTGAGCCATTGGCTGACACTGTTGTACTGTAGGAAACGTTACATTTGTGTGCTGCCCCCAGTGGTCAAATAGCACATTAATGCACATGCCCAGGTTCACCCATGAGGAGCAGCCACTTGTGAAGTACTGGTGCCCCATGACATCATACATTACTAAATCAACCAATACCTCAACCAACATCACTAAAACAGATTATCTGGTCATTTAGCTCATTGCTTTGTGGGATCTTGCTGTGCGCACATTGGCTGTCACATTTCCTACATTACAACAGTGACTGTGCTTCAGAAATACTTCATTGGCTGTAAAGCGCTTTGGGACGTCTTTATCTTACATCACGAGTCGGCGCCTTCAATGGGGAATGTTTAAAAATATACAGAAAATCATTTTAATATTCAGATGTTATGTAAAGAAACCCAGTAAATTCTAACATCCGTGTTAAAAAAAACTAACACCCGCAGGGTCAATAGTGAACGGTTTAGTGTCGTTCCTGTATAGAGGTAGGTTTTACAAATTAGAGCATGCTGTGCATGATTGGAGCACCTAAAACGATTGCAGTCTAGGAGGACAGTAGCCTCCTCTGATTCTTTGCCCATTTCTGTCTCAGGATTGGTGGCGGATGTCTCCCTGTGACAGCAGGGAGACAGTTCACTGCATGTGAGGAAGTTTAGGTGGCTGGTAAGTTACAGGAACATAGGAATTGTGGTACGAAGAAAGACCAGGGTCCATCGAGTCACCTTCTACCATCCCGGTACAGGAAACTTATTTTTATCCGGGACCGACGTGGTGCCGGTTCATCAAAAATTCCAGATAACCGAGCGCTATAGTAAAAGATACGGAGAGCTGACAGCTCCGTATAAAGCAACAAACCCTGTTGCATGGCCACACGTTGCAAGCGTCTCTGTAGCTTAGCAACAGCTGCAGCCACACCCTTGCACAGCAACAGATGGAGGAACGCAAGTCAATATGAAGTAAAACCTACTCCTGAATTTTGCCGGTTAACCAAGGTTTCCGGTTATTTAGGTGCCGGTAAATCGAAAGTTTCCTGTAGTCGCATGTTACAACGAGAATGGAGTTGTCGACTAATCACAGCAATCAATCTCTATCAATGAGTCTACAACAGACCCAGACATGAGGCGAGGGAAACCCCAGTGGGGGGAGAGCTTTGGGAAACCATAGGACCAAAGTCACCTGTTCCTCCCGAGCCTGTTACACTTACCACATAGAATCATATGGCCATTCGGCCCATCGTGCCTGTGCCGATTCTTTGAAAGAGCTATGCACCCATTACTCCAAACAGACTCGTATACTGTATCCCAACTTATGAGGGAGATAAGCACATTAGTACTGTTACTGTGAGGCATGCTCACAGCAAAAAGGCTTCAAAAGACTGAATGAAACTTCTCAATTCCGGCTTGTAATCACTCCAAAGGGTTAAAATTAACAGATGGAAAATCACAGACTTGTGATTTTCAAAGATGTGCTTTGGGGAGTGCTGCTCCCTACTGACACTGCTGGCTCACTGTTTGTTATTCCTTTATACAAACCATCTGAACTCTTCATTAGATTGCAGCCTCTAACTCACTCCCAGGCATCCGTTATTCTACATATAAACCATCTGAACCCCTCGACTAGATCCCAGTTTGTAACTTACTCCAGAGTATCTGTTATTCTGTATAAACCATCTGAACTCCTGGCATAGTGGTTAGCACTGTTGCCTCACAGCGCCAGGGACCCGGGTTTGAATCCGGCCTCGGGTGACTGTCTGTGTGGAGTTTGCACATTCTCCCCGTGTTTGCGTGGGTTTTCTCCGGGTGCTCCGGTTTCCTCCCACAGTCCAAAGATGTGCGGGTTAGGTTGATTGGCTATGATAAATTGACCCTTAGTGTTAGGGGGATTAAATACGTGGGGTTACGGGGATAGGGTGGGATATGTGTTGGTGTAGGGGTTACGGGGATTGGGTGGGATATGTGTTGGTGTAGGGGTTACGGGGATCGGGTGGGATATGTGTCGGTGCAGGCTCGATGGGCCGAAATGGCCTCTATCTGCATTGTGGGGTTTCTCTGATTCTCTGATTCTCTGATTAGATTGCAGCCTGTAACTCGCTCCTGGTTTTCCATAAATCTATAAATAAATCATCTCAGCCCTATGGTTAGATTCACTCCTAGAAATCCATTATACTATATATAAACCACCAGAGACCTTCATTAAACTGCTGCCTGTAACTCAGCCCCAGGTATCCGCTATTCTATATATAAACCAGCTGAACCCGATTGGATTCATGCTATTCTGAAATAGGTAATTTGAAATCTTTTTAGAAACTTTATTTTTGATCCTGTAATTGGTTGGCTGAAGGAAAAATGTGAATGAAAACCTCTTTCAAACAGTGTTTCGAGTGATTTGCTCGGTTGGTCTTTTCATTCCTTCTATTGCTCTGTTCTCTGGAATGGTAATTTCAGTCTTCTAGTTTAAGAACATAAGAAATAGGAGCAGGAGTCGGCCATACGGCCCCTCGAGCCTGCTCCGCCATTCGATAAGATCACGACTGATCTTCGACCTCCACTCCACTTTCCCGCCCAATCTCCATATCCCTTGATTCCCCTAGAGTCCAAAAATCTATCTGTCTCAGCCTTGAATATAATCAAAGACTCTGCATCCACAGCCCTCTGGGGCAGAGAATTCCAAAGATTCACAACCCTCTGAGTGAAGAAATTCCTCCTCATCTCAGTCTTAAATGGCCGACCCCTTATCCTGAGACTATGCCCCCTAGTTCTAGACACTCCAGCCAGGGGAAACAACCTCTCAGCATCTACCCTGTCAATCCCCTTCAGAATCTTGGATCCTTGTATCTTAGTTTCCTAAAGTCCTTAGTTTCTGCCTACAAAGTTACAGTGACAAACACTTCAAAGATAATTCATTGGTTGTGAAGCACTTTGGGACATCCTGAGAATGTAAGAGACGTTAGATAAATGCAAGTCTTTTTTCTTATCGCAGTAGTAGCTATCGAGGCACTTGCTCCCTTTTGATGTGTATGTTCCTTACCTCTTTAGCCTGGCTTGCTGATGGTTTACTTTGAGACAATCAACAAAGTGCAATGCTGGAAGTGTGATGGTCACACGACAGGAAGTGCAAGCAAGCTTACCATATTTAGAGATAAATGTATATATGTGTGTGCATATATATATAGATATTGTGTGATCAACTACCTCTTGTCTCAGGATGGCCAGCACTTGTTTCACCCCTTTGTGTTCTCGATAGCAATTCAGTTAAGTCAACTGAAGAGAGTTCGTTCAGCACTCCTGCACACTTTAATTGTTAGATTCATTAAACAAAATACACTTACTTCAAACTTGCTATAGACCTATGTCTTTCTATCCTGTCAGTCCGCCCCAACCTAAAACCTTTGCTTTATATAAACCCCCTTGCTTGTTTGGTTAATCAGGGACACCAATGACCAATGTTCCCTCTAATTTGTTTTTGTGCGCGGTCCCTTTAAATTGCTGCATGGCCCATTCAAATTTTGCGCATGCGTGGTTTTTACAATGCGACCTGCGTGGGTCCTCGCTGACACTGCGTACTCGCGCAGTTTCGAGGGAACATTGCCAGTGATCACTTACTATGGAGTCCACGGTCCTAGTGCCCTATATCTTCAGGAGTGGATGTAATTCATCACTATATTACATACATAGAATTACATTAGTGAAGCAGCTGAAGATGGTTGGGCCTAGGACACTGCCCTGAGGAACTCCTGCAGCGATGTCCTGGGGCTGAGATGATTGGCCTCCAACAAACACAACCATCTTCCTTTGTGCTAGGTATGACTCCAGCCAGTGGAGCGTTTTCCCCCTGATCCCCATTGACTTCAGTTTTACTAGGGCTCCTTGATGCCACACTCGGTCAAATGCTGCCTTGATGTCAAGGGCATTTGGACCAAGGCTGTAATGAGGTCGGGAGCTGAGTGATCCTGGCAGAAGCCAAACTGAGCTTCGGTGAGCAGATTATTGGTGATATATATATAAATATGTGTGTATATTTCCCAGGGTATTGCAGTCTTGTTTCTGATGTTTAACACAATCCTGCAGCTAAATGTGACAGCAGTTCACCTGTTGCTGTGAGACAGCAAGTTCTCTAAAGTAATTTATCACATGATTGACTTCAGGTAAAAGTATTACACACCTTACTGATACTGAAAGATTCAAGCCTCACAGATATAATAACAAACTATACTTTACAAAGCTTCATTAAGATCCAAGTAACTTTGTTCTTCCCTCCCCATAACTTATTATTCCTGTTTTCTTATATTATAAAATATTTTTCTGTTTTACTTACCACAATATATTTCCAGTATTTGCTTAAGATGCAAGTCCTTTTATTTATTTGTTTATTCTTCCCTCCTTCTCCAGGACATAATTCCTTCTTTTCTCAGTTATGTCCATGATGATCAAAGATATTTTTACCTTTTTTAGAGAGTTCAAGGGAGGCTTTTTCCACTATTCAGTTTCCTTGCCTAGTACCTAAATGGCTGGGGCTCGATTTTAATAGCCCCGAGGAGGCAGGTTTGAAGGCTGGTCTGTTGGGAAAATCTGAAAAAATGGCTTCAGACACCCATCCCGCCCCCCACCCAATTTTCGTGAGTGTCTGTTTAGCCGCTCCCAACTGACCCGTCTGGAACCGGTGGGACAGATAGTTAAGGCACTTAACAGCCTGTTAACCGCTTTGCTATTCCTATTTTTATAGTGGTTTCCCATTTTCGTGCTTCTGGCTCCTGTTTCCTGTCTTGTCAGAAACAGGCCAAGTTCAAGGAGACGAGTTGCTGGAGGACATGATTTGTATGCATTGGTGCAGCACTTTAAAAGCACTCCTGAAACATGGCTGACATTCAAATGCAATAACTTTGCTGTTGTAGGTATGGGATAAGATTTTGCACATCTACTGACCTTGTGACTGTTCAAGCTGACACACATCTGCAGTGTGACCTGAATGGAATAATTTCAGGCCACTTCAACTGTGCGCTTGCAAGCTTGTTGCCTCAAATGAAATCTATAGCAAGGGGATGGGAAACATTTATGCCGTCTCATCCTGGTCCTCATAATCAGAGGAGTAGCAGCCATGTGGCTCAGCGCAGATCTTCCTGGGAAAAGGAGTAGGAGGAGGACAGGGGCGCCTTGTATGCCCTGTTGTGACCCATGCAGCATCCCTCCAGTTCACTGCTGCCCGTCAAGCAGGGTATGCACACTGCCATGCCACACTACCATAAGCTTACTCTTCAACCATAGGTGGCTACCATATGGCTCTGTAATTGCAGGCGACACTTGTCCAATGTCATACTTCATCTCTGCTATTACCTGTTATTTCCCATCACTTTCACCATCAGCATTACAAGAGCAAGTCGCCCTGAGCCCTCAATGCGCTTTTGCCATTTCCCATAACACATAGGCCACACAATCAACTGTTTGACATAATTTATCTTTAACACATGACAAAAGGATAATAAACCAACACGAGTCAGAAAAAAAAGAAACATCACCCAAGTGAGTCCCCTTGTGACTATAGGTGCTTAATCTTTCCCTTACGTGTGCTTCTAGGTGGTGCTTCCCCTGTGGCTTCAGCAGATGTAGAGGCACCTTGCTGACTAGGATGCTGCGCCTGCTTAGACGCCTTTGGTGGGCGTCCTCTGGGTTGGGAGCCTGGGAGGGCTCTTCAACAGTCTGCTCTTCCTGCGGCTGTGCAGGGGCTGAAATAGCCAGCTCAGTTGTATCTGCAAAGTGGGACTCTGACCGAGGGCTCCGCAGTGGCATGGTCGTGTGAGCGCTTTGAGAGGAGCCCACACTTCCTTCTGTTCTGCCAACAACATCCCTCTCATGGGTCAGCCACACCTCAGCGCTGGCAAGTGGCTGGAGAGCACCTTGCTGCACTTCAGGGGGACCATGAGGACCCGTATCTGCACTGGCAGTCCTCCTCAAAAGGACGTCGATGAAGCTCTGGTCTCTCTGCTCAATAGCTGCCCATCGCTCCTCCAGAGATGTCATTCTATTCTGAACAGTCACCATGTTTTCCTGACTCTGGTGACTTATTTCCTCCATGGCGGTAGCCATCCTTTCCTTGGAGGTAGCCAGCCTTTCCATGGAGGTTGCCATCCTATCCATGGAGGTTGCCATCCTATCCATGGTGGTGCGTTCATGCGCCATTGCCTCCACCATGGCAGTGCTGATGTTACAGATGGACTCCTCCATTCTCTCCACACTCGCACTAACCCTGGATGCAAACCCTTCCAGAGACACCTGCACTTGTTCCTGTATTTCCTGAGATGCTCTCTTTCTGGATGGCCCCAGAGGCACAGCGTCTGCATGCAGCTCAGCAGAGCTAGGAGATTGCTGCGACCTCCGCCGAGGACTCTCCACTGCTGTCGCTGTCTCCACCATCTGCTGATGCTCACTTGTGCGCTGTGATAGACCAGGTGGCAACACTATTCTAACCCGCAATGGCCCCACCGAGGTGTGCGTTGCTGCGCTGATGCTGGGTGCGCTGAGTCCTGGGGACGCTGCTCCCTCAGAGGTTTCAGGTTCCTCTGAGGAGTTGTCCGGCTCTTCGGATCATGGGGAGGGGGGCGCTCAATGGTCCTGTGGGAGAGTAAAGGCTTGACATAGACATCTGATAATGATGTAGCAGAGACATCCTTTTGCTCAGATGATACAATGCAATTCTCTATGAACCTCATATTTCATTGCTTTCTGAGAGGGATGAAACTCTATTATATCACCAGCTTCCTCAAGTGTGCCCGCCTCTCCATCACCCACTTCCAGGTCCTCGCTACCTCCAACAATCTCGTTTGCTGCCTCCTCAGCACTGGTCAATGTTGCTCGGGTAGGTGTTCCTCCTCCAGTCAGTGCTCTCTCCCTCTTATTGTGGGCTATCTTTTCCTGCAAGGAGGGACACAAGCGGTGTTTCAACCATAGTGATGGAGTGAGTGTGAATAATCCCTACCATAGAAGCTTTGAGGGAGACGAAGGTTGGGTAAGATGCCAAGAGGAAGGTAGCTCCCTGTGCGTTGTTAGTTGTTGTCACTGTATGACAGTGAGAGCGAATCTAAAGGATGCATGGACAGGATGTGAAGTGATTCAGTGCAGAGACAGAGATGGATAGGTAAGGGTACAAGGGAAGTAAGTGTAAGGTGGGATGTGAAGGACGAGGCTTACAATGCAGAGTGCTGGTGATGAGAAGAGAAGGGAAGCAGAGTGAAGGCAAGTGTGATGGGATACTCACTTTTGGTGTTCTCACAAGATCATTAAACCTTTTGCGGCACTGGATCCATGGATCCATGACCATGCATAAATGGACCTTGCGCTCACCTCCTGAGCAATGCGCAGCCAGGCTGCCTTGGTCTGCTGAGGAGGCTTCCTCCGGCCATCAGGAGGGAAGAGAGTCTCCCTGCGCCCTCTGACAGCATCCACAAGAACTTGGAGGGACTCATCATTAAAACGAGGAGCTGCCTTGCCTCTGGAAGAAGTCATAGCGTTTAAATCAAGTCCAGGAAACCACAATGGAAAGGCTCAGGCTGGAAGGCAGTTTTAAAAGGAGCTGCTATTATGACATCATCAGAGGCGGCCAGCCGACCCGATCCCACTCATTGGACCGGCCAGCGCGCCTCCATGAAATTAACAAGCTCGTTAACTAAAAATCGGACATCTGCAGCTGATCCCGCCGGAAGCAGCTCCCGAACCCACCCATCACGCAACCCAACTCCAACCTACCTCGGGAATTAAAATCGAGCCCTTGGTGTTCATCATAGTCCAGACTTGGTCGACTGACTCTGCCTGCAGTGTCTAATTCAGCATCAAATGCCTCACACATTCCCCTCCAATCCTGTCAGCAAATGTCAAGCTCTCTCAACGACACCGAATACTTAATTCCAAACAACATTGTTGGCTCAGAATTTTTATTTAGTGCCTAAAACTGAATAAAATTGACACTAGAGTTCACAACTGTTGTTTAAATGCTTTGGGGAGAAATTGGGTGGAGCCGCAAACGGGGCGCCAAGCTCGCCTGGGCGCCGGAATTAGCGCAGCGATCGCCGGAAATTCAGCTTGAATGCCCCAAGAGGGACACGGGGCGAGGCTCGAGGCGCTCCGCATCCCTCTTAGGGCGCTGAAACTGAATATCGCAGCGCAACATGCCGCAGCGCCACACGCTGTGGCACGGCACGCTGCGGTACTGCAGGCCTTCCTCCCATTCTGAAGGGGGAGGGGCCTGCACCAGCGCGATCAGAGATCGCGAGTGCCGGCAAAAGAGCCCGGTACCGAGGAGAAGTGCCGGGCTCTCGGAAAACAGCCGACACTGCCGTAGGGGGAGAACAGGAGGCCGGGGACGGAGGTGCTGGCAGGCGGCCGCCGAAAAAAACGGCCGCCCCGCACCTCCACCTTAATTTGCGCCACTGCCGCCACAGGAAGGCCCCGTGAACCGGGCGCAATTAGCGAGCGGCGCTACAGAGGTGGTCGCTGCCAAATATCGCGATCGGGGCGGTAGCGGGGTGCTGCGCACACCGATGACGTCATCGGTGGCGGCGCAGCGCAGCAGGCTAACGCTGCCATTAGCGCCCCAGCTAAATATCGCGGGAGGCGTGGCCAGTGGCGCTAAAGCCACTGAGTGCCCTCTTTAGGTGCTAACTGGTGGCGCAGCCCATCGAATTTCTCCCCCTTTGTTTCTACTTATCTTTGTCCATTCTAGGAATTGTAGTTCCACAGGGTAAAGATTACAAGTCCCACGATGCATCTCTCAGACGCACACAGAAGCTCTCCAGGAACGAGAAATCCGCAGCGGCCAGGCCCAAGGGAAAGTCCCCAGTCAAGCCCAAGGCTTCAGACTGAAGGGCAGGTTCAGTTGGGGCAACATCTTGTAGGCATTTCTAAAATGTAATAAACCAATTTTAAAGGTATGTTTAATGATTTTTTTTTGCAGGACTTTTTTCTTCAGTAAGTTTGATTTATTCTAAATGTTACTTCCAGCTGTATACAATCACCTGAGGCAAATGGTGGGGGAAAGCAGTGTGAATAAATTATTGATTGGCCAATTTTGAGGTATTTTTTTGTAAGTGAATGTGCGCTTTGAATAAGTTGAGGGATTTGTTTCTCAGTTCTTTGCTGCTGGCATGTTCCTCGTTGGAGCTTTTTTGTTCCTTTTTTTTGTTACTTCTTGAATCATTCCCATTTAGTTAATTGAGTATTTGATTAAAACATAATAGATGAGTGATTATTTGAGCCAGTAATGATTTATTACCCTACTGACGTGTGAAGCCTTGAAGTGTGGCACATTCAGCGAGGCTTTTAATTCTATACATAAGCCGATAATCTGAGTGATTCAATTAGATTCCAGCTTTTACCCATTTTAAGGTATCCATCATTCTATATTTAAACTATCTGAATCTTTTGATTGGATTCCAGTTTATATTCACTCTCAGGTAACTGTTCTTCTGCAATGAGGTTGCACCCAGTGAGTCAGAGAATTTTTTGAGGATGTTGTGGCGTTGCCAAATTGGGGAAACACTGTGTGTATGTAGATAAACCTGTATAATCCCCTTTTAACTGCTGTATTCCCCTCCCCCCGCAAGACAGTTGCAAGCTGAGAGGAATAAGGCATGTTCAGACTTGCCTGCTGCTGAGAGAAGGAAAACCAATCAGGTTCCAGCAGGTGACCAATCTGTGAGTCATCACAGGCTCGCGGGCTTTACGAATTCAGTACTGTATTGTGAGAGTTGGAGTAAAGACCTATTTCTTATAGCTCGCTGTGTTGCCTATTTCTTTACGCGGGAGACTGCAGTCTCCCACATTGGTGACCCCGAATGTCGGCGGCCGAAGCCCCCGACTCACGTAGCCCTACAGAGGCCAGCAACGACCAGCAGCAGCCCGATGTCGGCCGGCGCCGCGTCCTTGAAGCTCCCCACCTTCTGGGAACACCAAGCACCAGCTTGGTTCGCGCACACGGAGGCCCAATTCACCCTTCGCAGGGTTCAAGACGATGAAGAAAGGTACCTCCACGTAGGCTCAGCATTAGCAAGCTCCACCGCCGCCGAAGTTCTCGACCTGCTGGGGAACCCACCACAGACCGGCAAGTACTCAACCATTAAGGGCCGCTTGCTGCAGGCTTATGGCCTGTCCGGGGAGGAGAGGGCCCGTAGGCTTCTTTCACTACCAGGCCTCGGCGACTCTACCCCGACCCAGTTGATGAGCCGGATGCTTGCGCTCCTGGGCTCTGAACCACAGTGCTTCTTGTTTCGGGCCCTTTTCCTCAGCCTGCTTCCTCAGCAGGTACAGACTGCCCTCGCGGGGTCCCCGATCACGGACTGCGTACAACTGGCAGCCGCCGCGGACAAAGTCTTCGCCGTCGCCCAACTCGGCTGTGCAGCCGCGAGGCCCCCCGACACCACCGAGCGCGCGCCGCCACGCCAGGCCGCAGAACTATGCTACTACCACGCGCGTTTTGGCCACAAGGCCCAACGCTGCAGAGCACCCTGCTCTTTCGATCAAACCAAGATGGCCGCCCGGCCCAACGCGTCAGCCCCGCGCCGCCGTCTAGGCCCGCTCGACCACACCCCCGCCACCACGATGGCCATCGGCACCGCAGGTAAACTGCTGTACATAACCGACTCCCTTTCAGGGCGCAGATTCCTTTGCGACACTGGAGCCCAATGCAGCATAATTCCTGCCTCCCAGCTCAACATCCAGGCAGGCTGCAGCAGCCCACCCCTCGTGGCGGCAAATAGCGCAGCCATCGCTACTTTTGGAAAGTGACGGGCCGAGGTTTGTTTCAACGGCCAGCGATTTACGTGGGATTTCGTGACGGCCTTGGTGGCACATCCCTTGCTGGGCGCCGATTTTCTTTGCGCCCACGGACTCCTGGTCGACGTCCGCGACAGGCGCCTGATCGACGCAGCAACTTTCGCTTCACTGGCCTGCCAGCAGAGCAACAGCCCGGCCCTCGTCGGGTCCTCGGGTCCTGCTCTGCCCCGACCCATGACGACTATGCCCGCCTACTCGCAGATTTCCCGAGGCTCACACAACCGACCTTCTCAGCCACGGCAGCCAAGCATGGTGTTGAGCACCACATCGCCACTACGGGACCACCAGTGTTCGCCCGAGCCAGACGCCTGGACCCAGCCAAGATGGCGGTGGCCAAGGAAGAATTCGCCACGATGGAGAAACTGGGCATCATCCGCCACTCGAACAGCCCCTGGTCGTCCCCCCTCCACATTGTGCCCAAGCCGGGCGGTGGCTGGCGCCCCTGCGGCGACTACAGACGGCTCAACGACGCCACCACGCCTGATAGATACCCCATTCCGCACATCCAAGACTTTTCGGCACACCTAGCAGGAAAGTCCGTCTTTTCCAAGGTCGACCTGATTCGCGGCTACCATCAGGTCCCCGTCCACCACGCAGACGTCCAGAAGACGGCGGTCATCACCCCCTTCGGACTGTTCAAGTTCCTGCGCATGCCCTTCGGGCTCAAGAACGCCGCACAGGCCTTCCAACGGCTCATGGATTCCGTCCTACGGGACCCGAGCTTCCTGTTCGTCTATCTGGATGATATCCTCGTGACCAGCACCAGCAAGGCCGAGCACATTGCGCATTTGCACTCTCTTTTCCAGCGCCTCAGCCAACACAGGCTAATCGTCAACCCGGCCAAATGCCAGTTCGGAGCAGCCCAAATTGACTTTCTCGGCCACAGAATCTCGCCAAGGAGAGCCATTCCCCTACCTTCCAAGGTGCAGGCGGTGGCGGACTTTCCCCAGCCCACCTTGGTCAAGGCGCTGCAGGAATTTTTGGGGATGGTCAATTTCTATCACTGTTTCGTGCCCAAGGCCGCCTCACTCATGCGCCCCCTCTACGAAGCCACCAGGGGCAAAACGGGCAAAGAGCAACTCACCTGGTCCAGCGAGATGGCGACAGCCTTCCACCAGACCAAAAGCGAAGCGCCTTGGCCAACGCCACACTACTGGCCCACCCCATCCCGGGCGCCAAGACCGCCCTCACCACGGACGCCTCGGATTACGCCGTCGGCGCTGTCCAGCAACAGTGGGTCGAAGGCGCGTGGCAGCCACTGGCATTTTTCAGCTGACAGCTGCGCAAGAACGAGCAGGCCTACAGCACGTTCGACAGAGAGCTCCTGGCTCTGTTCCTGGCAATCCGGCATTTCCGTTTCCTCCTGGAAGGCCGGCCGTTCACCGCATTCGTGGACCACAAGCCGCTCACTTTCGCCATGGCCAAAGTAACCGAACCCTGGTCCGCGCGCCAACAGCGCCAACTCAACTTCATCTCGGAGTTCACCACGGACATCCGCCACGTCGCCGGCAAGGACAATTTGGTGGCCGACTGCCTCTCAAGACCCTCACTCCACGCAGTGCACCTGGGCGTCGACTACGCCAGCATGGCGAGAGACCAGGCCGCCGACGCGGAGATCCAGGCCCTCAGGACGTCAACCACCAGCCTCACTCTGGCCGACATCCACTTCCACGCAGCCGGCACAACCCTCCTGTGCGGCGTCTCAGTCCCCTCGCCTAGGCCGGTCGTCCCATCCGCCTGGCGCAAGCGAGTTTTCGACATCATCCACGGCCTCTCACATCCAGGGATGCGTGCGTCTCAGAAACTCATGTCCGCCAAGTTCGTCTGGCCTGGACTCCACAAGGATGTGAGAGACTGGACCAACACATGCGTGGCGTGTCAGCGCGCTAAGGTCCAGCAGCACACCAAGGCGCCATTGGAGTGTTTCCCGGTGCCCGAGAGGCGTTTCGACCACGTCCACGTCGATCTGGTAGGCCCCTTGCCGCTGTCGCACGGTTTCACACACCTGCTCATGATCGTCGACCGCACCACCAGATGGCCCGAGGCGGTTCCCCTCGCCTCCACCACCACGACCGACGTCGCGCGAGCATTCGTCTCGACATGGGTGGCCCGGTTCAGCGTGCCGACCGACATATCCTCGGACAGAGGCCCCCAGTTCACCTCCCACTTGTGGAATGCCATCACCGCCGGCCTCGGCACCAAGTTGCACAGGACAACAGCCTACCACCCGCAGGCCAACGGGCTCTGCGAGCGCTTTCATCGTTCCTTGAAAGCCTCCCTCCGCGCCAGCCTGGCCGACACCAGCTGGATCGACAAACTACCCTGGGTCCTCCTGGGATTGAGCACCGCGCCCAAAGAGGACCTCCGCGCCTCCGCGGCCGAGACGGTCTACGGCCAACCGCTCAGAGTACCAGGCGACTTCCTCCCACTGACAACGGAGCCGTGGTCGGCCGCCAGACAGCTTTCCCTGCACCAGGACGCGGCCCAGCAATTCCGTCCAGTGCCCACTTCGCAACACGGCCCGCAGCCGTCCAACGTGCCTTGGGACTTACGACATGCGGAGTTCGTCTTCGTACGCC
This sequence comes from Somniosus microcephalus, assembly GCF_052327205.1. Taxonomy (NCBI): domain Eukaryota; kingdom Metazoa; phylum Chordata; class Chondrichthyes; order Squaliformes; family Somniosidae; genus Somniosus; species Somniosus microcephalus. The sequence continues at coordinate 18,856,152 of NC_141008.1, forward strand.
GGGACGCGCACAGAGGCCCGCTGCAGGCACCATACACCGGCCCCTTCTCAGTATTGGAGATGGGGGACAAAGCTTTTCTTATCGACGTCGGCGGGAAGCCGGACCTTATTTCAGTAGACCGCCTCAAACCGGCGCACCTGGACCTCAGCTTCCCGGTTCGTCCGGCTCTTCCCCCACGGCAGGGCAGACCTCCCGCGTTGGCGGCGGCCCCACAAGAGGACCAAGACACGCCAGAACCTTACTTCCCGGCCGCCGCCCCACCTTCGTCGGCATCCCGTCCAGCCAGCCCACCGGCAGACCAGCCGCCAGACCAGCCGACGAACCAACCGGCCGACCTCCCAGACAGCCCTCCTCACACGCCAGATGGCTACTACAGCCGCTACGGCCGTTTGGTCAAACCTCCACAGAGACTGACTTTTACAGTTAACGAGGATTCTGGGGGGGCGTATGTGGCATTGCCACATTGGGGAAACACTGTGTGTATGTAGATAAACCTGTATAATCCCCTTTTAACTGCTGTATTCCCCTCCCCCCGCAAGACAGTTGCAAGCTGAGAGGAATAAGGCATGTTCAGACTTGCCTGCTGCTGAGAGAAGGAAAACCAATCAGGTTCCAGCAGGTGACCAATCCGTGAGTCATCACAGGCTCGCGGGCTTTACGAATTCAGTACTGTATTGTGAGAGTTGGAGTAAAGACCTATTTCTTATAGCTCGCTGTGTTGCCTATTTCTTTACACGGGAGACTGTAGTCTCCCACAATGTAACTGGTAAAATAGATAAGGGAGAACCAGTGGATGTGGTGTATTTGGACTTTCAAAAGGCTTTCGATAAGGTCCCGCATAAGAGATTAGCGTGTAAAGTTAAGGCACATGGGATTGGGGGCAAGGTATTGACTTGGATAGAGAACTGGTTGGCAGACAGAAAGCAAAGAGTTGGAATAAACGGGTCTTTTTCCGAGTGGCAGGCAGTGACTTGTGGGGTACCACAGGGATCGGTCCTTGGACCCCAGCTATTCACAATATATATTAATGATCTAGACGAGGGAACTAGATGTAATATCTCCAAGTTTGCAGATGACACAAAGCTGGGTGGGTGTGTGTGCTGTGAGGAGGATGCCGAGAAACTCCAGTATGATTTGGACAGGTTGGGTGATTGGGCAGAAGCATGGCAGATGCAATATAACGTGGATAAATGCGAGGTTATCCACTTTGGTGTCAAAAACAGGAAGGAAGATTATTATCTGAATGGCAATAGATTGGGAAAAGGGGAAGTGCAATGAGACCTGGGTGTCCTTGTGCACCAGTCGCTGAAGGTAAGCATGCAGGTGCAGCAGGCGGTTAAGAAGGCAAATGGTATGTTGGCCTTCGTAGCAAGAGGGTTCGAGTACAGGAACAAGGATATCTTGCTGCATTTGTACAGGGCCTTGGTGAGACCACATCTTGAGTATTGTGTGCAGTTTTGGTCGCCTTATCTGAGGAAGGATGTTCTTGCCATGGAGGGAGTGCAGTGAAGATTCACCAGGCTGATACCTGGGATGGCAGGAATGACGTATGAGGAGAGATTGGGTCGATTGGGCTTATACTCGCCGGAGTTTAGAAGAATGAGAGGGGATCTCATTGAAACTTATAAAATTCTAACAGGACTAGACAGACTAGATGCAGGAAGGATGTTCCCGATGGCCGGAGAGTCCAGAACCAGGTGTCACAGTCTAAGGATAAGGGGTAAGCCATTTAGAACAGAGATGCGGAGGAATTTCTTCACCCAGAGAGTGGTGAACCTGTGGAATTCTCTACCACAGAAGGCGGTGGAGGCCAATTCATTAAATATATTCAAGATGGAGTTAGATATATTTCTTATGGCTAAAGGGATCAAGGGATATGGGGAGAAAACAGGGACAGGGTACTGAATTTGGATGATCAGCCATGATCTCATTGAATGGCGGAACAGGCTCGAGGGGCCGAATGGCCTACTCCTGCTCCTATCTTCTATGTATCTATGTAATAGGGCCTCTCTGTTGCCTCTTCCTGCTGCCTTCATGCTGCTGTGTTTCTTTCTCCACTTCCTCTTTCTTGCTTCCAGCTTTTGTGGAAAGAAACAGACAGTAATGGTTCCCTGGTACTCACTCTTTACTTCCTGTTTTGCTGGTGTAAGGGTTTCCTCAGAGTCTGAGGACTGGATTTTGCGAGGGAGGGGGGCAAGGGGCGGGGGTCAGCGGGCACGATCGGTGGCGGGTTGGGTGGGAAAGTATTTTTTTCCCCGGTGGGTCGGGACCCCGCTGTGAACCCGCTGCCACTTTCGCCGATGTTGGGTCTGTCAGCGCTGAGCAGACTCGACACGCAGTGGTGGGGGAGGCAATTAAAATCATTAGTGGCTTGTTTACAGCCACTTATCAATGGTTTTTTCCTAGCTTTTTGGATTTGACAGGTCACCCACCAGTTTCCCACTGTGCCTAGACCTCGTCTGTGAAGCTGAGGCGGGAGGTCACTGCCATTGAATCAGCTGATGAGTTGACAGTTTCAAATGTCAAGTTAAAGCTTCCAGCTAATTGAAATATGTTTCCTTAACCACGAGCTTCTCTAAACTGCATTTCCACTACAGATTCAGGATGCTGCAAGTCTTTGCACAAGTCTCCATCCAGTCTGACCTCATTACCTCTCCCACCATTGACAGATCGCATCTGTCATATCTACTTCACCTGCCATCTATTCCATCAGCATCGGTGCCCTTGAAACTCTCCCACCTTGGTCCTCAGAATCTCACCAGCAGCACCAGGCACACAAGCAGCACCAACAACAACACCAACTTTCTCTGCAATCAACTGACGCTGCACAGGACAGAGGGCATCAGCACCCGACCACATTGCTGCCCGGGAGGCCAGGGATGGCCTCACCATGGCCAGATTTACTTCGCTTGATGCTGTACACCCTGGCTGCCACATGAGGCGCCAGGTTGGTACCACCGCACACCAACACCATAAAGCATCCCTACAATGCCCAAGCCATTCCTTTCACACTCATTGCCATTGTGGGGGGTACCGTTATGTCTCATCATTCACTGCAACTCATTAAGCCACTTCCAAAGGTGCACACAAAAATCTGTCCAAGACTGCAAAGTGTTGAAAATAAAGGTTTCAATGTTTGACACCACATTAATAGAAACTGTACATGAACATTGGCTAAAACACACAAGTGGCTACCCTTCTGTGTTGTTAGTTGGTATGATTGCACTAGGATGAGGGTGAGTGTGAGGGGTGGCTAGTGAGATGGGGAAGTGATAATGTAGATAGAGCGGGATGGGTGCAGGTGCAAGGTAAATTGGTGTGAGTAAGGATGTGCAGGAGTAGGGTAGGGAAGGCACAGTGATGGGGATGTGATGAGAGGCACAGCAGGATGAGGTTGAGTGTGGCTTTGTACTAATGTTTTGTGATCTAATGAGATCATTGAAATGTTTGCGGCACTGCAGCCTGGTCCACCTGATGACATCCCTTCTTGTGCCCTCTTGTGCAATGTATAACCAGGCTGCGTTGATCTCCTGGGGAGGTCTCTTCCGCCCATGGGAAGGGAAGAGAACCTCCTTGTGTGCTGTGGCTCCCTCCATAAGCATATGGAAGGAGTCATGGGAGAGCCTGGGTGCAGTCCTGCACCTCTGTGCCGTGATTGTCAGTGTTTGCAGCACCTCAATGCTGTAGAACACTGACAGCACAAATGTCAAACTAAAGTTGGCCATGGTCCCTTTAAGGAAACCGGCTGATGACGTGTCATCAAATGATGTCATCAGACCCGCTTCCTGTAATTGGCTGGGCAACTCACTGGGCGGGCTTAACGAGCCCAATCAGGGGGAATTTATTTCAGAAGCCGGGATGGAGCCAGTAGCGGGGCCGCGGACCCGTCGAGGTTAGTAAAATTGCGGCCAGAGTGTCAGAAAACTGATTTTTTTTTTAAACCTTTGGTCATTAGCATTTGTTCTGTACAAACCGATGGTAGGAACAGGCCCTCTCCCATCTCCTCCCCTCAGGTATGTGGGATCCAAGTATCTTCCCGTCTGCTGGGTTAATGGATGAAAATAAACTATTCCTCCACCTACATAGGTTACCCTTCCCAATTTCTTCCTTTGTGTGAACTGAATGCTTGTTAATTTCAGTCATTGGTTCATTTGACAACTATTAGTGACCCCAAGATTTCTGTCGGGGTCAGTGTCGCTGGGCTTTCGATGGGCAAACGTCCCTGCCCATCCATAATTGCCCTTGAGAAGATGGTGACGAGCTGCCTTCTTGACAACTGAGTGGCTTGTTTGGCCATTTCAGTGGGCATTTAAGAGTTAACCACATTGCTGTGGGTCTGGAGTCACATATAGGCCAGACCGGGTAAGGACGGCAGATTTCCTTCCCTAAAGGACATTAGTGAATCAGATGCATTTTTACAACAATCCGGTAGTTACATGGTCACCATTACTGATGCTAGCTTTTTATTCCAGATTTATTTAATTAACTGAATTTAAATTGCCCAACTGCCGTGGTGGAATTTGAACCATTATCTCTGGATCATTAGTCCAGGCCTCTGGATTACTAGTCCAGTAACATAACAACTATTTTACTGTTCCCAATGGACTTACGCTGATGGACTACGGGACTCACAATTTGTGTGCACAAAAGATAATTCAGTGGATAAGTTTGACCACGTTATTGTGAATATATTTTAAAAATTCACATTTTCTTTACCTTTATTTTAGACATTCGAAATTTCAGTTACTGAGGAAGAAAATGGCAGTAGGAAAATTTTCCAGAAAGCAATTTGAGCAGTTTTCAGGGAACTGTACTTTGTCGTACAGTGAAACAGGCAGTGTTAGGTGAAATATAACAGATGTGACAGCTCTAACACCACCATCTACAGGTGTAACAGGGTAACTGCAGGAAAATGTGGACACTTTTCTAAAGGGAGTCCCCATCAGAGCAAGTTGACATAGGAGTTTTCAATGGAACGTACACCACATGCACTGAATTTAACATAGATAAACCATCTGAACTCTTTAATGGGATTCCAGCCTGTAACTCACTCCTAGATATTTATTATTCCGTATACAAACAATCTGAATCCCTTGATTCGATTCGATTCCAGCATATAACTCATAAGCCATCTGATCTTTTAAAGCTAGTAGATATAAAAAGCAATCAAAACAGCTAATGGAATGTTGGCTTTTGTCTCAAAGGGGGCTGGATTATAAAGGGAAGTTATGTTTCAGTTGTATAGAGCCTTGGTCAGGCCCTGGAGTAACTGTGTTCAGTTCTGGGCCCCGCACCTCAGGAAGAATATATTGGCCTTGGAGGGGAAGCAGCGCAGATTCACCAGAATACCGGAGCTTCGAGGCTTAAATTATGAGAACATTATACATAAACTAGGCTTATATTTGCTTGAGTATAGAAGATTGAGGGGTGGTCCGATCGAGGTATTTAAAATGTTAAAAGGATTCAATAGGGTAGATATGGAGAAACCATTTCCTCTGATGGGGAACATAATCTTAAAATTAGAGCCAGAGCATTCAGGAGGAAATCAGGAAGCACTTTTTCACACAAAGGTTAGTAGAAATCTGGAACTCCCACCACCAACAAACTGTGGATACTGGGACAATTGGAGCATTCCGATCAATAGATAATTGTTGTGTAAAGGTACCAGGGGTATGGCGTTAAAGTGAGCAAATGAAGTTGAGGTACAGATCAGCCATGATCTAATTGAATAGAAACATAGAAGATAGGAGCAGGAGTAGGCTATTCGGCCCCTTGAGCCTGTTCCACCTTTTAATGAGATCATGGCTGATCATCCAAATTCAGTACCCTGCCCCTGCTTTCTCCCCATATCCCTTGATCCCTTTAGCCTTAAGAAATATACCTAACTCCTTCTTGAATATATTTAATAAGTTGGCCTCGACTGTCTTCTGTGGTAGAGAATTCCACAGGTTCACCACTCTCTGGGCAGAGCTGGCTCAGGAGGCTGAATGGCCTCCTCCTGTTCCTATGTTATAATGAACCCCTCCGTTTGGCTGATGCTTTGCTCTTAGTTGGAATAAAGATGATGATGTTCTAACTTCAAAGGCTTAATTTTATGCAGATTGGATATGTTACTACTGTTTCTGAAATGAATGAACTAACATTGCAGTGCCAGGAAAATTGTTTATAATAAAACTTGTTGAGCCAAAACATACTTAGGATATTCAAATTTCTAATGTTAAAATTTGTGCTGCCTTTTGGTCTTCGCAACTTGTGGTAATGTTCACTTATTCATTTTTTCTAATGCTACAATTTTTCTCTCACAGAAGTGCTGGCTCGAGATCCATGGGTGCTGACCGGAGAGTGAATGCTCTGAGGCTGTGCGACCATGGGGGGAATCCGAGACAAGCTCAGTCCTGTCCTGGCATCATGTCCGCACATGGGGGCTTTCCAGCAGGAAATCAGGAGCAGGAATCCTGCCTGATATCACTCCTCACCCCACAAAGCCCAAAAACACTGAGGCAAATTGTATCACCCCTTCCACTGCCCTGACTGAAATCAGCAGAGCCCTTTTGGTCTATATTTAATCTTACAGCACAGAAGAAGGCCATTCAGCCCATCGTGCCTGTGCCAGCTCTTTGGAAGAGCCATCCAATTAGTGCCACTCCCCAGCTCTTTCTCCCATTCAACTCATAACTCCCCCCATTCAAGCGGGGGGAGTTAATAGGAATGTAGTGGTTGACATGAATCAGTCATTCGTGAAAGAAAGGCTTATGAAATAATACTGAGTGGCCTGTGGGTGGCACTGTCCAGGGAGAGTATAAATACTCGGGCACGGGCCCAACTTGCGCAGGACATTCTTAACAGGAACTAGACCTCCATGTTGTAAAACAGTTGATTAAAGTTTTGTTTAACGCTTAGACCAAGTGCCTAGTAGATTTCTTACATCAGTGGACAGCATAGTCAGGGGGATAGATACAGTTCTCTGCAGCCAAGAGCAAGAGTCCAGACGGCTGTGTTGCCTGCCCGGTGCCAGGGTTCGGGACATCTGCTCTGGGCTGGAGAGGAGCTTGCAGTGGGAGGGGGAGGAGCCAGTGGTCATGGTCCATGTAGGTACCAACGACATAGGTAGAACTAGGAAAGAGGTTCTGCTGAGAGAGTATGAGCAGCTAGGGGCCAAATTAAAAAGCAGAACCTCAAGGGTAATAATGTCTGCATTATTACCTGAGCCATGAGCAAATTGGCATAGGGTAAATAAAATTAGAGAGATGAATGCGTGGCTCAAAGACTAGTGTGGGAGAAATGGGTTTCAATTCCTGGGGCACTGGCACCAGTACTGAGGAAAGTGGGATCTGTATCGTTGGGATGGTCTTCACCTGAACCAATGTTCTGGCGAGTCGTATAACTAGGGCGGTAGAGAGGGCTTTAAACTAAATACTGGGGGCATGGGATCAAATTTGGGAAGATGTGGTAATTCAAAGATTAGAGACAAGGCAATAGAGAAAGGTATTAATATGGGAAATGATAAACAGACCGTGGCAGGAAGGGATAGAGAGTACAATTCTAAGAGTAAATCAACAGATAAGGTGAGAGGTTACAAAAATAATAAAAGGACAAAACTAAAGGCTCTGCATCTGAATGCACGTAGCATTCGAAACAAAACCGATGAACTGATAGCCCAAATAGAAAGAAAGAAATATGATCTGATAGCCATTACAGAAACATGGCTGCAGGATGACATAGATTGGGACCTGAATATTGAAGGGTACATGACATTTAGGAAGGACAGGAAGGTGGGAAAAGGTGGAGGGGTGGCTCTGTTCATTAATGATGGTATTAGCACAATAGAGAGGGATAACCTAAGTTCAGGAAACCAGGATGTAGAAGCGGTTTGGGTAGAGATAAGAAATAATAAAGGCAAGAAGTCACTTGTGGAAGTGATGTACAGGCCCCCTAACAGTAACCACATGGTAGGATGGAGTATAAAGGAAGAAATAATGGGAGCTTGTCAGAAGGGTACGGCAATAATCATGGGGGATTTTAATCTGCATATAGATTGGAAAAATCAGATGGGCAAAAGTAGCATAGATGAGGAGTTCATGGAATGTTTTTGGGATAGTTTCTTACAACAGCACGTTCTGGAGCCAACCAGAGAGCAGGCTATACTAGACCTGGTATTGTGCAACGAGATAGGATTAATTAATGACCTCATAGTGAAGGCGCCCCTAGGTAGCAGCGATCATAATATGATTGAATTTTACATTCAGTTTGAGAGAGAGAAGAGTGGGTCCAAGACTAGTATTTGAAACTTAAATAAGGGCAATTATAAGGGCATGAAAGCAGAGCTAGCTAAAGTGAACTGGCAAATTAGGTTACGGGATAGGTCAATAGAGTTGCAGTGGCAGACATTTAAGGGGATATTTCAAAATACACAGAATATATACATTCCAACAAGAAAGAAAAATTCCAAGGGGAGGACCCACCATCCGTGGTTAACCAAAAAAGTTAAAGATAGTATTAAACTTAAAGAAAAAGCATATAATTGCGCAAAGATGGGTGGCAGGTTAGAAGATTGGACAGAATATAAAAAACAGCAAAGAATGACTAAAAGATTAATAAGGAGAGAAAAATTAGAGAAAGCTAGCTAGAAATATAAAAACAGATAATAAGAGTTTCTATAGATATTTTAAAAAGAAAAGAGTTAATAAAGTGAGCATTGGTCCTATAAAAAGTGAGTCTGGGGAATTAATAATGGAAAATAAGGAGATGGCAGTTGAATTGAACAGGTATCGCACTATAGAGGATACTAGTAACATCCCAGAAATAGCTGTAAATCAGGAAATGGAAGGGAGGGAGGAACCCAAGAAAATTACAATCACCAGGGAAGTGGTACTGAGCAAATTGTTGGAGCTGCGGGCTGACAAGCCCCCGGGTCCTGATGGACTTCATCCTAGGGTCTTAAAAGAAGTGGCTAGTGAGATAGTTGATGCGTTGGTTTTAATTTTCCAAAATTCCCTAGATTCGGGGAAGGTTCCATTAGATTGGAAAATAGCGAATGTAACTCTGTTATTCAAACAGGGAGACAGAAAGCAGGAATCTACAGGCCAGTTGGCTTAACATCTGTCATAGGGAAGATGTTAGAAGCTATTATTAAAGACGTTATAGGGTTAGGGTTAGCAGGGTGCTTAGAAAAGTTCAAAGTAATCAGGCAGAGTCAACATGGTTTTGTGCAAGGGAAATCATGTTTAACCAATTTATTGAAGTTCTTTGAGGAAGTAACATGTGCTGTGGATAAAGGGGAACCGGTGGATGTACTGTACTTAGATTTCCAGAAGGCATTTGATAAGGTGCTACATCGAAGGTTATTGCGGAAAATAAAAGCTCATGGTGTAGGGGGTAATATATTGGCATGGATAGAAGATTGGCTAGCTAACAGGAAACAGAGAGTAGGCATAAATGGGTCATTTTCTGATTGGCAAGATGTAATGAGTGGTGTGCCACAGGGATCAGCGCTGGGGCCTCAACTTTTTACAATTTATATAAATGACTTTGATGAAGGGACCGAAAGTATGGTTGATAAATTTGCTGATGACACAAAGATAGGTAGGAAAGTAAATTGTGAAGAGGACATAAGGAGGCTACAAAGGGATATAGATAGGTTAAGTGAGTGGGCAAAAATCTGGCAAATGGAGTATAATGTGGGAAAATGTGAAGTTGTCCATTTTGGCAGGAAGAATAAAAAAGAAGCATATTATCTAAATGGTGAGAGATTGCAGAGCTCTGAGGTGCAGAGGGAACTGGGTGTCCTAGTGCATGAATCACAAAAGGATACTATGCAGGTACAGCAAGTACCATAATTAGGAAAGCTAATAGAATGTTATTGAATGCTAAAGTAGGGAGGTTATGCTTCAGTTATACAGGGCATTGGTGAGACCACATCTGGAATACTGTGTACAGTATTGGTCTCCTTATTTAAGGAAGGATGTAAATGCGTTGGAAGCAGTTCAGAGAAGGTTTACTAGACTAATACCTGGAATGGGTGGGTTGTCTTATGAGAAAAGGTTGGACAGGCTAGGCTTGTATCCGCTGGAGTTTAGAAGAGTAAGAGGTGACTTGATTGAAACATATAAGATCCTGAGGGGTCTGGACAGGGTGGATGTGGAGAGGATGTTTCCTGTTGTGGGAGAATCTAGAACTAGGGGTCACTGTTTAAAAATAAGGGGTCACCCATTTAAGATAGAGATGAGGAGAAATTTTTTCTCACAGAGGGTCGTGAGTCTTTGGAACTCTCTTCCTCAGAGGGCGGTGGAAGCAGAGTCTTTGAATATTTTTAAGACAGAGGTAGATAGATTCTTGGTAAGCAAGGGGGGTGAAAGGTTATCGGGGGTAGGCGGGAATGTGGAGTAATCGGATTGAATGATCTTATTGAATGGCGGAGCAGGCTCGAAGGTCATGTGGCCTATTCCTGCTCCTAATTCGTATGTTCGTATAGGTCTGCAAAGTTTTCCTTTTCAAGTATTTATCCAATTCCCTTTTGAAAGTTATTAGTGAATTTGCTTCCACCGCCCTTTCAGCCAACACATTCCAGATCATAACAACTCGCTGCGTAAAACATTTCTTCTCATCTCCCTCCTGGCTTTTTTGCTAATTATCTTAAACCTGTGTCCTCTGGTTACCGACCCTCCTGCCAGTGGAAACAGGTTCTCCTTATTTACCTTATCAAAACCCCTCATATTTTTGAACACCTCTATTCAATCTCCCCATAACCTTCTCTGCTCAAAGGAGAACTATCCCAGCTTCTGTAGTCTCACCACATAACTGAAGGCCCTCATCCCTGGTACCATTCTGGTAAATCGGCACTGCACCCATTCCAAGGCCTTGACATCCTTTTTAAAATGTCAGGCCCAGAATTTGTGTTTTATAAAAGGTTTAACATAACTTCCTTGCTATTGATAAAGCCAAGGATCCTGTATGCTTTTTACCAGCCTTATCAAGCTGTCTTGCCACCTTCAAAGTTTTGTGTATGTACACCCCCAGATCTCTGTTCCTGCACCCCCTTTAATATTGTCCCATTTAGTTTATATTGCCTCTCCTCATTCTTCCTACCAAAATGTCTCCCTTCACACTTCTCTGCATTAAATTTCATCCATATATGGATAAGTTCTGCCCTAGGCATCGCATTTGCCAACAGTTATTGCGGAGCTCCTGATGCGCTATCAATAACTCAAAAGACTGAGATTAAGCGAGTAATTAACAGGCTTTTATTAACAAGAGAATGAAGGTGTGCCTCGAGTGGTCGACCGGTCCAGAATACAAAGGGGCTGTGGAGCAGTCACCTTTATACCTGGATTCGTGGGAGGAGTCAGCCGAGGCATGTACAGGCATGTACACAGTGGAATACAAACAGTGGTTTACCACATTCACCCCTTGTTTAAAATTGAGTTCGGCGGGGTGAAGTGTATTAAAAGTTAGTGTATTGGAGTCTCTCTGGAGGTCTTGTCTGCCGCTGTGATCGACGTGGCGACGGCAGGGGTAGTGAAGCTTCCGGCGTCGAGTCCCGCGTAGGCTGGGGCACTGGTGTGTAGTCCTCGTAGATGTCGAGCGGGTCGCGGGGCCCAGGCCTGCCGTCTGCTGGGGCTGGATATCGGATCGTGGGGGGGGGGTGGTAGTGGGTGGTGGGTTACTGCAGCCCCTGAGGGTGCGAGGTCTCTTATGGAGACTGTGTCCTCCCGCCCGTCCGGGTACGCAATGTAAGCATAATGGGGGTTGGTGTGGAGGAGGTCGACCCTCTCGACCAGGGGGTCCATTTTATGGGTCCTCACGTGTCTTCTCAGTAGGACCGGCCCTGGGGACGTCAGCCATGGCGGTAGCGATGTCCCCGATGTGGACTTCCTTGGGAAGACAAACATTTTCTCATGAGGGGTGGCATTAGTGGCAGTGCAGAGCAGTGACCGAATAGAGTGGAGCGCACCGGGGAGCACATCCTGCCAGCGGGAGGTCGGAAGGCCCTTAGACTTTAAGGCTAGCAGGGCGGCCTTCCAAACTGTCGCATTCTCTCTTTCCACCTGTCCGTTCCCCCGGGGGTTGTAACTGGTGGTCCTGCTTGTGGCAATACCCCTAGCTAGCAGGTACTGACAGAGTTCGTCGCTCATAAACGATGAGCCCCGGTCGCTATGGATATAGTTGGGGAAACCGAACAGGGTGAAGCGGTCGTTCAGACATTTAATGACCGTGGCACTGGTCATGTCCGGGCAGGGGATGGCGAACGGGAAACGGGAGTACTCATCAATAATATTGAGGAAGTACACATTGCGGTCGGAGGAGGGGAGAGGCCCTTTAAAATCAACGCTCAGGCGCTCGAAGGGGCGAGTGGCTTTTATCAGGTGAGCCCTGTCTGGTCTATAAAAGTGCGGTTTGCACTCAGCGCAGACTTGGCAGTTCCTGGTCATGGTCCTGACCTCCTCAATGGAGTAAGGCAGGTTGCGGGCCTTGATGAAGTGGAAGAACCTGGTGACCCCCGGGTGGCAGAGGTCATTGTGGAGGGCCCGCAGTCTATCGATCTGCGCGCTGGCGCAGGTGCCACGCGATAGAGCATCCGGGGGTTCATTGAGCTTCCCGGGCCGGTACAAGATCTCGTAATTGTAGGTGGAAAGTTCGATTCTCCACCTCAAGATCTTGTCGTTTTTGATTTTGCCCCTCTGCTTGTTGTTAAACATGAAAGCAACTGAACGCTGGTCAGTGAGCAGGGTAAATCGTTTTCTGGCCAGGTAGTGCCTCCAATGATGCACAGCCTCCACAATAGCCTGGGCCTCCTTCTCAACAGCGGAGTGTCTGGTCTCCGGGCCCTGGAGGGTTCGTGAAAAGAAGGCCACGGGTCTCCCCGCCTGATTGAGGGTAGCGGCCAGGGCAAAGTCGGACACGTTGCTTTCCACCTGGAAGGGGATGGATTCGTCCACTGCGTGCATGGTGGCTTTGGCAATGTCTTCCTTGATACGGTGGAAGGCTAAGCGGGCCTCTGCCGTCACGGGAAAAGAGGTGGACTTGATCAGCGGACGGGCCTTGTCCGCATAGTAGGGGACCCACTGGGCGTAATAAGAGAAAAACCCTAGGCACCTCTTCAGGGCCTTGAGGCAGTGGGGCAGTGGGAGTTCCATAAGGGGACGCATCCGGTCGGGGTCGGGGCCGATGACTCCGTGTTCCACAACACAGCCAAGGATGGCGAGGCGGGTTGTGCGGAATATGCACTTCTCCTTGTTATACGTCAGGTTGAGGAGTTTGGCGGTGCAGAGGAATTTTTCGAGGTTTGCGTCATGGTCCTGCAAGTCATGGCCGCAGATGGTCACATTGTCCAGATATGGGAAAGTGGCCTGCAACGCATTTTGATCGACCATCCGGTCCATCTCCCTTTGGAAGACGGAGACCCCGTTGGTGACGCCAAAGGGAACCCTAAGGAAGTGATAGAGGCGGCCGTTTGCCTCAAAGGCAGTATACTGGCGGTCCTCAGGGCGGATAGGGAGCTGGTGGTACGCTGATTTCAGGTCAATGGTCGAGAAGACGCAGTACTGTGCGATCTGGTTGACCATATCAGCTATGCGGGGGAGTGGGTAAGCGTCTAGCAGGGTGTAGCGATTTATTGTCTGGCTGTAGTCGATGACCAGGCGCTGCTTCTCACCGGTCTTAACGACCACAACCTGGGCTCGCCAGGGGCTGGTGCTGCCCTCAATAATCCCTTCCTTCAGGAGCCGCTCCACTTCGGTTTTAATGAAAACCCTGTCCCCGGCACTGTGTCGCCTGCTCTTTGTGGCGATGGGCTTACAGTCGGGGGTGAGGTTAGCAAACAGTGGGGGGGGGGGTGACTCTGAGTGTGGAGAGGTTGCACCTGGTGCGCGGCGGGCAATTTGGAAGCTGCTGGCTGCGGACTGTGAGTGGGGGGAGGGGTCCACCGTACGCCATCGTAACACTTTTAAGGTGGCACTGAAAATCTAACCCCAGTAGAACGGCAGCGCAGAGGTCGGGCAGGACCAGAAGTTTAAAATTATCGTACACAGTCCCGTCTACTACGAGTGTCACCACGCAGTAGCCGCCAATGTCCGCCGACTGGGACTCGGAGGCCATAGAAATCCGCTGGTGCGCAGGCAGGACTGGGAGAGAGCAACGCCGCACCGTGTCGGGGTGGATGAAGCTCTCCGTGCTCCCAGAGTCAAAAAGGCAGATTGTTTCGTGACCATTTACCTTAATGTCCATTGTGGAACTGGCCAGCTGGTGCGGTCTCGCTTGGTCCAGTGTAATGGAGGCCAGCGTAGGGGTCGGTGTGTCGCTGCGGGTATCAGATGAGGCGGTGTTGGGGGCCTGTTGTGTCCCGGCTGTCGTCCAAGATGGCGGCGTCCATGATCCCTATGTGGCTGGAGGCGTCCAAAATGGCTGCTGTTCCGGTGGTTCGCACATGGCTGGGGAGGCCCAAGATGGCGGCCCGCACGGCCCACACGCGGCGCTGCTGGGGTTTGGGGTGGCTTTGGCTCTGCAGACACTGGCGTAGTGTCCCTTCTTCCCGCAGCCCGAGCAGATCGCATTTTTCGCCGGGCAGCGCGCTCTGGGGTGTTTGGCCTGGCCACAGAAGTAGCATTTCTGGCCTTGGGGCACTGCTGTCTGGCCTTGGGACACTGCTGCGGTAGTTGGGCCGTTGCTGGGATGTGGCTGGGGTGGCACGGCGCTATGAGACGGTCCTACCGTGTCCCAGGCTGTCGTTCCCCGCGGCGTCCATGGTGCAGAGGAGTAGGCATCCATGCCCCGGTAGGCTGCGTCTAATGATAGTGCGAGTGCGAGTTCAGAGGCCTTGTTGAGATCGAGGTCACTCTGCTCCAGCAGTCGCTGTCGGGTGTAATTGGACCTGTGGCCCGCTACAAAAGCGTCCCGGATAAGTTCCTCTGTGTACACGGCGGCCTTTACATCCTTACAACCACAGGCCCGGCCAAGCACAGACAGTGCCTGAAGGTATTCCTCGGTCGATTCCCCAGGTTGTTGTTTACGACTCCCCAGGAGGTGCCTAGCGTACACCTCGTTCACTGGGTGCGTGTACTGGTCCTTGAGGAGCTTGATAGCATCTGCATACGAGGTCGCGTCCTGGATGACCGAGTACACTCGGTGGTTCACTTTGGAGGTCAGGACATCCAGTTTGTCCTCGTCCGATTTGATTGCAGCGGAGGCGGTCAGGAATTTTTCGAAACACCTAAGCCAGTGAGTAAACTTGGTGGATGAGTCCGCCTCCTGATGATCTAAGTCCAGGCATGCTGGTGTGAGGATCTTCTCCATTATAAAAATCTTGTTAATAAAATTGATGCGCTATCAATAACTCAAAAGACTGAGATTAAGCGAGTAATTAACAGGCTTTTATTAACAAGAGAATGAAGGTATGCCTCGAGTGGTCGACCGGTCCAGAATACAAAGGGGCTGTGGAGCAGTCACCTTTATACCTGGATTCGTGGGAGGAGTCAGCCGAGGCATGTACAGGCATGTACACAGTGGAATACAAACAGTGGTTTACCACAGCTCCTTAGTTATATAGGGGGGCAGAAGATCTAGAGGTACAGATTCTCAAATCATTAAAAGTAGCAACACAGGTTAACAAAGCCATCAGAAATGCAAACAAAGCATTGAGGTTCATTTCTAGATGAGTAGAATTCAAAAGCAGAGAAATTATGTTACATTATAGGTTTAGGTGTGGAGATGCCGGAGTTGGACTGGGGTGGACAAATGTAAGAAAAAAAAATGTTTTTTTTTTTCATACAGACCCCAGCATCTGCAATATTTGACCCCTTGTGACCCCACCTCATTGTTCTTTGATGTAATCTTTTCCTGACTGACCTGTTTGGACACCATTCACACCTTTGATTGCTGTGATTATCTCTCTGCCGAGGTGTGATAAATGGCAGTTAGAAAGATTACCTGTAAACATCTGACATTCTCTGACTATATAAGCTGTGTCTTTATGCATCTCTCCACTTCACCTGATGAAGGAGCAGTGCTCCGAAAGCTTGTGATTTCAAATAAAGCTGTTGGACTATAACCTGGTGTTGTGTGCCTTCTTACATTATAGGTTTAGATTATTTAGGTTCATTTAGGTTATATAGAACCTTGGTTAGACCACACTTGGAGTACTGTGCACAGTTCTGGTCTCTGTACCTTGGTTAGACCACACTTGGAGTACTGTGCACAGTTCTGGTCTCTGTACCTTGGTTAGACCACACTTGGAGTACTGTGCACAGTTCTGGTCTGCATATTACAAAAAAGGATATAGGAGCACTGGAGAATGTGCAAAAAAGATTTACAAGGATGATATCAGACCAAGAGGTTATAACTATCATGAAAGACTGAATAGGCTGGACTGAGAGGTGATCTGATAGAGGTCTTTAAAATGATGAAGAGGTTTGATAAAGTAGACATAGAGAGGCTTTTTCCACTTGTGGGTTAGTACAAAACTAGAGGCCATGAATATAAGATAGTCACTAATAAATCCAATAAGGGATTCAGGAAAAATATCTTTACTCGTGAGAATGTGGAGCTCGCTACAACAAGGAGTAGTTGAAAGGAATAGCATGGATGCATTTAAGGGGAAGCTAGATAAGTGCATGAGGGAGAAAGGAATAGAAGGATATGGTGATGGGGTTAGATGAAAAGGGGTGGCAGGAGGCTCGAGTAGAGCATAAACACTGGCATAGACCCTTTTCTGTGCTGTAAATTCTGTGCATTATGTTCTCACCATCTGTTTCTTTGACCTTCTCTCCTTACTGTCTCCGCCCAGAATGATCGGAACCAGCGAGATTCCCATCATCATCGTCGGCAACAAGCGAGACTTGCAAAGGGGCCGCGTCATTCCCAGGCGGAACGTTTCCAACCTTGTGAAAAAGACCTGGAAGTGCGGCTACATCGAGTGCTCAGCCAAGTACAACTGGCACATCCTCATGCTGTTCAATGAACTTCTAAAGACGATCGGGTGCGCGCGCTGCAGGCATGTGCACGCCGCCATACGATTTCAGGGAGCCCTGCGGCGAAACCGGTGCAGCGTGATGTGAACCACTCTTCTGTCGGGACTTCTCGGGGCGGTTCGGTGTCTTTGTGAAGGGCCTCGACGCGTTTGAATATTTATCGGGCGGATTTTTACCGTGCGTGGCGCAGAGCTTCAAGTTGGGCGCACGCACCCCTGGAATTTGGGCGTTGCAGTCAGGGTGCCTGGTTTACCAGCTACATCGTGTTCTTCTAGTCACACCTGACGTGTGCTTCAGCCGTGCAAAGCTCTGCACCATTTGTGCTGAGTCATAAAGTTTACCCCTTACCTCCCTTGTAGGGTCATCTTTAATCTGTTTGTAATAGTTTCCTGAGTTACCTAAGCAATAATTAATGAAAAGGCCTTCAAAATATCACATTGTGTGGTGTCCTGAAGGACTACCCAACCAGCTGAGTTGTGCTAAACCGAGTGCCAACCACGGCTCATTGGTAGCACTCTCGGCTCCCAGCCAGAAAGGTCGTGGCTTCAAGCCCAACTCCAGAGGCCTGAGCACAAAACCTAGGCTGACACTCCAGCGCAGTGCTGAGGAGATGCTGCGCTGTCGGAGGTGCCGTCTTTTGAATGAAATATTAAACTGAGGCCTGCCTGCCCTCTTGGTGGATGTAAAAGATCCCACTGTTTCAAAATAGAGCAGGGGAGTTCTCCCCAGTGTCCTGGCCAATATTTATCCCTCAACCAACATCACTGAAAACAGATTATCGGGTCATTGCTGTTTGTGGGACCTTGCTATGTGCAAATTGGTTCCCACGTCTCCTACATTACAACAATGTACTTCATTGGGAGTGAAGCTCTTTGGGACATCCTGAGGTTGTGAAAGACATATTTCTAGCTTCTGATGAGGGCGTTAGGAACCAGCCTGTGTAACGTATGCACTCATCTGTCTGCTAGTCAACTACTTGATGTTTTCCTTGGTTGTCCTAGCAGCTGTAACTGAGAGGACCGGGCACAGCAATCGTCTAATGATTGGGCTGAATTCAAAGTGAACCCAGGCTGATGGGGTGAAAGTCTCCTCTTGCTCTCTCGTTCTGTCTGGAATAAAAACAGAAAACACTGGAAATGCACAACAGGTGAGTCAGCATCTGAAAGAGAAAGACATGTTGAATCCGTCACCAGAACTCTGGGCTGGGAGGTTGGCCTCTTTCTCTTTCCGACACTGGATGCCATGCTGTGCATTGCTAGAATACTCCACACTAATGCCAGATTTCCAACAATCACCCCTTTATTTTTTAATCTGTAGGGCCGTAAATGAAATGCCTCTGAGCAGTTGGGAAGACTGGAATAGCATGTGTTTGAGAGACTCGACTCCCTCGCCTCCGAGCCAGCCCAATTACCCCACGTGTTTCATAAATTGTTACTGGGTTGGGAGATGGAAACTGAAGATTAGATCTGTTCGGTGGCGATTGCGCTACTTGTGTGGTCTTTTCAGTGCGCTGGCATGATTGGTTTCTCAAAGAATGTATGTTTGTTTTGACTTTCATCCCTCCGGCACTGATTCTTGCTGTTGTACAGTTCCACGGTACCTCACCCAAGTGACCCTTCTTCATGCTTGAGCTTAGTCAATGAGCGTCAGTAGGCTATTTGAACATGGGAAACATTGCGACCAAATTCAATCTGTCCTCATCAAAACCCACATACTCATGCACTTTCCAGCATAGACCAATGGATAGTAATCAAGAGCAGGAACCCTGATGTATTTTCCCGCTTCCTAGCCTTGGCTAATTCATAGAAACATAGAAGATAGGAGCAGGAGTAGGCCATTCGGCCCCTCGCGCCTGCTCTGCCATTTAATGAGATCATGGCTGATCATCCAAATTCAGTACCCTGTCCCTGCTTTCTCCCCATATCCCTTGATCCCTTTAGCCTTAAGAAATATATCTAACTCCTTCTTGAATATATTTAATGAATTGGCCTCAACCGCCTTTTGTGGTAGAGAATTCCACAGGTTCACCACTCTCTGGGTGAAGAAATTCCTCCTCATCTCTGTCCTAAATGGCTTATCCCTTATCTTTAGACTATGACCCCTGGTTCTGGACTCCCCCGCCATCGGGAACATCCTTCCTGCATCTAGTCTGTCTAGTCCTGTTAGAATTTTATAAGTTTCAATGAGATCCCCTCTCATTCTTCTAAACTCCAGCAAATATAAGCCCAATCGACCCAATCTCTCCTCATACGTCATTCCTGCCATCCCAGGTATCAGTCTGGTGAATCTTCGCTGCACTCCCTCCATGGCAAGAACATCCTTCCTCAGATAAGGCGACCAAAACTGCACACAATACTCAAGATGTGGTCTCACCAAGGCCCTGTACAAATGCAGCAAGACATCCTTGCTCCTGTACTCGAACCCTCTCACTACAAAGGCCAACATACCATTTGCCTTCTTAACCGCCTGCTGCACCTGCATGCTTACCTTCAGCGACTGGTGCACAAGGACACCCAGGTCTCGTTGCACTTCCCCTTCTCCCAATCTATTGCCAAAAAATGACATGTTCCAAAAATCCAGCACTTCTTCAGTACTGGGCTGCTGTGTCCAATTATGTGCTGATGGCTTGAACCCATGACCTTCATAACTCAGAGATAATGAGTGCTACCAGCTGAGCTGTACTCTGGTTCAAATCGTATTGGGGAACTCTCAAGTAAGGTGGGGCCTTATTGGTCAATAGTCTATCAGTGTTTTTTAATGAGGGTAGTTACCTAAACTTGTCTGACGAAACTCAAATCCCTTTGAACCAATCAACCAGAATACTGTACAATGTTGACATTGACTGTAGCTCAGAAGGATGCACTGGTCAATGACCAAGATGAGAGAGGGTTCGAACTCAAGTTATACTAGTGATAAACTTAAACATCTGTGAAATGCACATGCGAAAGCATATGTGTCAGATTGGGGTATATTGTATAGACAGTCTAGTCATTATTCAATATCGATATTAAAAGAAAGGCTTGCCTTTCTATCGCACCTTTCATGACCTCAGCATTTCCCAGAACGCTTTACAGCCAATGAAGAACTTTTGAAGTGTAGTCACTGTTGTAATTTTAGAACTGATCTAAACTCTGAGGTATAGAGGAGAGCAATCTGATCCAGAAAATCTTTAAATATGTCCTCATATTATCAACTGCAGGGCGTCGTCAGCGACCAAAGCGACCCCTATAAATATGTAAATTCTCTGATGACAGGATAAGAGCTTCGAATCTCCTTCTTCCCACATTGGTCGGTGGGACAGGACTCCCGCCCACCGATTGCCGGCCCATTGCTAGGGTCAGGATCATTTACATATTGGAGGCGGGGGCTCAGGTTCGGGCCATTTCTAATGCAGCTGGAGCACCCTCTTCCATTTTTTTTGAAGTTCAAATTTCACCCTGCGATCGATTACACTAAGCAAAATGGTCATTTAAATTTTAACTTCTTCACCCCCCCCCCCAGTTGCCCATAGCAACCACAGAGGAAACTCAGGGCCCACCTACTTTATGCTTTAAATCATAGTTGCTGTCTGTGGTGAAATCAAATGCACTTCCAACCACTTCAGCACCAAAGCTTCATAAAGAAATAAATAAAATGTTTTCTTCATGACATATGAGTGATAGCTACTTACCGCCAGTTACTGATCAAGGGTTAATCTCACTGTAGGCCTACTAATTGGCTGCTAAATAATGGGCCTAGTACTGAACCAACATGGCTGTTGCTTGCACTGTATGGCTGTTCTCAAATGCCAGTGTTGTGGTTTCTCACTTGACCAGCATCGCTTAGAATCAGCTGGGTGAATCCTGAGCTGCAGTAGACTTCTATTACTGTTTTTTCTGGTCATTATACCACTACAGTGTGGGACCTTGCTGTGCGCAAATTGGCTGCTGCATCTCCCATATTACAACAATGACCATTCTTCAAAAGTACTTCATTGGCTGTAAAGCGCTCTGGGACATCCTGATGTTGTGAAAGGCGCTATAGAAATGCAAGTTCCTTTTCTTTCTTTCCACTATTTTAATCACCAGAACTCCAGTCAGAGTAAATGCCATACTCGGAGCTCTTTCCCCACCCTCGACACTGCCTAGTTATAACAGACTTCATTTTCTAAATCAGTCCATTTTGTGCGCTAACATATCTGGCAGGTAGTCCTCTCAAGCAGAAAGGTCTGCGGAAATTGGTTAGGCGGTTAACCAGCATTGCTTAAGATGCCAAAAAGTAAGCAAGACTTACTGAATGAGTAGAATTTCCCATCACAGCAAAAGTGAGCGAGGAGAGAGAAGGGTGTTCTTACTGAAATTATAATGAGTGATAAGACATGCATTTTGTCCCAGGTTTTTGGTCACCCGTGATTGTTTTGGGGCAAACCGAAGCATAAATGCCAGCAAAGAGCTTGGTGTGTAGTCAGATACGTAAATGTTGTGCACTAGTTGCCTTGTTACTGCCCCTCTTCACTCCTACCCTACTCTGTTGCTAGGATTATGGATAGCAAAGTCCAGAACATGCCAAGTCAGAAGTGCAGCCAGTCAAGCCTGGCGCCAATCAATAGTATCGTGGCAACATTGTAGTGTGGCCTGATGGACGTAGTAAACTATAGGGTTTTAAACAGCGACTGATCTTTTGTTTAAATTGTGCTCATTCTGATTATTAATGATTATTGACGGATTTGTGCAATTATTAATTAACAGGGTGTAAGGCAATCTCCTGATTCTCCAATTAAAGTACCTGTACCTAGCACTTAGTGAATGCCTTCACCCAGAAAATACTATAATCAAGTGAAATAAATTTTATTTATAATAATCCCACATGCAATTCTGAGTATTTCTTCAAACATACAGGTACAAGATTTGACAAATTTAATAGGAATCCAGGTCCAGCACAACCCTGGGAAATCTGGCAAGGAGGGAGGCCGCTCAACATCGAGAGAGAGGGGCCGCTCATTTTCCAGGTTGCCCATGCAATGGAGCTGTCAGTGGCAGGTCCATATCAGGAGATGAATGCCATGAGATGAAGACCACCTCCGTTCCAAGAGGCTCGTATCGAAGCAAGCTTCTGCCACTCAGGGAGCAGCTAGCAGTAAATTAGGGTTTAGAGTAACAACAGGGCAACCAGCCAGTTTACATGACAAGATTCGGAAAAGGCTTTTGTCAGGTGTTCTGAATTGGAGCTGTGTGAGCTGAGGAACACAGAGAAGGATCTGTAGATAACGGTGACATGAATCAGTCATTCATGAAAGAAAGACTTATGAAATAATACTGAGCGGCCTACGGGTGGCGCTGTCCAGGGAGAGTATAAATACTCGGGCACGAGCCCAGCTTGCGTAGGACAATCTTAACAGGAACTAGTGAAGGACACAACTAGACCTCCATGTTGTAAAACAGTTGATTAAAGCATTGTTTAACGCTTAGACCAAGTAGTTTTCTTACGTCACACGGCATATTTGTAGAGGGAAGGGGGAACACAGAAACCTGGGGTGACAGATTGGAGAGAGCTGGCTCTTTGGCCTCCAACTAACTAACAAGTATCTCACAGGCTTTGCTGATCCAATTGGAACCATAAGGTCTGATTCTTGCGGATCAATAGTTATACAAATCCAATTATTAGTAGCATGGCAGGAATTTCCTCAGATGTGCTGTCAAGAGACCACCTGCTCTGTGAGAGTAGCACAGATGTAGCCAGCATGGATTTTTCCTCCACAGCTACTTCCAGTTGGTGCTGCTCCATATCCTCTGATTGACCCTCGTGCTGCCCTCGTGTTCCTTCCACCTCTGAGGCCTCTGTGACTGCTGTGCTTCCTACATTACCACAGTGACTACACTTCAAAAATAGTTCATTGGCTGTGAAGCGCTTTGGTACATCCTGATGTCAAGAAGGTGCTATATAAATACAAGTTTGCTCTTTCAGTAGCTACAAAGGTAGATGCTAAAGAAATTGTCAGCAACTAAAAATGGGGGGGGGGGGAAATGACAAAACTCGGCTGAGAAATAAACTTGCTGTGAATCCTTGAAAGGCCCTTTCCTCCTTTTCTGCAGCACCTGGTGTCTTTATTACACGGGCGTGATTGATGCTGAATGTAAACGGGATGTTAATGATGGGAGTGGAACACGGGGACAGGAGCTGATATTTTGTCTCACTATTATTTCCATTTGAGCTCAAATATGGTTGGTAGCAGAACCAGAATGAATTGCGCCAACTTGCCGCTGCTTTGTCGGGAGTTTCTGATTTTTGGGAAAGTCCTGGTGGCCAGAACCTCCGCCTGAAACCAGAGTCAAACAGGCACCATTTCACTCTCTGCTGGCGTGACTACCGCCAGTCCCTGCTCCCGCCCGCAAACCATGGGCAGTACAAGTCAGGAGGCGGCCAATCCCGGTGATATTTAAAGGGATCCTCAGCTGCTGTCAGGTAAAGCTGGATGGAGCTTTTGGAGACATTTTTCTGCCTCAAATTTCCTCAAATTAAATATTGGCAAGACTGAAGCCATTGTCTTCGGTCCCCACTACAAACTCCGTTCCCTAGCCACCGACTCCATCCCTCTCCCTGGCCACTGTCTGAGGCCGAACCAGACTGATCGCAACCTTGGCGCCCTATTTGACCCTGAGCTCAGCTCCTGATTCCATAACTTCCCCATCATCAAGACATCTACCTCCGTAACATCGCCCGTCTCTGCCCCTGCCTCAGCTCATCTGCTGCTGAAACCCTCATCCATGCCTTTGTTACCTCTAGACTCGACTATTCCAATGCTCTCCTGACCATCCTCCCACCTTGCACCCTATGTAACCTGAGATCCTCCAACACTCTGCTGCCCGTATCCTAACTTGCAACATGTCCTGTTCACCCATCACCCCTGTGCTCCCGGTCCGGCAATACCTCAATTGTAAAATTCTCATCCTTGTTTTCAAATCCCTCAATGTCCTCACCCGTCCCTACCTCTGTAACCTCCTCCAGCGCTACAACCCTCCAAGATCTTTGCGCTCCTCCAATTCTGGCCTCTTGCGCATCTACGATTTTCATCGCTCCACCATTGGCGGCCGTGCCTTCTGCTGCCTAGGACCTAAACTCTGGAATTCCCCCCCCGCTAAACCACCCCGGCTCTCTATCTCTTTCCTTCTTCAAGACCCTCCTTAAAATCTCTTTGACCAAGCTTTTGGTCACCTGTCCTATCTCTCCTTGTGTGGCTCGGTGTCAAATTTTCTCTAATAACGCTCCTGTGAAGCACCTTGGGATGTTTTTACAACGTTAAAGGTGTTCACATCGTCCGCATGCCCGATACGGGACTCCCAAAACAAGCGCTCTACTCGGAGCTCCGGCACGGCAAGAGAGCCCCAGGTGGACAGAGGAAACGATTCAAGGACACCCTCAAAGCCTCCTTGAAAAAGTGTAACATTCCCACCGACACCTGGGAATCCCTGGCCCAAGACCGCACAAAGTGGAGGAGAAGCATTCGGGAAGGCGCCGAACACCTCGAGACTCTTCACCGGGAGCAAGCGGTAGCCAAGCACAGGCAGCGCAAGGAGCGCACGTCAACCCAAGCACCCCACCCACCCGCCCCTTCAACCACCATCTGCCCCACCTGTGACAGAGACTGTAGGTCCTGCATTGGACTCATCAGTCACCTGAGAACTCATTTTTAATGTGGAAGCAAGTCATCCTCGGTTCTGAGGAACTGCCTAAGAGAAGAGAAAGGCGTCCTATAAACACACGTTGTTAACAGATTTGAAAGCTTATGTCGTTGCTGCTGTAAATTCTGCACTCGTGTTGCCTGCTGCTCCAGAGAGTCGCGTCTTTCTGTACCCGACGAAAAATACACCTCTCCTTTAAACTGTCGCAGCAGGTCCTTGACAGGCGGTCACACTGCCCGATTAACCTCTCCAAATTGGCAAGTTTCCCATTGGAAGTGCTTTTCACACTGGCAGCTCACCAATTGGACGAAAACGAGGGCCAACCCCCAAATTTATGCAGGTCCCACACTGACTCCTCCAACTGGCCCCCACGCATAACCCACCCACCGCTCGTTCATCTACTACACACAGACGGAAATTGCCCCCAAGGCTTCGCCTCATTATTGTTACCTCCTTTAAATATATCCATCCATTTTCAGGCAAATGCTTCCACTGTCCGTTGGAAATTGCAACGGAGAATTGGGCGAAAGCCCGAAAGGGCAAAAATCTGGCCAACCCATCCGTGGATTCAAGCCCCACTCCAGAGACTTGAGCACACGAAGTAGACCGGCACTTCAGTGCAGTACTGAGGGAGTCTTTTGGGTGAGACGTTAAACCACGATCGCATCTGCCCTCCCAGGTGGGCATAAAAGATCCCATGTCACTTGTTGTTTCATATGACGGGAAAAGCTTATAATGGGATGTCTAGTTTGGCTCTCCATTCCATGGCCTCCTGAGATGCCCAGTGGAGAAATTAGGTGCCTCCTGTAGCAGATCTTAGCGGGCAGGTTGACGTGATGTGTGGTCTGGGACTCATGGCCACAGTCGCACTTCGTGTCGTCCCTCATCTTCCACGTGTGGAGCAGGTGGCCGCAGCGTTCCTGCCCTGTGTGGATTCAGTTGAGCGCTGTCATAGAATCGTAGCATCATAGAAATTTACAGCACGGAAGGAGGCCATTCGGCCCATCTTGTCCGTGCCGGCCGACAAAGAGCTATCCACCCTAATCCCACTTTCCAGCTCTTGGTCCATAGCCCTGCGGGTTACAGCATCCCAAGTGCACACCCAAGTACTTTTTAAATGTGATGAGGGTCTCTGCCTCTACTACCCTTTCAGGCAGTGAGTTCCAGACCCCCACCACCTTCGAGGGAGGTCGAAGCCAGGGATCTCTGCTGTTGGGTCAGTGATGAGGTGCTGGTTCTTTTTGTTGCATGCATCCCACGATACCGTCCATCTGGATAGTGGGTCGATACCAGCTGCGCGAATATTGGCTGCTATTTCCCAGAATAGCACTGTTCGAGGAAGAGCAGGGGAGTTCTCCCCAGTGTCCTGGCCAATATTTATCCCTCAATCAACGCCTAAGACACATTATCGCATTGCTGTTTGTGGGGCCTTTCTGGGCACAAATTGGCTGCCACATTTCCCTACATTGGAACAGTGACTACACTGCAAAAGTTCTTAATTGACTGTAAAGCGCTTTGGGACGTCCTGAGGTCGTGAAAGACGCTGTATAAATTCACGTTCATTCATTCATTCATTTCCCCTATCAACTCATCTGAAAAATTGGGTGGCTATTGGTAGAACGATCCATCCTACACAGTCTGGGCTCCCACATGAGGAGAGCCTCCTGGGCAAGTTACTAAAAACTTTGAGTGCCTACGGAGCAGTATTCCAGCAAGAGCCAGCGCCTTCAGGACAGACTGGGAAAATAAATTGTAGCTTGAAGTAGCTGAAAACTCAGACGAGGCACAATAGGAACGATTCTATGATCTGGTCCTCCCGACGTGGAGTGGAACTCATGGGCAAAGCATGTCAGGAAATTGTAGAGGCACTGCATGCCTGCGACTTCCCAAGTTGTACTCCCTGTGAGCGTAGCTCTCTGCCGGGCTGCAGGATCACCCCTAATATCTACAGACTCGCAGCAGTTTTTTTTTATTCGCTCACGGGATGTGGGCGTCGCTGGCAAGGCCGGCATTTATTGCCCATCCCTAATTGCCCTTGAGAAAGTGGTGGTGAACCGCCATCTTGGACCGCAGAGGGCAGTTAAGAGTCAATCACATTGCTGTGGGTCTGGAGTCACATATAGGCCAGACCAGGTAAGGACGGCAGATTTCCTTCCCTAAAGCACATTAGTGAACCAGATGGGTTTTTACGACAAACCAGTAGTTTCCTGGTCATCATTACCGATACTAGCTTTTTATTCCAGATTTAATTAACTGAATTTAAATTCCCCAGCTGCTGTGGTGGGATTTGAATTCATGTCACTGGATCATTAGTCCAAGCCTCCACTAACATAATCACTATACTACTGTACCACCTCGAGGCTTGTTCACAATGTCAGCTGCTGGAAGAAGCAGAAAACTCAGCAAGATTTTTGCACCAGGTTATTCCTGATCCTTACTTTAGACTGTTATGTTAAATAGTTGTATTATACAGTAATATCTGCAGGTTGGAAACTGGGTGTAGTGTATGTACCCGTCTACCTTTAAGGGAACTATTGAATGTAACCGTTCACCTTTAAGGGAACTACTTTAGGTGTGGCACTATTTGTTTGGCTTCTGTATACTGTAATACCGATAGTGACCACACCAGTATATAAGTGTTGTAGCAGGGTTTCTGGGGCAGATTCGCCCGGACCTTCGAATAGTAAAGACCTGTTGTTGTTATTTCTGAAGTCTGTGTATTTATTAACTGCACAACCCACAGACTTTACAGTGGCGACGAGTCCGATCGTACCCTGCGGCAAGATTACCATAAGCAACGAAGAGCGTCGAAGAGAGACAACCACCCTCGTCGTGTTACCAAAAGAAAACACGAGGCTGCAACAACAGAAAGCAGGAAGACTAACAACAAAAGCTGTATCAGCAACAGGCACTGACTACCCTTCTGCCACAGTGCGGAGTGAGCCGACCAGCAAGAAACAAGGCGGCCGAAGAGACTGTGAGTAGGGGAAGGTGTAGAAGCATCCGGAGGATAAGGGCAGAGCACTCGACCTTGGTCGAGGGGGAGCTGTGCCGGCCAAAAGTCGGGTCCAACGGCGTCGGGTGACAGCCGGACCGCGATCGGCGGGACAATCGGGGCAGCGACCGCAGCCACGAAGCGCTGAGCCTGCGAGTAGGCGCGGGAAGAGAAACCCAGCCGCAGCCGGGGAGGGAAACACCGGTCCGCGAGAGGGCTGGGGAGGCGAACGGGAACCGTGCGGGTGAGAGCCGGGTGCGGAGAGAGAGACTGCGAGGAGCCGGTCCAGCGGCTGAGCTGTTCTCCACCAACGGGGTACTCAGAGCCGGCAAAACCGAACGTGCGGGAGTGGGTGAGAGACACAGCCGAAAACGGGGTGAGAGACTGCGCGAGAGCCAGTCCAGCGGTGAGCTGTTCTCCACCAACGGGGTTCCCAGGGCCGGTAGCATCGAACGTGCGGGTGAGAGAGACAGAGCCGGGTACGGAGAGAGAGACTGCGCGAGAGCCAGTCCAGCGGCTGAACTGTCCTCCGCTAACGGGGTGTACCCAGCGCCGGTAGAGCCGTGCGGGCGGGAGGAAAAGACATAGCCGAGTAAGGGGAGCTGTGCAGTAGCCAGCCAGCGGCTGAACCTGTCCGCTGAGGGGGAAGCGTACCCCTTCCACCGGGAAGAAACGCGGGAAGCCGCCATTAGGCGGAGAAGACGCCAGAAGCGGGAAACCGCCATTGAAGTGGGCGGGGCGAGAAAGGAAGAGCGGGAAACCGCCATTTCGCGGGAAAACCACCATCTTAGAAACAAATAAATAAATAAGAAATACTGGTGCTGCTCCCAAGGGAAGAAAGATGCCTAAGCGAGGGAATATTAACGACTTTAATTCTGAAATAGAAGACTGGGCCACGTACGTGGAACGCATAGAGATCTATTGCGAAGCCAACAAAATTGAGGAAGACGACAAGGCGATAACATTGCTAAACTCGATGGGGGCAAAAACATACGGGCTCTTGAAGCATCTAATAGCACCAAATAAACCAGCGGATCAGACCTTCGAAGAGATTGTGGCTGTGCTGAAGGACCACTTGAACCTCACACCGCTGATGCTGGCTGAACGATTCAAATTCTACGCAAGAACGCAGAAGAAAGACGAAAGCAATGTGGAATACTTGGTCGAACTGCGTAGCGAAATACTGCCAGTTCGGAGGGAATCTGACAGAAGCGCTGCGGGACAAGTTCGTATGCGGATTGTCCAAAGAAGGGACGCAGAAGCGACTACTGGAAGAGAATGACCTCACACTGGACAGGGCTGTCCTTATAGCTGCATCGCACGAAGCCACAGCGAAAGGAACGGCGGAAATGCAACTAAAGGCGACGGCACTCGGGGTGGACCAAATTACTTCAAGCACAACAAAATGCTACCGTTGTGGGAAGACAACGCATGACCAGAATCAATACTGGTTTAAGAACCAAGAGTGTAGGAAATGTGGCAAACTGGGTCACATCGCGAAGGTATGCCGGTCCGGGAAAAAGATCAATAATCAAAGGAAGCCACCACCAGAAAAGTACAACAAGGTACACAAGGTGGCTGAGAAGAGTTCAGACGAACAGAATTCAGACTCAGACCCAAACAACCAGGAGCTGGGTAGTCTGAGAATCCACAATGTGGGTAAAGAAACGGATCTACAGGCCATCTGGGTCATACTAAAAATAGCTGGAGTCCAAATAAGAATGGAGCTGGACACTGGATCAGCTCTATCAGTCATCAACCGAAGGGACTACCACCGGCTATTCTCTCACATACCTTTAAGGAATACCAAGTTCGTATTACAGACATACACGGGGCATAACGTATACCCCGTGGGGAAAATAAGAGTCAAGGTGAGAGATAGGGGTAAAGAACACCCAAGAATGAGCTTGTACGTATTACCTGAGGGAGGACCACCACTTCTAGGACGGGAGTGGATTAAGAAAATAGACATGGAATGGCATTACCTAAAAGCCATAATGAGGGAGGACTCGGTGCAAGCTATTAGCTCAGATTCTGAAATGGATGATGATAAGACCAAGTCGAAAACGAAGACAGGCAGAAGGACTTATGGTACCAAGAAGAATAAAGCTGCAGAGCAGAACTCCAGGTTGACAGAGAATTCTGAGCCTGTTCAAGCAAAGGATTCATCCATGACGGAAGAACACCGAGCTCGGACGCAAACTTATGTCAAAGTACGACAACAATTAGAACAGTTGAGTGATCGTCTCGTACAGGAGATGAAAAATATGGAAAAGTTCTGGGACACCGAATGGGGGAACCTGGAAAGACTACAGAGACAGCTAGCTCAAGCAGAGAGCGACCATAGAGCCATCATGGCCAAATACCAATCACATTCCCCTGATGCTGTTCAGGAACTAGAATATTTACAGAATGAACCAAAGGAAGAGGAATCTTCAGGGAGCCAGGATTTTATTCCAGTTCTTCTTTACGACTCCTTACAAGCAGAGTGTGAGAAGTTGAAAGAACAGTATGAACAGGCCCAGGCTACAATTCAGAAGGGGGTTAACTCGGCAGCCTCCGAGGAGCTAGTTTCAGTAGAAGCATATGAACAACTAAAGGTTGAACATGAGCAAGAAGTCCAAAGGCTGCAGGAAATTCTTGATGAGCTCAAAGCCAAGACAGACTCATCGATAGAAGCTCCATCCATAGATGAGCAATTAGAGGTGAAAATCATGGCAGAGCATGAAAGACAGGATGTCCAAGAACTTATAAAAACATTGAAGGACACCCAAGACAAATATGAGGCGGCAATGTCTGAGGTTCAACAACTTGAAGAACAGATTCAACTGGGAATCCTTGCAGTGGAAGAACAGGACACTGTAAGAATGGTCCCTGAACATGAACTAGAGAGCATCAGGGCGCAACTTTTCCGAGCGCTGAAAGCCAAAGTTCAAGAGGAACGTAAGGTGGAAGTATTGGAGAAAGAGGTGGATGAAATGGAGAAGACTCTGATCCACCGTGTTCCCAGGGAAGAGTTAACCGTCGGCCAACTCCTTCATATGCTGAAGGACAAGACTCTACAAGGGGAACAATCTGAACACGAGCTTCAATCTTCAGGGGGAACGAGTTCGGAGCTCTCAAAAGTCACGGAGATAGCTGAGGTGGCAACACAAATTTTACAAGGATGCCAAAAGTACGTTGAATCACGTCAAGGTGAACAGAAGAAGGAGGAAACCGTTACGTCAGTAGAAGGGTTAAATAGCCTGATAACGCAATTACCGGTGGAAAGGAAGGTATTGAACTCACAAATGAGGTCCGTCGTGAAGGAATGGCAGATAACCCAGGAAGAGCGGGATGAATATGAATGCATGAAGAAGGCTTTTCAAGAAAGATGTTTAGGGAAGGAACCACCGTCAGCTAACGTCCAGACGGGTGAGGAGGAAGAAGAAGTCTCTCTCGCTGGCCTAACTCAGGACGAACCTGAATATTACCATGACCTGTTGAGTGACACTGAATATTATGAGGATGTGGTCTGCCCAGCTTGTGATGAAAACTCTCAAAGTGCTGAAATCCGGATGAAGCACTTAAGGTCTAAGGAACATAGAGAGTTGGTGGCGCTACAGATGGCAGCCGAGAAAGGAGCTCCGAGAGTTTCAAAAAGGCAGAAAAGAAAAAGAAGAAGCAGAAGATAATAACTGTCTAAAATAGTAGCACTTCTACCATTCCAGGCGGGACATTATGAAAGGAGCTAAATTAGTTGAAAAACTGGAAAATGTCAAGACAGCCAGTTGGTTGTCAAAGTCCGCACTGCTGGTTCAACAGGACGAAAGTTCAAGCTGCTACGTCAAGAAAAAGGCTATGGAGGAGTCACGCTAGCCAGGTGAACCGGCTACCCCAAAGAAATGTTGTTCGGAACGAGTCAAGATCAGAGACTGAATCTATGAACTGTTTCCGCAGAGACGGAACCTGTGAACTGTTTCCACCGAGATTATATTTGTAAATTGTTTTATATGACATTGACTCCACCGAGACTATAGCTGTAATTTGTTTTATGGGAAGTTGAAGATATGTATGTTTAACGGGGACTCTGTAAGTAATAAACTAAAAAGGGAGGATTGTAGTGTATGTACCCGTCTACCTTTAAGGGAACTATTGAATGTAACCGTTCACCTTTAAGGGAACTACTTTAGGTGTGGCACTATTTGTTTGGCTTCTGTATACTGTAATACCGATAGTGACCACACCAGTATATAAGTGTTGTAGCAGGATTTCTGGGGCAGATTCGCCCGGACCTTCGAATAGTAAAGACCTGTTGTTGTTATTTCTGAAGTCTGTGTATTTATTAACTGCACAACCCACAGACTTTACACTGGGTAGTTTTGTTTTAATCACTTTTCAGATCGTTTTTGTCAATGGGTAGGATCAGGAAAATGCCTACTGCCCTTTGACCTCTGGGTGAGCAGTGCATAGGATTCTGGGAAGGGCAGATACCCGTTTCCATCCCGCAGTATTAAGCGACGGGTACTTGGGTATAAATGATTCAAGGAAATATTATTTAAACATCAAAATGGTCCTTGTATGGGTTCCTGGGCTTGTATAAAAATAAAAAACATTTATTATTCTGACTGTTAGCTTTCTATTATTGATGTTCAAATCTCACGTTTTCGATGACATCATCAGTTAACAATTAATGTTTGAGGAATTTTTCTGTGTGTTAGAACGAAGATAAATGGAAATTCTGCACTTTATTTTTTTTTGCTCAAACTCCTGAAATTCCTCCTGGGAATGGCTAGGTTCCATACACAAACTGATGAACACATCTGGTGTTAATTTTTTTTTGCTTGTTAAAATTATCATTGCAGGCGCACATTTGCATATGGTTTACTTCCAGCACATATTGCATTAGGTGGCGGGAAGGCAGTGGGGAGAATCAGCAGAGGTACAATCGGGAGAAGAGGGGAAGACATTGAAATGACTGACTCATGTGTTTCAGTCCATTCAGCTGCATGAATGTATCAGGATGCATCACCTTGCTGGACATGTTGTGGCAGGAGAAGGATGTAGGGCTAGGGAGGTCCAAGGACCACAGGTGGATCAGGTCTAATCAGGGAGTGAGTGTACTGCTGGTGACAGAGCTACTTTGATGTGACTTTTTTAAAATTCGTTTACGGGATGTGGGCGTCGCTGGCAAGGCCAGCATTTATTGCCCATCCCTAATTGCCCTTGAGAAGGTGGTGGTGAGCCGCCTTCTTGAACCGCTACAGTCCATGTGGTGAAGGTACTCCCACAGTGCTGTTAGGGAGGGAGTTCCAGGATTTTGACCCAGTGACGATGAAGGATCGGCGATATACTTCTAAGTCAGGATGGTGTGTGACTTGGAGGGGAACTTGGAGTTGGTGGTGTTCCCATGCGCCTGCTGCCCTTGTCCTTCTAGGTGGTAGAGGTCGCGGGTTTGGGAGGTGCTGCTGAAGAAGTCTTGGCGAGTTGCTGCAGTGCATCTTGTAGATGGTACACACTGCAGCCATGGTACGCCGATGGTGGAGGGAGTGAATGTTTAAGGTGGTGGATGGGGTGCCAATCAAGCGGGCTGCTTTGTCCTGGATGGTGTTGAGCTTCTTGAGTGTTGTTGGAGCTGCACTCACCCAGGCAAGTGGAGAGTATTCCATCACACTCCTGACTTGTGACTGAGGAGCAATGTGTGAGGAGGCTAAACTTCATCAAGGAAGGGATTTCTGAATTGTACCATCTCCTGGAACCAGACAAGGGCAGGATCGGTCCATTTGACATCGACTGCTACAGTACCAGTATCAACATCAGGAGAGGCTTACTAGGTTTTATAAGAGTTGTGGTGTTCCAAGAACACAACTTCATCGTCTGCAGCCATATGGTCCATCAAGTACCTGTGCAACATCTCACTGCATTCAACAGAAAGGGCTACCAATCAATAGTGAACGACCACCGCTGAAGAATCGTGCATGTGATTCCACAGATTCCAGGAAGTGCCTGTGATATCCATAGCTTAAGGGAATGATAGATTCCCCAATAATCCCAGGGTGACAACAGGTTTGAGCGACTGGTTTTTCAGAGATGTGTGTTGTCCACTTGAAACGTGGCCTGTGACACCACTATGCCACACCTCCAGCTCAACAGAGAGCTTCCAATAAAGTGCATTCAAATAGTAGGAGTATTTTAGAGCACACATTTGGATACTGGAACAATGGTTAAGATGTAAACACCCCACGGGAATGTGCTATAGTTTTCCCCAGAGAAAATTGACAGAGCGAGCAGTAGTGGTGCGCTCCTTACTGCACAACATAGCGTTGAAAGAGATATGTTGCTGGTTGTGGAAGAGAAGCAGCAACAAGTCCTGACTCAGGAGGAGGAATCAGGCTGTTCAACAGGCTATGATTTAAGGATTTCTTTCCTTGAGATCCAACTTTATATTGAATCGGACCTTTTCCTTTTTTATAGCAACTCTGATTGCAACATGATGTCACCCTGTACACAATCCCTCCCTGTAGAAGGCCATTGCCTTGTAAAAGGTGAGAAACAGAGAACCACAGCCCTCCATTACCATATGCAAGTCTGATTTAGGTTAACGTAAGGAAGACCATACATTAGTGAGGCTCTGTACAGGGTGCAGAAGAGGGCCACAAGATTAATTCCCAGTTTAAAGCAGGAGTGATCCTCCTGATCCTCATATTAAAAGAACGCGGGTCACTTCCTCCTCCCTGCTACCGATAGCCCCCGACCCAGCCAGCAACTCCCCACGCAGCCCCGCCCCCCCCCCCCCGGCCACCGATCGCCCGCCCCGGTCACCCTCCCTCCCCTGCCTGAGGGCCGCCGCAAACTTCATGAATATCAGGGAGTGAGCTACAGGCTGAAGTCTAACCGAAGAGTTCGGATAGTTTATAGATAGAACAATGAATACCAGGGAGTGAGCTACAGGCTGTAGTCTAACCGAAGAGTTTGGATGGTTTATAGACAGAATAATGAATACCAGGGAGTGAGTTACAGGTTGAAGTCTAACCAAAGAGTTCGGATGGTTTATAGATAGAATAATGAATACCAGGGAGTGAGTTATAGGGTGGACGCTAATCAAAGTTTCACATGGTTTATATACAGAATAATGAAGAGCCAGGAATGAGCTACAGACTGGTGCTTTATTTGTTTTCTGGTCTGTCTCTGTGCCACATCACACCCGTGCCATGGAAATGAGATCCGAGGCCCAATATCGGTGGGCGGCTCCGGCCTCAGCATTCAGGCCCAGGGACTGTACCCTGCCTGCACCCACCGCAAGCCCAACAATGGGCGCGCTGGAATTTCTCGGCTCAAGACTTTGCAGGAAGCCATGGGCTGCATATTATACAGAATAGGAAATATCTGCCAGTAAATTTAAGGCAATCATTCAACCTTGTGCTTTTGACTTTCTTAAACTGATTGAACTTCATTCTTGTGGTGCATGACATCAGCAGAGCCACTTGATTGAATCCCTTCCATCTTCTATTAGCCATTTCTAATCCCCACTGTGTTATGACTCAGCTCAAACATCCTGACATTTACTTTAAATATTCAGGTGGAATCAAACTCATAATTAGTCCTGCATGTACTCTTTACCTTATTGTGAGATTCATCTCAAATATTGACCAACTTTCAATTATTTATCACAACAAATTAAAAGAAATGGCTAGTTTGTATACAAAGTACCAGATACCTGGAATGGTTTATATATGGAATAACAGATACCTGGGAGTGAGTTACAGGCTGGAATCTAATTGAGTGGTTCAGATGGTTTATGGAAAGAATAATGAATGTCTGGGAATGAGCTACAGACTGGAGTCTAATCGAGAGAGTGAAATTCAATCTGTATACAAGTATCGTTTCAGTCCTTAGATTAGGTTACCATCCTGAAATGACTTCCTGGTATTGTTTCTTTATTAATACACTGGCGTTTTATTTGTTTTCTGCTCTGTCTCTGTGCCAACAGGAGTCGTCAGTGATGATGCTTACTGCAGGATTATATGGGAAGGGTACTGTAGATGGGGATCTGGTCACTGTGACATACTCCCACTGCTGGCTACTCTGTACAAAACCATAAAAAACCTCTCTTCCCTGGCATGAGATATTTAGGGGGTGATTTTCACCAAATATTTTAGGTGGTAAAGTGGTGGCCAAGATGGTGTCTTAAGCTGAAACGCCGGTTTATCCCGCGGTTAGCGCAAGACACCATCTTGGTAAAGGAGTTGAAGCCAGCGCGAGGAACGGCCGCCTGGAGGCTCGTTCAACAGCTGATTGCCACTGAAAATGTCTGCTCACGCTCATTAAAGAGGCTGCGCGGCATTTTAGTGGCTAGCGCTTCAACTAACGCCCTCTCCCAACAGTGACCAACTGATTGGGAGTAAACATGGTGTTTGACGTAAGAAAACTACTAGGCACTTGGTCTAAGCGTTAAACAAAGCTTTAATCAACTGTTTTACAACATGGAGGTCTAGTTGTGTCCTTCACTAGTTCCTGTTAAGAATGTCCTGCACAAGCTGGGCCCGTGCCCGAGTATTTATACTCTCCCTGGACAGCGCCACCCGCAGGCTGCTCAGTATTATTTCATAAGTCTTTCTTTCATGAATGACTGATTCATGGCAGTGTTGATGTCGATTTCAAGCGTTACTTAAAGGGATACTCACCACTTAAAGGGATACTCACCATTTCATGTTCACTTGCTGCTGGAGCTGTGAAGAGGACCTCTGAAACACATCGGGAGACTATCTGAGACACTTTGTCAAAACTTCACCAACACTCGAGAAAACATTTATTCTGGAAATTCTCTGAGGACTTCACCTAAAAAGAGTAAGCGCTGTGCTACTCCACCTTATAGGAGTCATCAGGAGAAAGGACCTGCTTGGACATCCACCAGGACCTCCAGTGCCGCGTCCGAGAACCTGTGCGCCCTCTCCCTCGGTCCCTGAGCCCTCCTGAAACCTGCCGCTGTGTGTCAGTCAGCGCACTCCACACCTTCAGTGGAAGTGGGTGCAAGGAGCCCACAGACACAGCTCCATGAAAATTGTGTCTAATCAGCACCTGAATGCTAAATCTGCAGGTATCTGTTTAGCACCTCCAGGCAAGTTCAAATTATGGTAATCAGCAATTAGGACCAAACTTGTGTGCTAAATCCGGACAGGCTAGTCTTATTAGCACTGCACCCACTTAGCGCCTATTTTCACCCTTTGGCCAAAATAAACCCCTTATAGTTTCACTTAGTTTCTTGTCACACAAAGATCCTTCCTTTTGAGGCTCTGGGCACAACCAGGCACTACTGCATTGTGAAGAGTACCTAATTTCCCAGGATACATCAGTACCGTTCAGTCAGCTGTACTGATGGAATATATTTCCCCTAGCCTCTAGCAGCTTTTGTTTTTCAAAATTTTCTTGTAAAAAGTTAGAGGACAAATTTCAAAGGCTTTATTCAAGTAAATGTTACATTCAATGTTTTCTAAACAATGAGTCTGTGAGGATCATTTAGACTTTGGGTAATAGTGTATAACAGGGAACAGCAAATCAGCAGCCTGTTTTACATCTCCCCCTATCTCCATTTCCATTGGTAAGGTTTACCACTGCCTTAACACCACAAGCAGGATTTCCCTCCGCCCACCATTCCCTCCCCGCCTAGCGCATGCAAATGGTGACAGGGCAGGGCATGGTCCCGGGAGATTTTCCTTCTTTCCGCCTGTGTTACTGCTGAATACCAGGGCTGCCATGGGGAAGGTGGTGGTGGGCCACAGGAAAAGGAGGCAACATCCCTGAGGAGCCCCCCTAGAGATAGAGGGCCTTGTATTGGCCTCGTCTCCTTCCGTTCCACCCCTTTTCTTAAAGGAGAATAATCATGTCTATTACTCATTAAAACGTATTTTTTTTAGCGTTTCCTTGCTGTGATTTTGCCCATATCCAGGGCCGATATTTCATGTCCTTCAGTCCGCACTCAGCCCTAGCCCACCCTTCTCCCCCCGCCCCCCCCACCCCCCCACTCCCCCACCCCCACTCAGATAGATCGTTCCCATGCTGCTGCCTGAAACGACCCAGGCCACAAACTAGAAAATCAAGGTTTTGTGTGGGATCCCTGCCTGTGTGGGATCTGGCCCCATTGGCTGGGCTCGGCCCCTGATGCACCCCCGGTGGAATATCTCTCACCTCACTGGCCTAATCAGCCCATTCCTCAGGATGTAAAGTGGCAGGGAAGCTGCCGGTTTCAGGTACTGTTGTAAGTGCTGTGCAGCATTTAAAGTAGTGGGGAGTTATTTGAATGAAGAATTCTAATATGTAGCTTACCAGGTCTTTGAAAATAATTTACGGTCAATTACTTTTTAAATGATTCCACTTAATTATTCGCAATGAAATTGAAAGGTTTCTTTATTATGAAACAGAGCAAATTAAATGTGAGATGAAACATAAAGTATGAGGGATTGAAGAATATTCCCAGCAAATAAACACTGGAGTATTGTGGCCAATTCTGGGCACCACACTTTAGGAAGGATGCTAAGGCACTGGAGAGGGTGCAGAGGAGATTTACTGGAATGGTACCAGGGACGAGGGACTTCAGGCATGTGGAGAGACTGGAGAATCTGGGATTGTTAGAGCAGAGACGGTTAAGGGAGCTTTAATAATGGTGTTCAAAATTCTGAGGGGTTTTGATAGAGTAGATAGGAAGCAACTGTTCCGCTGACAGGAGGGTTGGTAACCAGGGGATACAGGTTTAAGGCAATTGGCAAAGGAAGCAGAGGGGAGGTGAGGAAACATTTTTTTTATGCAGCGAGTTTCTGAGGTAAGTCTTAGAACTTTTCTCATTAACAATATCACTGGTGTGTGAGAGAGAAAGAATCACAGAATCACAGAAACCTCACAGTGCAGATAGAGGCCATTTCGGCCCATCGAGCCTGCACCGACACATATCCCACCCGATCCCCGTAACCCCTACACCGACACATATCCCACCCTATCCCCGTAACCCCACGTATTTAATCCCTCTAACACTAAGGGTCAATTTATCATAGCCAATCAACCTAACCCGCACATCTTTGGACTGTGGGAGGAAACCGGAGCACCCGGAGGAAACCCACGCAAACACGGGGAGAATGTGCAAACTCCACACAGACAGTCGCCCGAGGCCGGATTCGAACCCGGGTCCCTGGCGCTGTGAGGCAACAGTGCTAACCACTATGCCACCGTGCAAGAGAAAGAGAGAGACAGACAACGATAGAAAGACAGAAAGAATCAGAAAGGCAGAGATATAGAAATTTCTCCTCATTAAGGCAGTTTCCGGGCAGAAAACAGGGACAAAAATGACCAATTTCGGGGCACAATGTCCCACACCCGATCTGCATCTGAGTTAAGGGCGCCGCCATATTGGTAAAGGCAGAGTTGCGGGGGTCCTAGGCGGCCACCTAAAACAAGCATTGGTCCCCTTACATATGTAAATGAGGGCCCCTTGCAGCAATTGGTTTGGATTGAGGAGCCGGGCCTGCTCCACTCGGGATTCTTAAGCGGTCACTGCGGCCTAAGCATCAACAGTGAGAGCTGCCTGTGGAGGCACGTACGGCGCAAGGACCATTTTCGGGCTGCACCAGGCCTCCCAGTTGGCACGCGCTGTCAGCACGCCAAGGTTATAGACCCGAAAATGGGCCGTAACCAATTTCTACCCCAGAGAGAGACAAAGGAAATGAGAGGCAGAGTAAAAGATTGTGAGAGAGACGGAGAAAAAGTGAGAGGGGGACAGTTAAACAAACATGGAGTATGTGAGACACCGGACAGAGACAATGAAAGAAACAACAGCAACTTGCATTTATATCGCAGTATTAATAATGAAATAAAATGTCCCAAGGCACTTCACAGGAGCGTTATCAAACAAAATTTTACACCGAGCCATATAAGGAGATATTAGGACTGATGACCTAAAGCTTGGTTAAAGAATTAGGTTTTAAGGAGTGTCTTAAAGGAGGAGAGAGAGGCAGAGAAGTTTAGGGAGCGAATTCCATAGCTTAGGGCCCAGGCAGCTGAAGGCAAGGCTGCCAATGGTGGAGCGATGAAAATCGGGGATGCACAAGAGGACAGAATTGGGGGAGTGCAGATATCTCGGAGGGTTGTAGGGCTGGAGGAGATTACAGAGATAGGGAGGAAGGGGCCATGAAGGGATTGAAAACAAGGATGAGAATTTTAAAATTGATGAGTTGCTGGACTGGGAGCCAATGTAGGTCAGCGAGCACGGGGGTGATGGGTGAACAGGACTTGGTGCGTGTTAGGACACGGGCAGCAGATGAGCTGAAGTTTATGGAGGGTGGAAGATGGGAAGCTGGCCAGGAGTGTATTGGAATAGTCGAGTCTAGAGGTAACAAAGGCATGGATGAGGGTTGCAGCAGCAGATGAGCTGAGGTGGGGTGGAGTCAGGCGATGTTACGGAGGTGGAAGTAGGTGGTCTTGGTGACGGCACGGATATGTGGTCGGAAGCTCATCCCTGGGTCAAATACACCAGTTTTGCAAACAGTTTGGTTGAACCTCAGAGAGTTGCCAGGGAGTCGGTGGCTTGGGAATGGAGTTTGTGACGGGGACCAAAGACAACACCTTTGATCTTTCCAATATTTAGTTGGAGGAAATTTCTGCTCATCCAGTACTGGATGTCGGACAAGCAGTCTGACAAATTAAAGAGAGTGGCGGGGTCGAGAGAGGTGAGAGTGAATGTGAGAGAGAATCAAACTCGCTGCAGAAAGTTAGGACTAGTACTTAAGGACAAAGGACCCTTTAGTTCCTGCAATGCCACTCAACTTCTCCAGCCCAGAAAGGGAAATATTGAAACTGTGAAGTCTCATTCCTGCAGGTAGTAAATTGTTTCTAGAGATTTTTTTAAATTTAAAATGTTTGAATGTTTTTCATATTTTCCTTTCTATATCTTTTTTCTCTCTCTCTCTTAATCCTATCTTCTTTATTTTTCTTTCTTTAAGTTGATTCTAAATCACCCTATTTCCTTCTCCATTGCTCGCTTTGTTTCTTTCTCTATCCTTAAATCTCATTGGTTCAGGAGATAGACTGTTGGTCCCGTCATTCACCGAGGTCCCCGATGCCCCGTTGCACTGTTATCAGCTCGAACTTCCAGCAATTTGCAGC
Source organism: Somniosus microcephalus (assembly GCF_052327205.1). Taxonomy (NCBI): domain Eukaryota; kingdom Metazoa; phylum Chordata; class Chondrichthyes; order Squaliformes; family Somniosidae; genus Somniosus; species Somniosus microcephalus. The sequence continues at coordinate 18,896,894 of NC_141008.1, forward strand.
ACAAGAACATTTCGAGTTGAAAGGTGAGGGGAAAAAAAACCTAACAAACAGAAGCAGACTGCGAGAAGCCCCCACTCCGGCAAATTCCGGGCCTAAGTCGTTCTCTAGAAGGTAATGCTAAGGTTATATTAATGAATGTTTTTGTGCCCCCAGACACTGTGTTCACCTTAACAGCCTTTTGATTCCAGCAGAAACGTCCACAATCTGGAATTTTAGCGAGCGGACCCGAGCATTCTGGCCTCAGCCATGGATCAAAATCCTAGAGAGGCTGGGATTGTTCTCGTTAGAGCACGGAAGGTTAAAGGGTGATTTAATAGAGGTGTTCACAATGAGGGATTTTGATAGCGTAAATAGGGAGAAACTTTACATTACATAGAATTACAGGGAATGTACAGCTCAGAAACAGGCCATTCGGCCCAGGTCTATGCCGGTGTTTATGCTCCACACGAGCCTCCTCCCACCCTACTTCATCTAACGCTATCAGGATATCCTTCTATTCCTTTCTCCCTCATGTGCCTATCTAGCTTCCCCTTAAATGCATCTATGCTCTTTGCCTCAACCACTCCTTGTTCCACTTTCTCACCACTCAGGGTAAAGAATTTTCTCCTGAATTCCCTATTGGGTTTATTGGTGGTGATCTTATATTGATGGCCTCTAATTTTGGACTCCCCCACAAGTGGAAACATTTACTCTATCAAACCCTTTCATAATTTTAAAGACCTCAATTAGGTCACCTCTCAGTCTCCTCTTTTCCAGAGAAAGAGCCCCAGCCTGTCCTGTCTTTATTGATAGCTATAACTTCTCAGTTTGGGTATCATCCTTGTAAATCTTTTTTGTACCCTCTCCAGTGAATCTACATGCTTTTTTATAATATGGAGACCACAACTGTTCACAGCACTCCAAGTGTGGTCTAACCAAAGTTCTGTACAAGTTTAGCATCATTTCTCCGCTTTTCAATTCTATCCCTCTAGAAATGAACCCAGTGCTTGGTTTGCCTTTTTTATAGTCAAACTTTTAGTGATTTGTCATCTGTATCCTTAGATCCCTTTGCTCTTCTACCCCAATTATGCTCTTATTTTCCAAGGACTATGTGGCCTTCTTATTCTTCCTCCCAAAATGCACCACCTCTCGCTTGTCTATATTGAAATTCATTTGCATTGTTTCCAGTGGCAGGAGGGTCGGTAACCAGAGGACACAGATTAAAAGTAATTGGCAAAAGAACCGGGGGAGATGAGGAGAATTTTTTTTACTCAGCGAGTTGTTATGATCTGGAATGCACTGCCTGAAAGGACGGTGGAAGCAGATTCAATAGTAACTTTCAAACAGGAATTGGATAAATACTTGAAGGAGAGATTTGTAGGTCAATGGGGAAAGAGCAGTGGAGCGGGACTAGTTGGAGAGCTCTTTCAAAGAGCCGGCATGGCCGCCTGCTGTGCTGTATAATTCTATTCTACAACTGCTTCCAACCAAGTTGCTCCCGTTAAAGCATCCGCCACCCTCTCAATCCAACCTCTGGGTTTCCGGTCAGCCCTTTGCAGAGCACTGCAACTGGGGTAGTGAATAAATTTTTTAATTAATTAAAGGAGTAAGTCATGGGAGGAGAGCTCAGACCCGTGTTCTGCTCCTCTTGCTCCATGTGGGAAATCAGGGAAGCTGCTAGTGTCCCTGACGACCATGTGTGCGGGAAATGCATCCAGCTGCAGCTACTTGCAGACCGCATTGCGGCGCTCGAGCTGCAGGTGGATGAATTTTGGAGCATGCGCGATGCTGAGAGGCTCGTGGATAGCACGTTTAGCGAGTTGTTCACGCCTCAGGGCAGGGCAGCACAGGGGGTGACCATCAGGTGGAGCAACAAAGGCAGGCAGGTAGTGCAGGGAACCCCTGCGGGCATCCCCCTTTCAAACAAGTATACCGCTTTGGATACTGTTGAGGGGGATGACTCACCAGGGGAAGGCAGCAGCAGCCAACTTCCTGGCACTGGGGGTGCTCCTGCTGCCCAGGAAGGGGGGAAAAAGAGTGGGAGAGCAATAGTGGTAGGGGATTCTATAGTAAGGGGAACAGATAGGCGTTTCTGTGGCCGTAGACGTGAATCCAGGATGGTTTGTTGCCTCCCTGGTGCCAGGGTCAAGGATGTCACTGAGCGGCTGCAGGGCATTCTGGAGGGGGAGGGTGAACAGCCAATGGTCGTGGTCCACATTGGTACCAACGACATAGGTAAAAAGAGGGATGAGGTCCTGCATCAAGAATTTAGGGAGCTAGGTAACAGATTAAAGAGCAGGACCTCAAAGGTTGTAATCTCTGGATTACTCCCAGTGCCACGTGCTAGTAAGTATAGGAATGGGAGGATAGAGCAGATGAATGCGTGGCTAAAGAGTTGGTGTAGGGGGGAGGGTTTTACTTTCCTGGATCACTGGGCCTGCTTCTGGGAAAGGTGGGACTTGTACAAGTCGGACGGGTTGCACCTGAACCAGAGCGGGACAAATATCCTTGCGGGGAGGTTTGCTAGCACTGTTGGGGGGGGTTTAAACTAACTTGGCAGGGGGATGGGATACAGAAGGGAGCTGAAATAGGGGGGGATGTGCTGCCAATTATAGAGAAAAAAACAAGTCAGCTTGGTAGACAGGGCAAATATATAAGGGCAAGGCTGGATGGCATCTATTTTAATGCAAGGAGTCTTGCGAATAAGGTGGATGAACTGAAGGTGTTGATAAACACATGGGAGTATGATATTGTTGCTATCACGGAGACATGGTTGAGGGAGGGGCAAGACTGGCAGCTCAAATTCCGGGGTACAGAATCTTCAGGCGAGACAGAGGGGGAGGTATAAGAGGAGGGGGTGTCGCAATATTAATTAAGGAGTCAATTACTGCAGTAAGGAGGGATGATATATTAGCAGGGTCCTCTAATGAGGCCATATGGGTGGAGCTTAAAAACAAAAAGGGGGCAAGCACTTTGCTGGGAGTGTACTATAGGCCTCCAAACAGTCAGGGGGAGATAGAGGAACAGATATGTAGGCAAATCTCAGAGAAATGTGCAAATAATAGGGTAATAATAATGGGGGATTTCAACTTCCCCAATATTAACTGGGATAGTCAGAGTGTGAAAGGCTCAGAGGGTGTAGAATTCTTAAAGTGCATCCAGGAGAGCTTTTTGAGCCAGCATGTAGAAAGTCCTACAAGAGAGGGGGCGGTACTGGACCTAATTCTAGGGAATGTGGCCGGCCAAGTGGAAAAAGTGCTAGTAGGTGAGCACTTTGGTGATAGTGACCATAATATGGTAAGATTTAAGGTGGCCATGGAAAAGGACAGGGATGGGCCGGAAATAAAGGTTCTAAATTGGGGGAAGGCCGATTTTAATAGGATAAGGCAGGATCTGGCCAAAATGGACTGGGATCAGCTACTTGTAGGAAAATCAGCATCGGAGCAATGGGAGGCTTTCAGAAGGGAGATTGAGATCATACAATGGCAACATGTTCCCGTAAAGGTCAAGGGTGGTTCCAAAAACCACAGGGAACCTTGGATGTCAGGGGATATACGAGAATGGATTAGGAAAAAAAGGAGGGCTTTTGGTAGATACAAAAGGCTAAAGACGGAGGAAGCCCTAGAGGAGTACAAAAAGTGCAGGGGGATACTTAAAAAAGAAATTAGGAGATCAAGGAGGGGCCATGAAATAACACTGGCAAGCAAAATAAAGGAAAATCCGAAGATGTTTTATAAGTATATTAAGGGTAAGAGGATAACTAGGGAAAAAATAGGGCCCATTAGGGACAAAAGTGGCAATCTGTGTGTGGAGCCGGAAGATGTAGGAGGGGTTCTAAATGAATTTTTTGCATCTGTTTTCACTATGGAGAAGGACGATGTAGACATAGAAATAGGGCGGGGGGACTGTGATATGCTCGAACATATTAACATCGAGCGGGAGGAGGTATTGGCGGTTTTAGCTGGCCTAAAAATGGATAAATCCCCAGGCCCGGATGAAATGTATCCCAGGCTGCTGTGTGAGGCAAAGGAGGAGATTGCGGGGGCTCTAACACATATATTCAGGACCTCTCTGGCCACAGGGGATGTGCCAGAGGACTGGAGAACCGCTAATGTAGTACCATTATTCAAGAAGGGTAGTAGGGAAAAACCGGGGAACTACAGGCCAGTGAGCCTAACATCAGTGGTAGGAAAATTATTGGAAAAAATCCTGAGGGACAAAATTTGTCTCCACTTGGAGAGGCAAGGATTAATCAGGGATAGTCAACATGGCTTTGTCAAGGGAAGATCATGTCTGACTAATTTGATTGAATTTTTTGAGGGGGTGACTAGGTGTGTGGATGAGGGTAACGCAGTGGATGTGGTATACATGGATTTCAGTAAGGCCTTCGATAAAGTCCCGCACAGGAGACTGGTCAAGAAGGTAAGAGCCCATGGAATCCAGGGTGCCTTGGCACATTGGATACAAAACTGGCTTAGTGGCAGAAGGCAGAGGGTGATGGTCGAAGGTTGTTTTTGTGACTGGAAGCCTGTGGCCAGTGGGGTACCACAGGGATCGGTGCTGGGTCCCTTGCTGTTTGTGGTCTACATTAATGACTTGGATATGAATGTAAAGGGTATGATCAGTAAGTTCGCGGATGATACAAAAATTGGTAGGGTGGTAAATAGCGAGGAGGGTAGCCTCAGTCTGCAGGACGATATAGATGGGTTGGTCAGATGGGCGGAACAGTGGCAAATGGAATTTAACCCGGAAAAGTGCGAGGTGATGCACTTTGGGGGGACTAACAAGGCAAAGGAATACACAATGAATGGAAAGACCCTAGGCAAGACAGAGGGTCAGAGGGATCTGGGTGTGCAAGTACACAGATCCCTGAAGGCGGCGGAACAGGTGGATAAGGTGGTAAAAAAGGCATATGGGATACTTGCCTTCATTAGCCGAGGCATTGAATATAAGAGCAAGGAGGTTATGATGGAGCTGTATAAAACACTGGTTAGGCCACAGCTGGAATATTGTGTGCAGTTCTGGTCGCCACACTACAGGAAGGATGTGATCGCGTTAGAGAGGGTGCAGAGGAGGTTCACCAGGATGTTACCAGGGCTGGAGCGCTTCAGCTATGAAGAGAGACTGGGCAGGTTGGGTTTGTTTTCCTTGGAGCTGAGGAGGCTGAGGGGGGACATGATTGAGGTGTACAAAATTATGAGGGGCATAGATAGGATGGATGCTGAGGAGCTTTTTCCCTTAGTAGAGGGGTCAATAACTAGGGGGCATAGATTCAAGGTAAAGGGCGGGAGGTTTAGAGGGGATTTGAGAAAGAACTTTTTCACCCAGAGGGTGGTTGGAGTCTGGAACTCACTGCCTGAAAGGGTTGTGGAGGCAGAAACCCTCACAACATTTAAGAAGCATTTGGATGTGCACTTGAAATGCCATAGCATACAAGGCTACGGGCCAAATGCTGGAATATGGGATTAGATTAGACAGGGCTTGATGGCCGGCGCGGACACGATGGGCCGAAGGGCCTCTATCCGTGCTGTATTACTCTATGACTCTATGACTCTATGACACTGCCATTGTGACTGCATCACACTACCTCAGGCCAACTAGTGATGGACATTGAATGCGGTCTTGCCAGCATCGGTCGCATCCCATGGTCGAATAGTATAAACTGAACCTTCATGTGAAGGGTGAGAGATGGGCTGCCAAACGCTCAGGCCAGGTGAGTGAGCAGGCAGGCCAGGAATCACCTAGGTCTGGTGGGCAAGCAGGTGGGTTTGGAGCTGGGCAAATGGGTGAGGTAGCAGGTGGGCCAACAAGTACTCGGGCTGAACAGGTGGGAGAACTTTGTACTCAGGCACAGACTGCCTGGGGCTGGTCCAAGGCCATCCTGTGTCACCAGAGGCCATTCTTCATCTGCAGCTTTTCCACCCCCCGTTGGGAGATTTTGGCCTGGTACTTGCAGATGAAAATTGTGGTAACATTTGGCAAATACGGGTAGAAAAGCCAAACTATGCAAACAAGGGGAGTCCAGAACAAGGGGGCAAAACCTTAAAATTAGAGCCAGGCCATTCAGGGGTGATGTCAGGAAGCACCTCTTCACACAAAGGGTGGTGGAAATCTGGAATTCACTCCCCCAAAAAGCTGTTGAGGCCGGGGGTGGGGGTCAGTTGAAAATTTCAAAACTGAGATTGCTAGATTTTTGTTAGGTAAGCGATGTGGAACCAAGGCAGGTAAATAGAGTTATATAGTAATCTGGGATGTTATGATTAAGGTTATCCACCAGGTGGTGCTGTAGCTAGTGCTGCTACTAGTTAAGGAGGGAAGGTCAGCGAGTGTGGAATGGAAGGATGCAAGCCTGTATGTTTGTTACGCAGTTGTTTAATAAAGTACACTGACTAATTCTAATATCTCACCTCTTCGAGTTCCTTGTTTCACTACATGGATGAGGTAAAAGGACACTGAATAAAGAGAAGTCTGGCGGGACTTTTAAAAAACAAACTCACGAGCTAAAGTTAGCTACCAATTGGACGAGAGCATGGCTGCCGCGGTAGGAATGGTCTCCGCTTTTGATATTCAAGCACAAACCTGGGAGGAACACTGTGAAGTGTTGGGTTATTTCTTCGAAGCAAATGAAATAAACGATGCCGGAAAAAGGAAAGCCATTCTGCATAGTTCAGTGGGAAGCCAAACCTACAGTTTGATGAAGAATCTGCTCAGTCCTGAAAAGCCTGGAGACAAATCAATTGTTGAATTAGTGGCCTTGCTAAAAGAACATTTCAACCCTAAGCCTAGTGAGATTGTACAGCGGTTCAAGTTTAATTCAAGGAGCAGAAAGGAGGAAGAGAGTGTAATGGACTATGTAGCGGTGTTGCGTAAATTAGCACAAGATTGCAATTATGGGAACAACCTGAAGGAAATGCTGAGAGATAGGCTAGTTTGCGGAATAATGGATGACCGAATGCAGCGTAGATTATTATCCGAGACTGGGCTTACTTATGAAAAAACATTGGAACTTGCTCAAGCCATAGAGACAGTGAACCGAGATGTAAAAGAAATACAGGGTTCAGACAGGGCTAATGCTAAGCAAGTTGCAGGTCAGGTTATTGTGCACAAGTTAAACATGCATCAGAAACCACAACGTGAGCATGTGAAGGCATGTTATAGATGCAAGGGCAATCACCTGGTGAGTGAATGCCGGTTTCTGGAGGAAAAGTGCCACAAGTGTGGGAAACAAGGACACATAAAACGAGCATGCAGGGCAAAATCACCTGTGGAGGAATCCAAACCAAAAGGGGGAGGAAAGCAAAACCAAGGAAGAGAAGTGAAAAAACATGGAGCACACCACATCAGCGGGGAAGCTGAGGAAGAAGAGGACATGTTCATAATGTATAGCATGTTAGAGAACATTACAAAAGTGGCTCCTATCACATTGCAACTGACAGTAAATGACTTTAAGGTGAACTTTGAAGTTGATACAGGGTGCGGTGTAACCATAATGAACAGGGCAGAGTACTCAAAATTGTGGAACCGTGCAAAAGTTCCAGAGTTAAAGTCTTGCTCACTGCATCTTAAAACATATACAGGTGAACGAGTAGCGACATTAGGTGCAGCTAATGTAACTGTGCAGCACAGGGTCACAGTGGAACAGCTACCTGTAGTTATAGTATCGGGTACCAGACCAAACCTGTTAGGTCGGGGCTGGATAAAAGAACTTAAATTAGACTGGGGAGCAGTAAATCAAATAGATGAGGGCAAACAGTTGACTTTGCAAGAAGTGTTGAGTGAACATGAGAATGTGTTCAAGGAGGAATTTGGCACATTTAATGGCCCCCAGCTAAGATTTATGTAGACAAGGAGGCACCGCCAAGGTTTTTTAAACAACGACCTGTGCCTTATGCCATGAAACCAAAGGTAGAGGGTGAGCTTGACCGTCTATTGAGAGAGCACTACTGGAGCCAGTGAAATGTTCAGAATGGGCAGCTCCCATAGTACCTGTTCTAAAACCAGACAATTCGGTGAGACTCTGTGGAGATTATAAATTGACGGTCAATCGGGTGTCCAAACTAGAGCAGTATCCTATTCCCAAAACAGAGGATCTCTTTGCAAACCTGGCTGGAGGAAAGAAATTCACAAAGTTGGATATGAGTCAAGCATGCTTGCAGATTACACTGGATGATGAATCGAAGAAGTATGTTACCATAAATACACACAAGGGCTTGTTTACATATAACCGCTTGCCGTTTGGTGTCTCATCTAGTCCAGCTACCTTCCAGAGGACAATCGAAGGTGTACTGCAAGGGATTCCACATGTTTCCATCTATCTGGATGACATTCTGGTGATGGGAAGAACCGACCAGGACCATCTGAGCACTCTGAGAGAGGTATTACAGAGATTGGAGAGGGCAGGGTTACGGCTCAAGAGGAGTAAGTGCACTTTCCTGGGGAATGAGGCAGTGTTCCTGGGACACAGAGTGGATGCCACCGGGCTCCATCCAATCAAAGAGAAGGTACAAGCACTGCAGGATGCCCCTGCTCCTACCAATGTGGCTGAGTTAAAAGCTTACCTGGGACTGCTGAACTATTATAACAGGTTTTTACCAAATTGGTCAACAGTGTTAGCACCTCTTCACAAACTACTGCGCAAGGAGACACAGTGGCAGTGGGGAAAGGAGCAGGGGGTTTCATTTGAACAGTCCAAGAAACTGATGCTGTTGTCGGATGTGCTGGTTCACTACAATGAAGAGAAAGACATCATTCTCTCTTGTGATGCCTCACCTTACGGGGTGGGGGCAGTTCTTTCACACTGCATGGAAGATGGAACTGAAAGACCAATAGGGTTTATGTCTCAAACTCTAACACCAGTGGAAAAAAACTATTCCCAGTTAGACAAAGAGGGGTTAGCAGTAATGTTTGGGTTACAGAGGTTCCAGAAGTACATATATGGCAGGAAGTTCACCATATGCACCGATCATAAACCGCTTCTCTCTCTTTTCAATGAAATGAAAGCAGTTCCACAGATGGTGTCACCCCCAGATCCAGAGGTGGGCAGTGACGTTGAGGGCATACGAGTATGTCATCGTCTACAAGGCGGGCAAGTACCATGGGAATGCAGATGCCTTGAGCCGTCTTCCACTGCCAGGCACACCTATCCTTGCAGCTCCAGAGGACAGAGTTTTGATGTTGGAGGACACTGACATGGCACTTGTGACTGCAGAGCAAGTAAGAACATGGACAAGTAAAGATCCAGTACTGTCTAGAGTTCGAGAATATGTGGTGAGGGGATGGCCACAACATCCGGAAGGGACTGACTTCACACCCTACAGTGTCAGGGAAACAGAGCTGAGTGTGCAGGATGGTTGCGTGTTATGGGGAGCACGAGTGATTATTCCACAGCCAGCACGACAGCCTATCCTAGAGCAACTACATCAGTGTCATCCTGGGGTCTCGCGTATGAAAGCCTTGGCTAGGAGTTACTTGTGGTGGCCAAAGCTAGATGAGGAGATAGAAAATCTAGTCAAGACATGCAGCACTTGTCAGGTACACAGGAAGGCACCAGCAGCGGCTCCTCTCCATCCCTGGGAGTGGCCGGATAAACCATGGAGAAGATTGCACTTAGATTATGCGGGTCCATTCATGGGGAAGATGTTCCTCATAATCATTGATGCACATTCCAAATGGATGGATGTTTATCCTGTTAATTCTGCTTCCTCCACTACTACTATAGACTGTCTGCGTCAGAGCTTCAGTAATCAAGGGCTACCAGAGATCGTGGTAAGTGACAATGCCACTTGTTTTGTGAGTACAGAGACAAAAGAGTTCATGAGAAACAATGGCATAGTGCAGGTGACCTCGGCTCCATATCATCCATCCTCAAATGGACTTGCGGAGAGAGCCGTACAAACATTTAAAGAGATGATTAAAAAAAGTGCAGAAGGGAGTTTAGCAGCCAAAGTGTCACGGGTTCTGTTCAGCTACAGAATAACACCTCAATCCACCACAGGACTCTCTCCTGCTGAGATGTTATTAGGTAGTAGACTACGCTCCACTCTTGACCTTGTCCACCCAGACCTAAAAAGGAAAATGGAAAACAGACAAAACAAACAAAAAGAGAACCATGACAAAAGAACAAAGAGCCGAAGTTTTGGAGAAGGAGATGCGGTCCTTACCAGGAATTTCAGTTATGGACCAAAGTGGATTCCTGGCTTCATAGACTCAATGACAGGTCCAGTATCATACAACGTCATGTTGGGAGATGGTAGGGTAGTACGCAGACATGTAGATCAGATACTTACCAGACAAGGGGAAATTGAAATTGAGGTTCCAGATGCAATGGCTGTGGACAGGTTTGCCCCAGTTATCCAAGTGCATCTGTGGTGCCACCGCCATGGACAGAGACAATTCCACAGGAACCCATTTGTCAAGAGGAAACCATCGTTGCAGAGTCAGATACTCTGATCACTGCTCAGGAGCAGCTGGTGGCTTCACCACAAACAAGCAGGGACTTTACTGTTAGACGTTCACAAAGGGCTCGCAAGCCACCAGAGAGATTTGTACTGACCTGTTAGATTCATCAAGTATTGAACATAGTGAATGGAGACTTATGTGACCCTTAGGAATGGTTGTTTGTTAAGAAATTCATACTGAAATCTTAAGAGGGGAGGAATATAGTAATCTGGGATGTTATGATTAAGGTTATCCACCAGGTGGTGCTGTAGCTAATGCTGCTACTAGTTAAGGAGGGAAGGTCAGCGAGTGTGGAATGGAAGGATGCAGGCCTGTATGTTTGTTATGCAGTTGTTTATTAAAGTACACAGACTAATTCTAATATCTCGCCTCTTCGAGTTCCTGGTTTCACTACATGGATTTATCACAAGTTAAGATCAGGTTTAATTGAATGGCGGAACAAGCTCGAGGGGCGCAATGGCCTACTCCTGTTCCTATGTTTCCTACATTCCAGGCTGATGAGAAAACGCATATGAAGAAGGGCTTAAGTGGGAAGGACTCAGAGCAGGTCAAGTTGGAGTGGGCTGTGAATGACCCCAGGCAGAGAAGACTAGACTGCAAAGAGCTTTGAGCAGGTTGGAGTCAGAAACACCTTCAGGTGTCTGGCAGGGCCGGGAATGACTCCAGGCAGGTCAGAGCAGACCACCAGATGAAGTGAGAGTGAGCCTTTGGCTTAGAGGTAGCATTCCTGCTTCTGACTCGGAAGGTGCAGAGTTCAAGACCCCACTCCTTGCTCCAGGCAAGCCTGGCGAGTGGAGACCAGAGCTCCGGCTCCGAATTCTGGCTTGACATCCAGCGGGATACCCGAGTGGCCCTCCCTCACCGTATGGTCAAACCACGGTCAGTTGGTAACACTCTCCCACTGTACGGGACTAACCACCCTATCAGCTGGTGTGACGATGGTTATGGCCATGGAGGAGCGTTCACGTCACGGCCTGTCAGACTGTTAATCAGCCTGAATTTCCTTTCACTACTTCACACTGTTCTCCAAGAGTGTGAAGATACGTAAAACTACAACCGTGTGAAGCACCGGGAGAGGGTTGGTGTGAGCCGCTGAAGACGGCGCGAGGTCAGGTTGGGCTTCTATGTGCAGGACAGGAGGTGCGTGGGTCAGAACTCAGCAGAAGTGGTGGGTTGTGCCAAAATAAAGAGAGGAGAGCTTGCCATGATTGACATGGACTGCAGCCACATCATGAGGAACCAACACAATTTCGGATGAAAAGGGTACAAAAACCCAAGCCAGCAATTAAAGCTCCAGCCAAGTGCTCCAAATTGAGCCACAGGCTCCTCACAGCACGGTAAGCCTCTTCAAGAAAACATTTTCCAGGGATTTATGACACCGTGCAGGCAACTGTATCAGTAAGAACAAGCAATTTTATGCTGAATTGTTTAATTTTTTGAAGGACACCTTTTCTATAATTTACTTTTACTGATAACATTTTCAGCAAAGGAAATGTCAAGATGGCGGCTGAAATGAACTTCATAAATATTTTGGAATGATTGGTTTCCTGCTACTTGCCGGTTCGGGGTTGGTAACCTTAAAAAAGAGTAACTTGATTGCTCGGTTTTCTGGTGCTTAGTCGTTCTACATTGTTACTTACCAAATGAACAAACTGCTTTTGGTTCAGTCGTTTCATCAATCGGATATTTAATTAATAATTTAACAGGGAAGTCCTCATTTCAGCTGATGTACATATGGTGTCTAAGATGTGATGCCCTGGAGTGTGACACTTTTAAGTGCAATATCTTTGAAAGGCTGCAGCACCTCCACTGGTGGGAGGGCATCGGTACTGCGTGCCAAGTTTACATAGGCAGTGCCCACTGTAAATGTAGACATAGTAATGGAAAAGTTGACAGGAAGTGCTTGTTAAATTCCACACTAAATCACACAGATGTTTAAAATGAAAAATCTCTTTATTGAAAAAGTTATGATTGTCTATTCCTCTTCCATAAAAGATTAGACTGCAAAAGAAATTCTCGAAGACACGGCAACAAAAATAACTTGTTATTAAAATTTTAATACCATAGAATTGAAAATCTCCAGAGTGGGGCGGGGGTGGGTCAGTGCACTGATAACGATAGAACTCAACACAATGCAAAGACAACTGGTCCTTATTACTAGGAATACTTATTTTCTGCAATGTTGCCGTACAAAAAAAAAAGAGCAGCCTGTTCACCACATATCATATCTGTTTGAATGCTTTCTGCTATTGACAGCACGGGTGAGATGTGAGGAGAAAGGTGTGTGATGTCTGTAAGGGCCCTCAGCACTCACGCTGTCCATTAGGCCGAGTAATCCCCTGCTCTGCTCTCCCCTAGCCACTACTACTAATAATAAAACATCACACTGAAGGCCGCTTAATCTCTGAGGCTCCTGATAAATGCGGCTGTGCATCAACGATATCTATCTATCTATATATAAATAAATGAGTCTGTCTGTCTATGTGTATGTGCGCGGTAAACTCAAAAGTTATGGAGCGTACCTACACATATGTTATATCAAAAGAAAGCTTATGATTAGGGGAGTGTCATAGGCATGTTTATTTTTTGGTCAGACAAAAATTGTTCGGACAGTTTACAAAAAACGGACAAAATCCGCTCATTTTAACAAAGCTTCTTCGGCGTGACTGACGAGTGGATGGACCAATCGATGGGCCGCATTAGTGTTGAGGGATGTGATGGTTGACCAATCCTACGGGGGAACCACGGTATGATGCGTCACGGGGGGCGTTTCATGGCGTGTGTGGGCGGGAAGGAGAGAGAGAGAGAAAAAGAGAGAGAGAGAGAGAGAGAGAGGGGGAAGGAGAGAGAGAGAGAGAGAGAGAGAGGGAAGGAGAGAGAGAGAGACAGAGAAGGAAGGAGAGAGTGAGGGAAGGGGATAGAGAAGAGAGGAAGACACCCCGGGGAAGGGGTTGGACTCAGAGCCCGGCCGCGGTGACCCGGAGCCCCCGTGCGCGGCCTAGCGCCTCAGGCCTGGCCCGACTCACCTCAACTCAGCTCCCGCTCCGGCCCGCCGCCGCCGCTCCCCCGCTCGCTGTCTCTCGGGAGCTGAGCATATCCCTTAATACTCTTGCCTAAAAAAAAAATCTATTAATCTCAGTTGTGAAATTTTCAAATTGCCCCCCCCGCCGCCTTAATAGCATTTTGTGGGGGAAGAGTTCCAGATTTCCACTACCCTTTGTGTGAAGAAGTGCTTCCTGGCATCACCCCTGAAAGATGTAACTCTAATTTTAAGGTTATTCACTTATGCATCCTAACGTTTTATTTGCCCTGGTCTACACTTAGTGACACGTTAGGGCTGGACTAGAGATCAAGGTATCAGACAAAGAACCAGTAGACCCACTGGGCCCAGCAGATTCTTATTGAGATATGAAAACAGGTGCTAAATGAGGATTTAATATTCAACAGAACAAAGTGGGAATAAAAAAAAAATCAGAAATAGTCTACTGAGGCAAGGCTTAAAAACTGAGCAAATTCCAGCCATTCCTAAAAAGCAAGTGACGTCGTTTTAAGCTCATAATCATTTGTGAAATGATTTGTAAACAAATAAAAAGCAATCAAAATTTGTAAACAATTATTCTTGGAATGCAACACAATAATTGAGTCTCTCTAAACTGATCGTGTTACAAAATAAAGATGAATAAATACATCAATTTATGACCCACAAAATGTCTCTCACTGGCTGTGTGTCAAATGTTTTACCTTATTCTGGTTGAGATCTGTGCCATCTCCCAGATCTATTAGGTATAATTAGCATTAAACAGTGCAATTCTTATGCAAATGTTTTGGTTCTTGTTTTCTTGTACCTTTGCTTTATGCAATTATCACCACATTTAACTTAATTAGAAAACTCGTTTGCTTTCAAAGTGACAAGTGGGTTTTGCAGTATTGTTCTTCTGTCGTGTAGTCAAGTACTGGGATTTGAAATGTTGGTGTTAAACTAAAGAGCAACCCATAGAAAAATATTGATGGCCAGTGAAGAGTTGCTTGAGGTTGAGATGTTATAGAGATTTTATTTTAAGCTTTTAAACCCAGGACTCTTCCTCTTCTTTTCTTTGCTCAGTGTCCTCTGTGATGGATTGTTGAACTGCTATTCTGCCTCTTGATGAGACACTGTGCCGAGGAGGCCAAAGGTTTTCTCCTGATCCAAGATCTTCCTCAGGTTTTGTGAAGTACAAAGTTGGGAGCTGTTTTCCCTGAGCTTTAGATTTTACAATCTTGCTGTTGGCTTTGAGAGATTTGTGGGCGCTTCCAGATTTTGTCGTGCCTTTTAATGTTTTATCCGCCTGTCTGTAGGATAATGGAGTTGGGATTTTCGATGGCTTCTTCTCAGGTCTGTTGTCCTGCCTGGGACGTATTTTGGGCCGAAGCTTCAACTTGTAGATGGAAGGAACTCTCTCTGGCTTTTTCAGTGACCTCTTTTGCCTTCCCTGTTGAACTCTGGGCTTCTGGAGAGTGCAGGGTGGATCTGGCCATTCAAAGGATGAATTGGTATCAGATCCTTCATTTGTGGATATGGAATTCAACTCAAGAGCATTTATATCATTCTGAGCTGTCGTTGTATGACTCTTCACACTGCCCGGATCTGTGCCCTTAAAATCATTGTTCTGTTGGTTGCATTGAACAGATGTTGATCCAATCTTCGTAGATCTTGCGCTTTGTTCTTCAGTTCTGCTGGGGAACGGCCTGCTGGTTTCCATGGAGCTCAAAACTGCTGGCTGTAGATTAGCACTAGAATCAGGTGACACCATTTCTGGAGGGCTCTTTGCTATCCAGTTCTCAATGTCCACGCGATTGAGCTTCTGTGTTCCGCTAACAATCTCAGCAAGAACAGTGATGAAACTGTTGCCATTCTGAGTCACTTTTATTGAATGGGGTGAAGCCACATTACTACAACTGTAAGGTCTATTAATGTTATCAAAATGACTGGCTCCACCTGGGAAAGAGGAAACCGAATACCTTGAAGAACTCGTAGGGTCAAATCTTTTAAATTCCTTCTGTTTTGAAGAACCGGGCAAACTGGACACTGAAGACAATGTATGGAGCCCACTGTCCTCCAAATTGTCCTCATCTAAATCCACCGCCAGAGCTTTCATATTGGACACAATTTCATCTTCAAGGCTTTTGTATAGTTCTGACTCCTGTGTAGGATCAATGGGTGGGGGTGTGAATAAACACGCCTCATTCCTGCCATTATTAACCCCTTTATTGTTGTTGTTATTTATGCTGTAAGGGTCTGGGGTTCGTGATCGATTCTGACTTTTTTGTTGAGTCGATTTCTTTGCTCCATCAGTTAATGGTTTTCTGATACATTTCGATTCTTGCCAACAGCCTTCTTGCCAGGTACCGGCTGGGGTGAGAGGTCGCTGAGTTACTTGACCCCTCTCGCATTTCTTACCAGCATCTTGAACGTCTGAGACCTTACACAGTCGGCCAGGTGCAGGCGAATGACTCCTTGCTGATTCTCCGGAGATTCTGGAGGTCATTTCTGAAGTAGGTTTGTGTGTCTGTGAAAAAGAACTTGTGCTTTGCTTGTTCGCGTTTGAGTTGCTTTGGTCCACTTTGGACTGAACGAACTGGGCATTAGTCCAAGTCCGGCTCAGCCTGTTATCAGATTGTTGAGGAACAATAAGATGAATTGGCACTTTCTTGTGGTCCATCATAGGCACAATGCTCTGCTTGTTCTCCTGAACTGCAGAACATGGCTTTGAAAGTACTGGCACAGCCCTGCTCTTCTGTCTCCCTGTTCTAGCTGCTGTGGTGGTCTTGGAGCTGCCTCTGGCACTGTCAACGTTGGTTGATATTTGGGAAGAAGGAGTAGATGGACGATCTTTTTGCCTAAACAATAAATCAGAAATGTTTCCATTAGTAGGAAATGAAAAAAAACACATGTAATTCTTTCCTAGTGATTACCTGAGAAAATTGTTGAGTAAGATTGTGTGGTACAAACTGTGCCTGATTTCCGGGTGGAAAACAAGGGGGGGGGGGGGGGCAATCTCACCACACAATGTCCGATGCCCGATCTGGGCCTGCGTTACGGGTGCCACTATATTGATGAAGGCGGTTTTGCAGGCGTGCTGGGTGGCCGCCTTAAAAAGGCGTTAGCCCTGTTACCATATGTAAATGAGTGGCCTTACACCTGCTTTAGGCCCCCTCGCCGGAATCGGTTGGTGATCAGCAGAGTAGGCGTTGGGCCTGCTCCACTCGGGATTCTTCAGTGGCCTCTGCGGCCACCAACAAATTGTAGGTACATTTAAAAAAAAAAAAATAGGTCAGTAATCGTTGCTGTGAAGCCAGGAGGTGCTGGAGTGCCTCCGTTGACTCCACAGCCTGGCGCTCTACATGCATACAGCATCCGGGCCAGAGATGGTTGTTGTGGAAATGGCAGTTACCAACGTGTGAACCTTTCATGTGTTGGACATCGTGAGAGTTAACAGTGTAACTGTGGTCAGCTGTGGCTCAGTGGGTAGCACGCTCTAGGTGGGAGGGGCTAGGAGTGAGCCAGGTGTGACTGGTTGCCTAATTGCAGCTGGGTGTTGGAGGGAGTTTTGTAAAAAGTTGGTGGAGGGTTTTGGGGTGTTGTTTTCAGGTTTTAGGGCCTTTTTGGCCCACAAAAAACAGCCAGATGGCTGCTGAGGGGTCCGGAGTGCCGGGCCCCTCAGAGGACAATATTCCCGAGAGGAATTTTATTAGGGAAGAAACTGTGGTGGGAAGGGGGAAAAAAAGGCCCAAAGATTTGGGCCGGGACCTCAGGAGGTTTGGTAAAGAAAATACGGTGGTGGTGCAATGTGAAGATAAGAAGATTCGAGCCTGGGATATAATCCAGGCAGTTCATGAGGACTGTGGTGAGGGAAGCTGTTTTGCCTGCCGACCAAAACCAAATGTGGGATTTGAGGTGACGGTCAGTGGCCGTGAGGAGGTGGAAAAACTGCTGCTCAGTCTGAAAGTTGGGGAGCAATTCTTGGAGGTGACTCTGCTATATTCAGAGAGGTGGTGGTTTCATTTTTGAACTTGCCTGTGTACATCGAGGACGAAGTGCTGAGCAAAAAGTTGGAGTCGTGGGACATTAAAATCTGTTCCGAAATAAAGAGGAGGTACTATCCGGGAACACGGGTAGCAGGCGGAACCCGTTATGTAAAGGTGCGGTTCCCAGAGGGGGTGAGGTCTTTGCCGTACAGTATGAAGTTCGAGACACTGGAAGGAGTACAGTACTTTCGTGTGCTGCACGATAACCAAGTAAAGGTGTGTTACTATTGTCTGGGACATGACCATCTCGTAAGAAACTGTCCTGATTTGTATTGTTACAATTGCGGTGAGTCGGGACATATCGCATGGAGCTGCAAGGCGGAGAGCTGTGGGGTGTGTCGTAAAGGCCCCACCCGCTGTGAGTGTGTGGCAGAAGGGAGCGAAATGAGTGATGAGGAGATGGGAGAAGGAGCAGGAGAGGAGTGTGGAACGGCCGGAGGTGCGGTGCAGTCGGAGGACACAGCTGGTAAAATGAAGGAAAAAGGAGCACAGGAAAAGGCAGAGGATGGCGGAGTGGAGATCGAGATGGAGATGGCGGAAAACACGGTGAGTGCTATGGTGGGGAACAAAGACAGCAGCGGGCAGCGAGGGTCGAGTGCAGACTCGAGCCTTAGTGCAGTTCGGCTCCCCCTGGGGAGTCTGGTGTCTGCGGGGGGAGAGGAGGCAGGAGCGGGGTGTGTGGTGGAAGTGAGTGCTCCGGGGAGAGGCGGGGAGTCGGGTATTTTGGTGAGCGGGAGGGGGCAGGGCGGGGAGAGGGTGCAAGAGGCAGGAGCCTTAAAGGGACAGCAGAATGGGATCGGCGAGATAGAGACGTCAGAAGGGAACAATTTAGGTGCGTCATTGTCCCATGGAGTGAGGGAACAAGGTGCAAGGGTCAGAGGTGGAGACGTGGTCGAAGGGGGCGGCACAGTGGGAGAAACTGCGATAGCAGGAAAACTCTCTATGGGAGGTGAAGTATCTGACGGGGAGCAGGATTATGTATCTGACGGGGAGCAGGCACAGGGGGTTGCAGAAGAGCTTGAGTGTGAGGAATTAGAGGGGGACAGAGACATGGAAGTCGGGGATGGGGTGGCATCATGTGGAAAGGGAAAGGTTAGTGAGGGGCAGAAGGAGGGAGAAAGGGCAGCTCCTGGGTCCAAACTTAAGGCAAGGAAGAGGCTGAAACAGCAGGGAGGGGTCAAACAGGAGGGGAAAAAGAGCCGGTGGCTGCAGGAAAAAGCAACAGCTGCCCGAAAAGTTGAGAAGGAGCATGAGAGGAGGGAAGAGCCAGAGATCAAATGATGGGGAGATTATTGGGCATACTTCCCTTCTTTGGAGCCATGATTACATTGGTCTCGATCAATGTGAACGGACTGAGGGGTGAGAAGAAATTGCAACAGTTGTTGCAGGGTTTTAAAGGCACGGACTTGTTGTGTCTGCAAGAAACCTTTTGGGATGAGGATATTCTAGAAAGAGTTCAGAAGGTTTAGAAGGGAGGGGTGTTTGCAAGTTGTGCAAACAATAACCGTAGAGGGGTGGCTGTTTTGGTGAGTCCGTCCATAGAAGAGAACGTTGCCTTGGTGGACAAGGACACTGAGGGGAGATTTTTACGGCTAAGGGTAAAATTGGAGGGATTTAATTGTGATCTTTTTAATATCTATGCACCGAACGACCATTGCAAGCGTCGCGAGTTTTTTCGGGGGTTATTCACTGAAGTGGCAGAGGTGGAAAATCCTTGTATAGTGGGGGATTTCAATGTATTGTTATCTTGGATGGACATTTCAGCCCAGATGACCTTTAAAGATGATAACTCCAGAGGGATGATTATAAAAATGATGGCAAATTTAAATTTGAGAGACTTATGGAAGGACCGGAACCCCATAAAAAGGGAGTTCTCCAGAGCAGGTTGGGTGGGTGATGTTTTAAAATAGAGCTGAATAGATTTTGTGTTAATGCGGGAAGGGTTAAGTTCGGAGGTGATGGAGATTTATTATAAAAAAGTATTTTTTAGTGATCACTCGGCTTTGGTTCTTAGAATTAGGAACAGCAGAGTTAAGATTGGTTCAGGAGTGTGGATTTTAAACAATCAATACCTGAAGGAAAGTGCTTATAAAGAAGGGATTATAAACATAATAAAGAATGCTCGGAAGGAACTTTTGTTCTTGAAAGAAAGAAGAGTTTGGTGGGACAATTTCAAATATGAGGTAAAAGTTTTTTCGGTACGTTATGGGAAAAAGAGGGTGACAGCTAACCGGCATCGAGAAGAGAATATAAACAAAAGTTTTACAGATGTCTGTAAAGCAGTTGACGGAGGGGATAAGGGAGCTGAGACTAAGTTCTGGGTGCTGAAGGAAGAGTGGGAATTATTGCAAGCCGAAAAATGCAAGGGGGCCACTCTCCGTGCAAAGGCTAGAGATGCATTGGAGGGCGAAAGATGCACTAGATATTTTCTAGAGCAAGAGAAGCTGCGACAGAGATTATCGTTAATTGAGGAGTTGAAGGTTGGGGAGAAGATCATTCATGAAAGTGAGGAGATTTTGGAGGCGGCTAGCAGCTTTTATCAAGAGCTATATACAAAAGAAGACATTTCCAATTTGGAGATGGAGAAGGTTACTGCTTTTATTGAAAAGGGTTTAAAGGAGGATGAGAGAAGCATGTGTGATAAAGAAGTAGGATTAGCAGAAATAAAAATAGCAATAAGTGGAATGAAGGGGGGGGGAAAGCCCAGGGTCCGATGGACTAAGTGCAGAATTTTATAAGGAATTTTTTGAGATTTTAAGTCCATTGCTCTTAGAAGTTTTTAAGGAAATTAAAATTGAGGGAAGCCTGGCCCCATCTATGAGGAGAGGTATCATAAGCTTAGCTTATATAAAAATAAAGGGGATAGACGGGATCTGAAGAATTGGAGGCCCATCACACTATTAAATGTGGATTATAAGATCTTGGCGAGGGTTATGGCAAATCGTTTGAAGGAGGTGTTACCGGAGATAGTTTGGCCCTCTCAGTCCTATGGAGTCATAGGCCGGGACATCGCAGACTCTGTGGTCTCAATCCGAGATGCGATAGAGCTCATGGAAGAGAGTGGGAGGGAGGCTTATGTATTAAAGAAAGATCAAGAGAAAGCCTTTGATAGGGTCGCTCATGAGTTTTTATTGAAGGTTTTGGAAGCATTTGGTTTCAAGGAAAATTTTATTCAGTGGATAAGGATTTTTTATTCAAACATATTTAGCTGTGTTAAATGTAATGGTTTTTTATCTAAGTATTTTCCGATACAGAGATCAGTGAGACAGGGTTGTCCCCTGTGCCCATTGCTGTACACATTGGTAGCAGAACCATTAGGTTACATGATGCGAAAGAAACAAGGTGTAGTTGGGATTGTGGTACCCAGTTCTGGGCTGGTGTCGGTGATACACCAATATGCAGATGACACAACCTTAACATTGAGAAATGTGGAGTCAGTGAGGAAAGCTATGGAGGTAGTGGAGGAATATTGTAGAGCTTCAGGTGCCAGAGTGAATTATAGTAAGTCCCAATGCCTGGTTGCAGGGAGGGGTAGAGGGGAATGGTTGGGGGTATGTCCCTTTAAGGTGGTGGAGGTTTTGGAAGTTCTGGGGGTGCATATGGGATGCAAGAATGACAGGGAAGAAGTGGATCGATTAAATTGGGAACCGAAGGTTATGAAAATTAAAAAGATTTTGGGAAGATGGGAAAGAAGGTGGTTGAAAGTGCAAGGAAGAGCAACAGTGGTGTCTGCTCTCCTGCTATCTAAGCTATGGTACTTATTGACGGTGGAGGATATTCCTGAGTGGGCAGAAAAGTCCATCCGAGAGGCTTGTGTGAGGTTTTTATGGGAAGGGAAACCAGCCTTGGTGGCTTACAATACCATCATTGGACGGAGTAATCAGGGAGGACTCAATTTCCCAGATATTGATTTGAAGAAAAAATCCTTTAGAATCAAATGGGTGAAGAGATTTGTTCAGAAGTCAAATTCAAGTTTTTGGAAGAGTTGTTTTGAACATTTTTTAAAACGAAGTGGGATAGGAGGGCAGGGGATATTATATATGGAATACAATAATATGTTTTTGAAATCGATTAAGCTTCTCCCTAGGTTTTATAAGGGGGTTGTAGAGACTTGGGCTCAATTTTTAAAAAGTGTGCAGTTTATGCCCAAGGGGGCTGAGGAATTTTTAGAACAGCCCTTATTTTTGAATAGGTGGGTCAACATCGAAGGAGAGGTTTTATTTAATCAAGCTTTTATAAAAGCTGGGATTATATCTGTGAAAGATGTATTATACGAGGTGATTCCAGGTTGGTTGCCGGAAGCGATAGTGAGGGACATGGTGTGGGAGGAGGATCAGGAGGTAGAAGGAAAAGCAATAGGAATCATGTATGAGAAGATTGTGAGGGCAATGCCACAGGATTGGATGGAAGAAATAAATGCGGAAATCTCCAAAGGAAGTAAAATGCGTCCTGCTTTTCCAAGCTTTGTACTGGAGAAAGGGGGAGAGTTGGTCCAATTTGACAACTGTAATACTCGAGATTTCTATGAGGTATTCAGAGAATGGAGATTCAAGACACCTGCTGGTCAGGAGTTTTGGCAGAGTATATACCCACAGCTGGACTTCAACAAGATTTGGAAGGGAGTGTGGGCGAATTTTAAATGCCCAGAATGGATTGAACTGGATTTCAAATTGGCTCATAACCGGATTTTTACCATGACAGTCTTGTGCAAGATTGGACGAGTGGAGGCGGCAACTTGCCCAATGTGTGGGACACAGGATGAGACTCTGTCCCATTTACTGGTGTTATGTCCGCAGTTAAATGACTTTAAGTACTATGTTCGACAGTTGTATGAAGCTTTTTTGCTGGGTGGGGACCGAACAGCGAGAATGGGAATCCCGTGGGACTCAATTTTGAGATGGGGATTGCAGGAGAGTCTGCCAGAGTCTAGCGGAGCGGCAATTAATTTAATGTTCAGTTTGGCTAGATTCGTGATTGTGCAAAGAAGGAATGCTCTGTTTTTTAAGGGGAGGAGAATCAATCTAAAAGACTATTTTAAATATAAGCTAAAAGATCATTATAAGGCTCTGTGGATGTTTTATTCAGAAAGAAAGGAATTTAATGACAGTATTTTACAACCAATTTTTAAAATACAATCGATTAATATATGCTACAGGTGAGAAATTAAACTTCAGGTTTTGATGTTAAAATGTGGTGGCGGAATGGCTGTGCAGGGCAGTGGAATTGATTTGTATCATACAATGTAATGATCACGATGTTGTCAATGTTCTTAATGTTCAATAAAGTATAATAAATTTTTTTTTTAAAGTGGGTAGCACACTCGCCTCTGTAGTCGGAAGGTTATGGGTTCAAGTCCCACCCCAGGGACTTGAGCATATAAAGCTAGGCTGACAGTCCAGAGCAGTGCTGAGGGAGTGCTGCACTGTCAGCGGTGCCATCGTCAGATGAGACATTAAACCGAGGCCCCGTCTGCTCTCTCTAGGTGGACGTAAAAAATCCCATGGCACTATTTCGAAGAGGAGTAGGGGAGGTGTCCTGGCCAACATTTATTCCTCAATCAACATAACAAAAACAGATTAACTGGTCATGATCACATTGTTGTTTGTGGGAGCTTGCTGTGCGCAAATTGGCTGCCGCGTTTCCCACATTACAACAGTGACTCCACTTCAAAAAGTACTTCATTGGCTGTAAAGCGCTTTGAGACGTCCGGTGGTCATGAAAGGCGCTATAGAAATGTAAGTCTTTCTTTGTTTTAACAGTCGAACTTCTTTGTATCATGAAGCAATAAACTTTCCAATATAAACAGGATGACTGTAAAGAGTTGTGAAAGGAATGCATCGCTTGCCTTCTGATACGTAGAGTGCTTGTGTAAGGAAATAACTGTCAGTCACCCATGAGTGGTTATGGTTTTGTTTTAAGGTAATAAAATGTAACTTTAGTTTTAGGGTAATAAAAGATGGGTAGAGAATCCATTAGCTGCAGATAACAGTTGGTAAAGCTTTTTCTTCAAAGGGTTTAGGGACCGTTACATCAGGAAGTCTTATTTAGGGGAAGTAGCTTTGAAATAAACAACTGCAAGTGTTTACGTGAATAGTCTGTTTTCAAAGGATCTGGAAATAGATACGGCACACAGTCGGACCGAGGGCGGGAAAAGCAGGCCCTGGAAGGTCGCACACCACGGGAGGCTCGGAGGTCAGACCGGGTGGAAGGAGAGCCAGGGAGAAGCAGGCCCCGGGACGTCGGTACCACGGCGGCTGAAGATTGTCGGGCAGGAGTGCGGGAAAGGCAGAGCGAGGCGAGAGCGGACCCTATTGTGATGGCGCCGATGAAGATGGCTGCCGTCCTTGCGGGCTCCGTGCGTACCAGGCAGCTAAGTGTCCTTTGCTGCTTGGTGCGCTCGGCTCGTTAAGAAAAAAGCATTTCACTGACTGGATTTCACTTGTTGTATTTGGTTATGTGACAAATAAAATTGAAATTGAAATTGATGTAGTCAAAATATGCTGTACAAAGGAGTCTGGTTTTCAATAGCAATTCAGAGGGCTTGAAAGATGAACTTTTAACCGAAAAGCCACTCTCTCATATCCAGTAAGGCTGATCACCTTTACTGTGCATTAATGAAGTCTGTTCCGTGTACTCCACTGCGAAGTGTCTCGTGCTCACTCAAAATGTGTTGTTGTAAACTAGAGGAGGAAGGAAGTTGACTGCTAACGTCATGCCACCACATCCATCTGCAACCGCCCTCCAGTGCCCACCCACCCATTGCCGCTCCATCACCCCCCCTCCAGCACTTACCTTTGGGCCACTGCCGGTGAGGTAAGCAGTCCGATAATAATTTCTTCAAATGGGCGAGCTGCCTGTGAAGGTGAGTCGGGCACTGGCAGCTCGCCTAAATCATTGAAATGATGGCCCTTGGCTCAGTCTCGATTAGGCCTCAGACCTCCCGGTTGGGCTGTGCAGTGCCGATTCTGGGCCTGAAAGCGGGCCCAGGCAAATTTCTACCCCTGTAAATGCCAAGAGATGACATGAAGATGGCAGGGGTTTCCACACTACATTTCCTGACTGCTTAGGTACATGTGAACTGTTGCAGCTCAGAGCAAACAGAATTCCAATATCATCACGCTGGCTGTTAAACAGTTCACATGTACCTAAGCAGTGACCCTACTATCTACAATTCCAGTTAAGGTGTATTACAACTGCTACCAATGATAATGATAACAATGACAACAATGACAGCCGAGTGTCAGTGTTGCTCAGCTGGTAGCATCTAAGCCCCAAGTCAGAAAGCTGTGGTTCAAGCTCCCTTCCAAACCTTGAGGTTGGCAGGTCTGGAGGAGCGCCTCCGCCCCCTTACAACCAGATATCGCAAATGGAAGCGGGACTAGCGGGTTGATAGTACCCGCTGGTGGAAGTACCGCCTCCGGTGCTGCCCCTCTGCCCCTCCCCAGGGTGGTAATGGGACCCACAGAACTTTTTCAGGCTGGTTTGAGGGTCCGGGACAATAAAGCCAAGGAGATTCAGGCAATTGGTAAACTGGCTTCCTAGCTTATTTCAATCTTTAACCAGACCTGCCTGTTCTGTTCCCAACAGCTGGCCAGTGGCGCATCTTCCTACCTCTCCCCCTCACTATATAATGGTGTCCCATTGGTGCCAATATGGTGCAGGCGACGAGCACCAATATGCAAAAACCCGGAGCCCGGGAAGTCCCGGCGCTGCAGATCTCTCACTCCACCATTGTTTCAGTGGTGAGGAGGGACCACAGGTGCTCAGGCCCCGTAAACCAAAAGTAAACGCAATCCAACACTTTTATTTCAAGTGCGTGTGATTGCAGAGACAGGTGGGCGACGAGTGCAATGACATCATCACGCTACCCATCTCATCTGCTGCTTATTAGTCAAAGCAATGTTTTAATTGTTGGAAAGCTACAGGGGTTGCACTCTCGCTGCAGGAACAAGAGCAGAGTTTTTAGAAATTTGTCGCTCTAGTTCAGAGCTTCTTAAACTGTTTTGGTTGAAGGACCCCTTTTCAAATCGATTCGTAAACATGGGCCCATCATCTAAATTATAATACTATATAATACTCATAATATGAAAGTGCTGCATGTCATAGGCATAGAGTCATAACGGCACAGAAGGAGGCCATTCGGACCATCGAGTCGGTGCCGGCTCTCTGTGGAACAATCCAGTCAGTCCCATTCCCCCGCTCTATCCCCGGAGCCCTGCAAGTTTATTTCCCTCAAGTGCCTATCCAGTCTCCCCTTGAAAACATTGACTGTCTCCGCTTCCACCACTTCCGTCGGCAGCGAGTTCCAGGTCCTCACCACTCGCTGCGTAAAAAAGTTCTTCCTCACTTTCCCCCTGTATCTCTTGCCCAAAATCTTAAATCTGTGTCCCCTAGTCCTTGTACCATCAACTAGTGGGAACAGCCTTTCCCTGTCTAGCCTATCCAAACCCGTCATAATCTTGTACACCTCTATTAAATCACCCCGCAACCTCCTTTGCTCTAATGAAAACAAATCCAGCTTCTCCAACCTGTCCTTGTAGCTGAGATCCCCCATCCCCGGAACCATTCTGGTAAATCTCCTCTGCACCCTCTCAAGGGCTTTTACATCCTTCCTAATGTGTGGTGACCAGAACTGGACGCAATACTCCAGTGTGGCCTAACCAGCGCTGTACAAACGTTCAGCATAACTTCTCTACTTTTGTAAAGAATGTTTTAATAATGCTTTTAAGAAAACAGGTATTTACTTACAGGTATCAGGGAGATGGGTGCGCCTGCTTCTCACTGCCCTGTCTGTCTACCCTTGGTGTGATGTTTGACACTCTTCACAGACCAGGAAGGTCTCAGTTTAGATCCCTGGTCTCCAATGACTTGGCTGGTGTCAGAGAGTGCAGAGGATCACTACAGTTGGTGCCAGCACCCCACCCTAAGAAGAAAAAACTAAAAGGGGACACATTTCCCAATCCTGATTACTATCCAAACACTCCTGTGGGAAGTGTACGTGTGTGGGCACTGACGAGGACAAGGTCAGCTCAGCTGTCATAGCATGCCAATACTTATTGATATACCTATCAATTCGTCCAATAAAAAGCGATGAGTTAGGAACGTAACTAAAGGTTTTTATTGACTAAATAACAGAGCCCACCCTCGTGGGTGATCGGGTCCAACAAGGAGGAATACCAGCCAGTCGACTACCTTTATACCTGGGCAGGTAGGTGGAGCCATGGGCGGAGTCGGAGGTGGTCAGCCCAGGTATAACAGCGCGACAAGAGGCGACCTCGTATCGTGATACAACAGTGATAACGGTGATAACAATACAACAGTGATAACTATAGTGTAACGATAAAAGTGGTTTACCACACTTAGTATGTAGGTTAACACGAAGAATGGACACATGAACAAGGTACCATTGGGCAGCCACCATCTATACCAAGACTTGGTGAAAATTAGGTGAAAAACTAAATCCATCATTCATAGAATGTTTCCTTTCATAACATGGCTTAACAGGGCTATGGAGCAAATTGCTGCAGGTTTCTCTTTCTCTCTTACACCTCCCAATGGCAAACTCCCAATTGCTAGCAGGAACAGGGTTGACCTTACGGTTAGGCGACATGGGCAACCGCCCAGGGCGCCGTGGGCAATAGGGTCTGACATTAACGACGTCGACCTCTGCGAAGGACTTGGCTATCTCCAAAGTCTGCTTCCCTCGGACTGTGGTGCTCCTCAAGAAGAGCAAACTTCACGTTTAAAGAGCAAGTCCCCGAACACACGGATAGCACTCCGGATCCTGTTAACCATGCCGTGTCGGTGGCGAGCAGCGAACGGAGCTTCTCGAAGTTGAAGTTCATAAAAACATATTTGCGATAGACCATGGGAGACGACTGGCCATCCTGTCTATCAAGAATGATGTGGCTCAAAATATCTTGGCGAACAAAGTTTTTTAATTGTTATTGTTATATAGGTTGAACATCCTGAATCCAGCAACCTCGAGACCGAGGCCGAGCCGGTTTTCCCGAACTTCGGAACGCGTTTCTGATGTCCGAAGTCTGGAAATATCGCAACCTGGGCTCGGGCGTTTCCGGACTTCGGAAATCAGAAACACGTTCCGCGTCCGGAAATGCCTGGGCCCAGGTTGCGGTTTGACAGGGCGTCCGGATTCCGGAACATTTTACGGACGACCCTGCCACCAATCGTCCTGGAGTCCGGGTTCCAGAACATTCCGGATTCCGAAACCCCGGATTTTGGATGCTCAAACTGTATATTAGTTTAGTGTTTAATTTATTTAAATTATAAAAACTTTTGCGATTACAGTTCTATTTTTGAAACTTTCGCTAATTTTAAATTCAAATGAAAGACGCCAAAATTTGGCCCAGGGCGCCATTTTCCCCGAGGCTGGCCCTCAGCAGGAAGCCCTCAAAAGCTTACTGGGATCATCGTCTAGTTAGTCGAGTGGGTGGAAAACCCATCCCACCACACTTCCTGTGGTGTTGCCGTCACAGTGGGAAATGTTGGTTACCATGTAGAAGTCTCATTGATAGTGGACCCGTTATCTTTATATACTACCTACAATCAACATTAACATACAGTCCCATCATCATTACATTCTCTGCGGCACTATTCGAAGAAGGAAAGGAGAATTCTCCTGGTGTCCTCGCCAAAATCTATCCCTCAGCAAGCACCTAAAACAGATGATCTGTTGTTTCAGTCTAGTTTCAGGGAGTTTGCTATGAGTAATTGGCCTCTACATTTCCTACATTACAATAGTGATTACATTTCAAAAGTACTTCATTGGTTGTAAAGCGCTTTGGGACGACCGGGGAGTCCAGAACCAGGGCTCACAGTCTAAAGATAAGGGGTGAGCCATTTAGGACAGAGATGAGGAGGAATTTCTTCACCCAGAGAGTGGCGAACCTGTGGAATTCTCTACCACAGAAGGCAGTAGAGGCCAATTCATTAAATATATTCAAGAAGGAGTTAGATATATTTCTTAAGGCTAAAGGGATATGGGGAGAAGGCAGGGACAGGGTACTGAATTTGGATGATCAGCCATGATCTCATTGAATGGCGGAGCAGGCTCGAGGGGCCGAATGGCCTACTCCTGCTCCTATCTTCTATGTTTCTATGTTTCTATGTCCTGAGGTCGTGAAAGTTCTAACAAATAGAGCATTAAATAAATCGATATGTACGAAAATATGTCAAGATAGGAAGCAGTAGAGTGCCATGGCTATTTAATAAAGCTTTCTCAGTAGAACAGTGCTATGTTAAAGTGCGCGATATTATTCCCCTACCTGGTTTGAAAGAGTTGCCGTGGCTCTGACTTATCCCGAGGATTCCTCGTGGTCGAGCTACCTCCAGAGGTGGTGGAAACATCTGGTGAGGGGGGTCGAACAGCAGCACTGCGACTCCACAGAGAAAGAACGGATGGTGTGGATAGTCTCCACTCCACTGGAGGCATGGGACTTTGGGATCTTGACAGAATGAGTGTGGTCTGCGGCTTGTTTGTCTGGTCTGTCCTTGATGGCAGGCGAGCCTTGATCTCGTGGACAGGGGTGGCGGACCTGTGTGGGCTGCCGAATCTGGACACCTGCTTGTGAGCTGTCAAAAATTCAACGGATGACGTGATTAGTCGATTATTGCAAATCTATCGGCGTTTGTGTGACTCAATAGCCGATCGACAGGAATTTCGTCGGGGATTCTCCCGTCGGGTGAACCGGCCTAAATCTTGTTCGCGCGGTTTGCACGCAGTTTCCACCGATCTTCCGCCAAGGTTACAGCAGCTGATCAGGGAGCTCTCCCCCTCCCTGAGGGAATCCTTGGCAATAGCGTCTGTGCTCATGTTTGTGTGTACTCTGTGTCTTCGAGTGACCGGGTGTGTGCCAGAGTTCCTGAAATTGTTGGGTATGCGTGGGCGGAATGTGACCGGGTCTGCTGTGGAACCAAATCATTGCGCTTAAATTATCTTAAATTTGTGCCCTTACATTACTGTCTCACTGATTAGAGGAAACAATCTATTGTTATTTACCCCATCGTAACCCTTCATAATCTTGAAGACCTACATCAGCTCGTCCCTCAATCCTCTCAGCTCTGGTTTAAAAAAAAGTCCTAACTTTTCAAGTCTTTCTTCATAACTGTAATCCTTCATCCCTGGTAACATCCCACGTTCCCATTGCTTTTATATCCTTGCTACAATGGGGTTCCCAAAACTTCACACAATACTCCAACTGCAGCCTAATTAAGTTCCTGTACAAGTTCAATATTATCTCCTTCCCTTTGCATTCAGTGCCTATAGATATCAAACCAATCTGTGCGTCTACACTCCAGAGTTCCTCTGGCCCTCTGCTCCTTTTAAAATCTCACCATTTAAGCTGCACTTCCTTCCCCTCTTCTTACTTCCACATTTCTCTGCATTGGACTGTGTCTGCCAACTCTCTCTCCATCCTGCCAACCTATGCCCTCCTACACCCTTTCACAGTCTTGTTCACAATTTGTCATACCCAGAATTTAGTGTTATCACCAAATTTCAGCATTGTTCCCAATTGCCATCTCCAGATTACTGATATGTATATGTATATAAATAAAATCAATAACAGTGGCTCAACACAGGCCCCTGTAGAACACCAAGCACAGTATCTATCCAGTCTGAGAAACTTGCCTTCAACCCAAATCCTTTGCTCTCTACTCTCTAACCCATCTTTAAACTAATTAGTGGGGGGGAGGTTTCTAGAGAGCAAATAATAGAAATGACAACAGAGAAGGTCATAGACTTAGGTAGCAGTGGGGGAATTAAAAAACAGAATGTGTCAGGAAGGGACAGAAGGTATGGAGTAAAAAGTAAAGTACTAAAAAGGGAAAAAACAGGAACTAAGTGTTACAAAACATATTTGAAAGTTCTTTATCTGAATGCACGTAGCATTCGTAACAAAATGAATGAGTTAACGGCACAAATAATGACATATGGGTATGATCTTGTGGCCATTACAGAAACATGGCTGCAGGGTGACCATGACTGGGAATTAAACATACCAGGTTATTTAACAATCAGGAAGGACAGGCAGGAAGGGAGAGGAGGTGGGGTGGCTATGTTAATAAAGGAAGGAATCACTATAATACAGAGAAATGATATTGGGTCAAAGGAGCAGGATAGTGAAACAGTTTGGGTGGAGGTAAGGAATAATAAGGGGAAAAAAACACTAGTGGGTGTAGTCTATAGGCCTCCAAACAGTTGCAACTCTGTTGGACGGAGTATTAATCAGGAAATAGTTGAGGCTTGTAATAAGGGAACAGCTATAATTATGGGGGATTTTAATTATCATATTAACTGGACAAATCAAATTGGGCAGAGCAGCCTTGAGGAAGAGTTCATTGACATTCATTAACATACAGGGTGGATAAAGGGGAACCAGTGGACGTAGTGTATTTAGACTTCCAAAAGGCATTTGACAAGGTGCCACACAAAAGATTATTGCTCAAGATAAAAAATCACGGGATTGGGGGTAATATTCTGGCGTGGGTGGAGGATTGGCTCTCTAACAGAAAGCAGAGAGTTGGGATAAATGGTTCGTTCTCAGATTGGCAACCAATAACTAGTGGTGTTCCGCAGGGGTCAGTGCTGGGTCCCCAACTCTTTACAATCTATATTAACGATTTA
Source organism: Somniosus microcephalus (assembly GCF_052327205.1). NCBI lineage: Eukaryota > Metazoa > Chordata > Chondrichthyes > Squaliformes > Somniosidae > Somniosus > Somniosus microcephalus. The sequence continues at coordinate 18,928,041 of NC_141008.1, forward strand.
GAGGAGGGGACCGAGTGTAACATATCAAAGTTTGCAGATGATACAAAGATGGGAGGGAATGTAGTGAGTGAGGAGGACATAAAAAACCTGCAAAGGGACATAGACAGGCTAAGTAAGTGGGCAGAGATTTGGCAGATGGAATACAATACTGGAAAGTGTGAGGTTATGCACTTTGGCAGGAAAAATCATAGAGCAAGTTATTATCTTAATGGCAAGAAACTGGAAAGTACTGTAGTACAAAGGGATCTGGGGGTCCTGGTGCACGAAACACAAAAAGTTAGTATGCAGGTACAGCAAGTGATTAAGAAGGCCAATGGAATGTTGGCTTTTATTGCTAGGGGGTTGGAATATAAAAACAGGGAGGTATTACTGCAGTTGTACAAGGTATTGGTGAGGCCGCACCTGGAATACTGCATACAGTTTTGGTGTCCATACTTAAGAAAAGACATACTTGCTCTCGAGTCAGTACAAAGAAGGTTCACTCGGTTAATCCCGGGGATGAGGGGGTGGTCATATGAGGAGAGGTTGAGTAGATTGGGACTCTACTCATTGGAGTTCAGAAGAATGAGAGGCGATCTTATTGAAACATATAAGATTGTGAAGGGGCTTGATCGGGTGGATGCGGTGAGGATGTTCCCAATGATGGGTGAAACTAGAACTAGGGGGCATAATCTTAAAATAAGGGGCTGCTCATTCAAAACTGAGATGAGGAGAAACTTCTTCACTCAGAGGGTGGTAGGTTTGTGGAATTTGCTGCCCCAGAAAGCTGTGGAAGCTACATCATTAAATAAATTTAAAACAAAAATAGATAGTTTCCTAGAAGTAAAGGGAATAAAGGGTTACGGGGAGCGGGCAGGAAATTGGACATGAGTCTGGGTTCGGAATGGTCATGGCCCTGTGGGTAGTGGAGCGGGCCCAGGGGCCGTGTAGCCTTGTTCTGCTCCTACTGTGTTCTAATTCTGTTAGATTTCAGGAGATGGTTTTATTCCTGTTCCTGGCTGGGGTGGAGATCGCCTTTACAGAAGGTAAGTACTGTAGAAAATATAGGGACAGAGTGATCTCCTGGAAGAATTTCGATCGCCTAGATGGGTCGGAGAGGAATTTCCCAGATTTTTTTCTCCCAAATTGGCCATTGGGTCTTTATCTGGTTTTTCGCCTCTCCCGGGAGATCACATGGGTTCGGGTGGATGCAGAGTGATAGAAGATTTGAGGTTAGGATCAGATCAGCCATGATCTTATTGAATGGTGGAGCAGGCTCGAGGGGCCGATTGGCCTACTCTTGCTCCTATTTCTTATGTTCTTATGTTCTTATGAGTGTATTAGGGATGGGTTTCTTGAGCAGTATGTAACTGAACCGACCAGGGGGCAAGCAACCTTAGATTTGGTCCTGTGTAATGAGACAGGATTAATTAAAAATGTCCTAGTAAAGGATCCCCTTGGAATGAGTGACCATAACATGGTTGAGTTCCATATTCAATTAGAGGGTGAGAAGGTTGGATCTCAAACAAGCGTGCTGAGCTTGAATAAAGGAGACTATGAAGGTATGAGAGCGGAATTAATTAGAGTGGACTGGGAAAATAGATTAAAGGGTAAGACGGTACATGACCAGTGGTGTACATTTAAGGAGTTATTTTACAACTTCCAAAAAAAATATATTCCACTGAGGAAAAAAGGGTGTAAAAGAAAAGATAGCCATCCGTGGCTAAGTAAAGTAATTAAGGATAGTATCCGACTAAAAACAAGGGCATATAAGGTAGCCAAATCTAGTGGGAGGATGGAAGATTGGGAAGTCTTTAAAAGACAGCAAAAAATAACAAAAAGATTGATTAAGAAAGGGAAGGTAGATTATGAAAGTAAATTAGCAAAAAATATAAAAACAGACAGTAAAAGTTTCTATAGTTATATAAAAAGAAAAAGGGTGGCTAAAGTAAATGTTGGTCCCTTAGAGGATGAGACCGGGAAATTAATGGTGGGAAACATGGAGATGGCAAAAACACTGAACAATTATTTTGTATCAGTCTTTACAGTAGAGGACACTAAGAATATCCCAACACTGGACAAACAGGGGGCTCTAGGGGGGGAGGAACTAAATACAATTAAAATCACTAAGGAAGTGGTACTTGGTAAAATAATGGGACTCAAGGCGGATAAATCCCCTGGACCTGATGGCTTGCATCCCAGGGTCTTGAGGGAAGTAGCGGTAGGGATTGTGGATGCATTGGTAATAATTTTCCAAAACTCACTGGACTCAGCAAAGGTCCCGGCAGATTGGAAAACTGCTAATGTAACACCCTTATTTAAAAAGGGTAGTAGGCAGAAGGCTGGAAACTATAGACCTGTTAGCCTAACATCTGTGGTTGGTAAAATGTTAGAGTCCATTATTAAGGAGACAGTAACGGGACATTTGGATAAACATAATTTAATAGGGCAAACTCAGCATGGTTTCATGAAGGGGAAGTCATGTTTAACAAATTTGCTTGAGTTTTTTGAGGAAGTAACATACAGGGTGGATAAAGGGGAACCAGTGGACGTAGTGTATTTAGACTTCCAAAAGGCATTTGACAAGGTGCCACACAAAAGATTATTGCTCAAGATAAAAAATCACGGGATTGGGGGTAATATTCTGGCGTGGGTGGAGGATTGGCTCTCTAACAGAAAGCAGAGAGTTGGGATAAATGGTTCGTTCTCAGATTGGCAACCAGTAACTAGTGGTGTTCCGCAGGGGTCAGTGCTGGGTCCCCAACTCTTTACAATCTATATTAACGATTTGGAGGAGGGGACCGAGTGTAACATATCAAAGTTTGCAGATGATACAAAGATGGGAGGGAAAGTAGTGAGTGAGGAGGACATAAAAAACCTGCAAAGGGACATAGACAGGCTAAGTAAGTGGGCAGAGATTTGGCAGATGGAATACAATACTGGAAAGTGTGAGGTTATGCACTTTGGCAGGAAAAATCATAGAGCAAGTTATTATCTTAATGGCAAGAAACTGGAAAGTACTGTAGTACAAAGGGATCTGGGGGTCCTGGTGCACGAAACTCAAAAAGTTAGTATGCAGGTGCAGCAAGTGATTAAGAAGGCCAATGGAATGTTGGCTTTTATTGCTAGGGGGTTGGAATATAAAAACAGGGAGGTATTGCTGCAGTTGTACAAGGTATTGGTGAGGCCGCACCTGGAATACTGCATACAGTTTTGGTGTCCATACTTAAGAAAAGACATACTTGCTCTCGAGTCAGTACAAAGAAGGTTCACTCGGTTAATCCCGGGGATGAGGGGGTGGTCATATGAGGAGAGGTTGAGTAGATTGGGACTCTACTCATTGGAGTTCAGAAGAATGAGAGGCGATCTTATTGAAACATATAAGATTGTGAAGGGGCTTGATCGGGTGGATGCGGTGAGGATGTTCCCAATGATGGGTGAAACTAGAACTAGGGGGCATAATCTTAAAATAAGGGGCTGCTCATTCAAAACTGAGATGAGGAGAAACTTCTTCACTCAGAGGGTGGTAGGTTTGTGGAATTTGCTGCCCCAGAAAGCTGTGGAAGCTACATCATTAAATAAATTTAAAACAGAAATAGATAGTTTCCTAGAAGTAAAGGGAATAAAGGGTTACAGGGAGCGGGCAGGAAATTGGACATGAGTCTGGGTTCGGAATGGTCATGGCCCTGTGGGTAGTGGAGCGGGCCCAGGGGCCGTGTAGCCTTGTTCTGCTCCTACTGTGTTCTAATTCTGTTAGATTTCAGGAGATGGTTTTATTCCTGTTCCTGGCTGGGGTGGAGATCGCCTTTACAGAAGGTAAGTACTGTAGAAAATATAGGGACAGAGTGATCTCCTGGAAGAATTTCGATCGCCTAGATGGGTCGGAGAGGAATTTCCCAGATTTTTTTCTCCCAAATTGGCCATTGGGTCTTTATCTGGTTTTTCGCCTCTCCCGGGAGATCACATGGGTTCGGGTGGATGCAGAGTGATAGAAGATTTGAGGTTAGGATCAGATCAGCCATGATCTTATTGAATGGTGGAGCAGGCTCGAGGGGCCGATTGGCCTACTCTTGCTCCTATTTCTTATGTTCTTATGTTCTTATCTCCCTATCCTCCTTAATTCCATGTTCCATTATCTTTGTAATAAATCTCTTAAGTAGTAACATATCAAATGCTTTTTTGTAAATTAATATAAACCACATCCAATGCATTGCCCTTATCTGTTATTTAGAGAGTTCTAGAAGGCTGGTTCAGCGCAGCCTGCCTTTTAGAAATCCATGCTGACTAGATCTGATTAGCGGGTGGTAAAATTCAATTATGCCGGGGCACAAAACAGGCAGTAGCGGATTGACCCCCCCCCCCCCCCCCATTATACACCCCACCTGATCTCCCTTTCTATTGGCTGTTTAACAGGCTGAACTGCTACTGGCCCAATATTGAATATTATCTGCCCCCACACCCCTCATTCAGTCTGATGCTGGCTGTAAGAGGGCTAATGCCTGAAGAAGGGTGAAAGGTGAAGTGTGAAAGGTGATAGGGTTACTGAACAAAGTATTTACAGGTCACAACTAGACCAAATAAGATGGATCTTTCAATTATCTCCCTTAGACTAGTCTTTTTTCTAAATTCATTCTCGGGCTGTGGGCGTCGTTGGCAAGTCCGGCATTTATTGCCCATCCCTAATTGCCCTTGAGAAGGTGGTGGTGAGCCGCCTTCTTGAACCGCTGCAGTCCGTGTGGTGAAGGTACTCCCACAGTGCGGTTAGGGAGGGAGATCCAGGATTTTGACCCAGCGACGATGAAGGATCGGCCGATATATGTCTCTGGGCAGTTTTTTGAGTGGACTGACTAAGAATTTCTAAAGTGTCGACTGCTCACCAAAACGATTGGATTTTGAAATAGAAGACGGTTTTATGCATTTATTGCTGCATCTCAGTCCTCCCTTCCCCCTACCCCTTATCTTTAGTCAGCAGCTCCTGACCGACTGGCACTTACTGAGCGAGGTGCAGCGGCAGGGGTCGTGTTTGTCGAGGTAATGCTCCAGGGTGTCCCATCCCCCACCCACTCGCACCATCACATGATTCCGCAAAATCTACAAAACAAAAAGGCAGAAAGAAAATCAGGAGTGAGGCCTGAGGATAATTATTGCTCGTCTTTAATAATAAGCAAAAAAATATTTTAGATTTTTAACTTCATCATTTCTAGAACAAAACATTTTTAGTGCCTGATATCAATTTGTGTCAAACTCTCCATCGGAGTCGGACACAGAATTTCAGCATCAAAATATGGAACCGTTTTGGATATACAAATAAAATCTGTCACTCACTTTGATGGCGATAACTGCGACTGTGTTAAAGGAGTGATCCTGTGATCTAGCCCTTGTACTCTCCACGGAGGCACATTAACCCTAACCAAAGCCTTCCTGCAACAGTGAGGCTGGGGCATAGGATTGACAATGGTAAAGTCCCATCTGCAGATGTATGTCACAGCGTGTGTGTAAATGGTTCACACAAAGGCGGTTCGCTATCCTTTAACATCTACCTCACCCAGTCCTTACAGTTCCTCAGCACCAAGAATGTAGGGCTGGAGAAGGTTACAGAGATAGGGAGAGGCAAGGCCATGGAGGGATTCGAAAACAAAGATCAGATTTTTAAAGTGGAGGTGGTTTTCGGACCGGGAGCCAATGTAGGTCAGCGAGCACAGGGGGTGATGGTTAAAGGGGACTTGGTGCGAGTCAGGATATGAACAGCAAAGTTTTGGATGAGATCAAGTTCAAGTACGGAGGGTAAATTATATGAAGAAACCAGCACTCCATATAAAGACCATCGTGATTCGATGCATGTCAAGAGTTCGGTAGCGTCGTGGTTATTTTACTGGACTAAGTAATTCAGAGAAAGTCAGTTCAAATCCAACCATGGCAGTTTGAGAATTTGAATTCATAAGAACATAAGAACATAAGAAATAGGAGCAGGAGTAGGCCAATCGGCCCCTCGAGCCTGCTCCGCCATTCAATAAGATCATGGCTGATCTGATCCTAACCGCCAATCTACTATCACAGAACCATCTCCTGAATCTAACAGAATTAGACACACGAAATAGGAGCAGGATCAGGCTACACGGCCCCTGGGCCCGCTCCGCTACCCACAGGGCCATGTCCGATCCGAACCTAGACTCATGTCCAAATTCCTGCCCGCTCCCCGTAACCCTTAATTCCCTTTACTTCTAGGAAACTGTCTATTTCTGTTTTAAATTTATGTAATGATGTAGCTTCTACAGCTTTTTGGGGCAGCATATTCCATGGACCTACCACCCTCTGAGTGAAGTAGTTCCTCCTCATCTCAGTTTTTAAATATTTGGAAATAAAAAGCTGGAATCAGTAAAAGTGACAATGAACTTGTTGGATTGTCATAAAAGCCCATCTGGTTCATTAATGTTCTTTAGGGAAGGAAACTTGTCCTTACCCGGTCTGGCCTATATGTGACTCCAGTCCCACTAAACGTGGTTGACGCTTAACTGCCCTCTGAATTGGCCTGACAAGCCACTCAGTTGTATCAAAAAGAAATGCTACCCAGAAGCAAGCCCACCACCACCTGCTCAGGACAATCAGGGATGGGCAATGAATGCCGGCTTTTGCCAGCGACGCCCACATCCCGAGAATTAAATTGGGATCTTCCACCAATCCCAATGGATCTTTCTCCAAACAGATGCACAGAAAACACAAGAGTTATAAAGCATGAACTAGCCTCTACTCCAGGGATGCCAATGCATTCCTCAAATAGTTTACAGGAAACTCTCGATTTACCGACACCTAAATAACCGGAAATCTCGGTTAACCGGCAAAATTCAGGAGTAGGTTCAGGTAAGTTTTACTTCATATTAGTGGCCGTTCCTCGATCTGTGGCTGTGCAATCGGGGTTCCTGCACATGTTGCTAAGCAACAGGGATGCTTGGTCTGTGGCTGGGGTCCCTGCACATGTTGCTAAGCAACAGGGAAGCCTGGATTTGTTGCTGTGTATGGAGCTCTCGTACCTTTTAACTATAACTCTCTGTAATCCGGACTTTTTGATAAACCGGCACCACGCCGGTCCCGTCAGTGCCAGATAAAAAAGAGTTTCTTGTATTTAGATTTAAAACTGTTTTTGATCGACATAATGCAATTTGTTAGCTGCTTAAAGGTGTCCCATCCCCCATCCACTAGTGTGTGTGTGAAGGAATGGTAGGCTTGACAGAGGCTTGGTATTTGTAAATTCCTCTCTACTGATGGGAAGAGCGGGTAGAGCTGAAATACTGGGGCAAAATGAGTTTGTAGGGATGAGCTAAGTGGCCTTTAACTGGATGGTGTCACCTTGCTAAAGTGGCTCACACAACGGTTTATCTAGTCCTAATAACAACTAGCATCTAACAGAGGCGGGTATGTTGGCAGTACTTTTGTGCAATATTATTTTCCCCCTTACTTTCCTCCCTTCTTTTCCTGAAGGTGCTGACTTACATTGAGGTACAGTTCTATGCATGGTGACACCCCTCTGATACTTTATCTAAGGCTCCATTCTTCACAGGTGAGGCTACTCAGTATTGAAAGGCTCCCTCATTTGTCAAAGTCCAGAGGTTGTTGAAGCCTGAACTCGAGAGCTCCCTTGCCTCAATCACTCGTTATTACATCATTTAGCTAATAACTGATCCACAAATAGATCATCTACATGTACAATATTGGTTATCTGACAGTGATCGGTGAAGGAGAAGGGACTGAGCGCCAACAAACAAGCACAAAGGGAGAATTATTACGCCACTGTGCAATGAAGGCAGCAATGGGCAGTTCTACCATCTGGTCTTATGTGGGAATTTTGTATATTGTAGCAAGTAAATCACATGTCTGCTGTAACTTCTTTAAAAGAGACCTTCAGAAAATCTTCCAGTAGAATAATCCTTCCTTCAAATCTCTCCCTTGATTTGAATTCCAACAATTCTTTAAGATGCTTCTATACTGTGCTACTGCAGCCAGCTTGCAAGCAAAATGTAAACCTGTCAGGAATCACTAAGACAGACAGCCTGGAATAAACACTAAAAAACACACATGCCTACACAGCCCAACACACCCAAACACACACGCACACGCACACACACGTGCATACCCACACATCCCAACACACACAGGTGTGCCTATACACACACCCGCGTGTGCCGACACATCTAATACACATGCATGTCCACAAACAATACACACACACCTGCGCGCACAACCACACATTCACATTCACACACCCCAACACATGCGTATGCCTGCACACAACACACCCACATACCGATCCACACCCCAACACACCCCCACACCCCCCCACGTGTATACACACAGGCATATTCACACGCACACACAATGTGCATGGCTCCACAGGCACATGTGCATACTCACATGCCCCTTACACAGACCCACTCATACATGTTATCAGCAATCTTTTTTTAAATTATTCGTTCATGGGATGTGGGTGTCATTGGCAAGGCCAGCATTTATTGCCCATCCCTAATTGCTCTCGAGAAGGTGGTGGTGAGCTGCCTTCTTGAACCGCTGCAGTCCGTGTGGTGAAGGTACTCCCACAGTGCTGTTAGGGAGGGAGTTCCAGGATTTTAACCCAGTAACTATGAAGGAACAGCGATATATTTCCAAGTCAGGATGGTGTGTGACTTGGAGGGGAACTTGGAGGTGGTGGTGTTCCCATGCGCCTGCTGCCCTTGTCCTTCTAGGTGGAGGAGGTCGCGGGTTTGGGAGGTGCTGCCGAAGAAGCCTTGGCGAGTTGCTGCAGTGCATCTTGTAGATGGTAAACACTGCAGCCATGGTGCCCCGGTGGTGGAGGGAGTGAAAGTTTAAGGTGGTGGATGGGGTGCCAATCAAGCGGCTGCTTTGTCCTGGATGCTGTCAAGCTTCTAGAGTGTTGTTGGAGCTGCACTCATCCAGGCAAGTGGAGAGTATTCCATCACACTCCTGACTTGTGCCTTGTAGATGGTGGAAAGGCTTTGGGGAGTCAGGAGGAGAGACACTCGCCACAGGATGCCTAGCCTCTCACCTGCTATTGTAGCCACAGGATTTGTGTGGCTAGTCCAGTTAAGTTTCTGGTCAATGATGACCCCCAGGATGTTGATGGTAGAAGATTCAGCGATGGTAATGCCATTGAATCTCAAGGGGAGGTGGCTAGACTCTCTCTTGTTGGAGATAGTCATTGCCTGGCACTTGTGTGGCATGAATGTAACTTGTCATTTATCAGCCCAAACCTGAGTGTCATCCAGGCCTTGCTGCATGCGGGCATGGACTGCTTCATTATCTGAGGAGTTGTGAATAGAACTGAACACTGTGCGATCATCAGCGAACATCCCCACTTCTGACCTTATAAAGGAGGGAAGGTCATTGATGAAGCAGCTGAAGATGGTTGGGCCTAGGACACTGCCCTGAGGAACTCCTGCAGCGATGTCCTGGGGCTGTGATGATTGGCCTCCAACAACCACAACCATCTTCCTTTGTGCTAGGTATGACTCCAGCCAGTGGAGCGTTTTCCCCCCCCGATTCCCATTGACTTCAGTTTTACTCAGGCTCCTTGATGCCACACTCGGTCAAATGCTGCCTTGATGTCAAGGGCAGTCACTCTCACCTCACCTCTGGAATTCAGCTCCTTTGTCCATGCTTGGACCAAGGCTGTAATGAGGTCTGGAGCCGAGTGGTCTTGGCAGAACCCAAACTGAGCATCGGTGAGCAGGTTATTGGTGAGTAAGTGCAGCTTGATAGCACTGTCGAAGACACCTTCCATCACTTTGCTGATGATTGAGAGTAGCCTGATGGGGCGATAATTGGCCGGGTTGGATTTGTCCTGTTTTCTTGTGGACAGGACATACCTGGGCAGTTTTCCACACTGTTGGATAGATGCCGGTGTTATAGCTGTACTGGAACAGCTTGGCTAGAGGCGCAGCTAGTTCTGGAACACAAGTTTTCAGCATGACAGCCAGGATATTGTCAGGGCCCACAGCCTTTGCTGTATCCAGTGCGCTCAGCCATTTCTTGATATTACTTGGAGTGAATTGAATTGGCTGAAGACTAGGTTTTGTGATGGTGGAAACCTCAGGAGGAGACTGATATGGATCATCCACTCGGCTCTTCTGGTCGAAGATGGTTGCAAACGCTTCATTCTTGTCTTTTGCACTCGCGTGCTGGGCTCAGTCATCATTGAGGATGGGGATATTCATGGAGCCTCCTCCTCCCATTAGTTGTTTAATGGTCCACCACCATTCACGACTGGATGTGGCAGGACTGCAGAGCTTTGATCTGATCTGTTGGTTGTGGGATTGCTTAGCTCAGTCTATAGCATGCTGCTTCCACTGTTTAGCATACATGTAGTCCAGTGTTGCAGCTTCCCCAGGTTGACACCTCATTTTTGGTATGCCTGGTGCTGCTCCTGGCAGGCTCTTCTACACTCCTTATTGAACCAGGTTTGGTCACCTGGCTTGATGTTAATGGTAGAGTGAGGGATATGCCGGGCCATGAGGTTACAGATTGTGGTGGAATACAATTCTGCTGCTGCTGATGGCCCACAGTGCCTTATGGATGCCCAGTTTTGAGCTGCTAGATCTGTTCTGAATCTATCCCATTTAGCACGGTGGTAGTGCCACACAACACGATGGAGGGTGTCCTCAGTAGAAAGACAGGACTTCGTCTCCACAATGACTGTGCGGTGGTCAGCGCTACCAATACTGTCATGGACAGATGCATCTGCGACAGTTAAATTGGTGAGGACGAGGTCAAGTAGGTTTTTCCCTCGTGTTGGTTCTCTCACCACCTGCTGCAGACCCAGTCTGGCAGCTATGTCCTTCAGGACTCAGCCAGTTCAGTCAGTAGTGGTGCTACCAAGCCACTCTTGGTGATGGACAATGAAGTCCCCCACCCAAGAGTACATTCTTGATACCCTCAGTGCTTCTTTCAAGTGGTGTTCAGCATGAAGGAGTACTGATTCATCAGCTGAGGGAGGGCGGTAGGTGGTAATCAGCAGGAGGTTTCCTTGTCCATGTTTGACTGTATACCACTGTGCCACCACCTCTGGTGGGTCTGTCCTGCTGGTGGGATAGTACATACCCAAGGATGGTGATGGAGGAGTTTGGGGCATTGGCTGAAAGGTATGATTCTGTGAGTATGACTATGTCAGGCTGGTGCTTGACTAGTCTGCGGGACAGCTCTCCCAATTTTGGCACAAGTCCCCAGATGTTGGTGAGGAGGACTTTGCAGGGTCGACTGGGCTGGATGTGCCGATGCAGCAATCTAAATAACCTGGGTTTGTTCCAGAACCATTGCATTAGATGCTGGTTAATGATGGCAATGAGGCTAAATATCAAATTGTCTTTACTTCTTTTCATTTCATCCTGCAAATCAGTTGTAAACATGAAGAATAAATATCGAATCACGGGCTGATCTAATCGCGGGGGTTCCAATTACTTGATGGTTCAGCTTGAGGTTTAACTGTGAGCTGATCTCTGAGATTAGGCTTCTGGCTTCAGCTCAGTCGGAATATTAAAGAGTGCATCTGCACTACAACAGTACTGTCAGTGTGATTTTGCTTCTCACAGATGTGGCAGCTAGAGTGTAAATCCAGTGTGAATCCAGAGTCAGAGCTCACTTTGCTTTGGAGTCAGTTCAGGATTTCATGCCTGATTTAGAACTTAAGAACATAAGACGTAGGAGCAGGAGTAGGCCATTCGGCCCCTCGAGCCTGCTCCACCATTCAATAAGATCATGACTGATCTGATCTTGGCCTCAGCTCCACTTCCCTGCCCGCTCCCCATAACCCTCGACTCCCTTACCATTCAAAAATCTGTCTATCTCCACCTTAAATATATTCAATGACCCAGCCTCCACAGCTCTCTGGGGAAGAGAATTCCAAAGATTCACGACCCTCTGAGAGAAGAAATTCCTCCTCATTTCCGATTTAAATGGGTGCCCCCTTATTCTGAAATTATGCTGCCTAATTCTAGATTTACACCCCAATATTCATGTTGGTGCCCAGTGGTGGAGTGTGTTAGCGTTGTGCCAAAAGTGAAACTGGGCACCAAATGCCAGTGTGCTCGGAAACTGAAAAATTAATGATTGCAACATAACTATGAAAATAGAGAGTGAGGTGAAGCAAGGTGGGAGGAGGCTCGTGGGGAGCATAAACACCGGCATGGACCCGTTGGGCCGAATAGCCTGTTTCTATGCTGCACATTCCATGTAATTTTATGTAATGCAGTTAATCATATTCCATTGATTAGCAGGATATTCTGAGATCCATATACATGATGAATCGTTACACATTTAGCTGAACTAATTACAATTCACTAATTACAATCCGCATAAACAAGACAGTAAAAAAACCACAAGGTCAAACCTTCTCAGTCATCTCATTGCAGAGCAGCAGGTCAAAACATGGACTTGAATCTGATCGCAATGCTTGGAATTCCCTGAAAACCTGAGCTGAAACAATTGCGTAAGTATGGCGTAACGCCAGCTTTCAACACCCAAAAAAAAAATCGAGGAAGTTTGCACGTAAGTGACTTACGGTGGATTTTATGCTATGCCCGAGTTTCCTCAACCTTTTTCGCCAACTCAACAAAATCTCCGTCGGAACCCTCTGCTGCTCATTAACATAGCCCCGCCTCCATGTAGGAGACCAGCGAGCGCAAGTTTCCTGCATTTCCACCATTTCCAAACGGGCCGTAAACTTACGCCCAAAATTTTAGGTGCAGAAGGGACCCAAAGTCATATTCCTGCTGCTGTATGGTGATTTTTTAGAAGTGATTTTCTTTTAAATTTCTCTTCAGTGAGATCTACACTGTATTTTCTTTGAATGCATTTTTATGGAATCAGAATGAATTACATAAAAAATTGAAATGCTTTCGCGATTACATTTTCTGTAATGTGCATAAATCTTGGTGCGATGGCTTCAAGCATTAATCTTCATACATAAAAAGGGACATGAAGACGGAGTATGGCGTACATTCCGCCTTTTCCTCAGGTCCTGATCAGTTACATCAGCAAAAGTACTGGTTGGCAAGATCGGCGTAGAAATTGGTGTAAATTCTGGCGCAACTTGTCGTTTGAGGAAATTCCAGGCCTATATCTTAAAGCATTCAAAATGAAAAATAACTGAGGTAGTCTATTCATTGTAATATTGTAGGATGGACAATGCAGGCATATCCGTGGAGAGGTGCGCCGTTAATAATGAGGAACTTGAATATCTGTTGCCACTCACCCTCACGAAAATCAAGGTGTTGGAGTCTCCCACTTTGTATTTCCCTTCAGAGACTTTGACCATGGGAAACTGGTCAGGACAGGTACAGCGACTCACCAGGTGACGTACCTGCCGGGTTTTTAAAAAAGAACTTGCATATAAATAGCGCCTTTCACAACCTCAGGATGTCCCAAAACACTTTACAACCAATGAAGTACTTTTTTGAAGTGTGGTCACTGTTGTAGTGTAGGCACCCAATATGTACACAGCAAGGTCCCACAAACAGCAATAAATGACCAGTTAATCTGTTTCAGTGATGTTGGCCAGGACTCCCCTGCTCCTCTTCAAATAGTGCCATGGGATCTTCCACATCCAGAGGGCAGACGGAGCCTCGGTTTAACATCCCATCCGAGAGAAGGCACCTCCGACAGTGCAACACTGGAGTATCAGACTGGATTTTGTGCTCAAGTCTCTGGGGTGGGGCTTGAGCAAAGGCAAGGTAGCTACCACTAAGCCACAGCTGACAAAAAGATTGCTTAGAGCTCGGGTGTAATAGAAACGGCACTGCTATGTAACTGGAGCGGAACAAAATCAATAAATTATAACTGTGTTAGCATTTCTGTCCTTGGAATTCTCAATCTTATTGTTATTTATACCCTGGGTACAGAGAAAAATGTTCTATACAGACATCTCACGACAAGCACAGGATCAATTCATCAAAAGATGACTCTGAAAAATGATATAACTGGCACTCATGGAGTTTAATTTTCTACTGGGCCCCCGTTTGTTGCAATATGGTACTGTGTTCAGAGTCGATTCAGCAGCCTTGATTGACATGGAAACGAATATGTGGAGCAGTATTGGGTTTATTCAGTTTTATTAATGCTGTCAGCACCCTGACATTGACAGCATCGAACTGTCGTACTGAACCTGACTGGATTGACCCTGATCGAGTAGGCTACAGCTGGCTGGTGGAAGGGAAGGGACTGATGGGCTCAATGGCCTTTCCACCCTCCATTCTTGCATCCTTTCTGTTTCACGAGAACGCTCCATGGCCCATGTTCAGAAAGAAGAGAAACACATTCGCTTGAGGTAAAAAATCCGCTCGCTGCTCCTTCCACTCACGCAAAGAAGAAAACATGAAATTTAGACTCCCACTCACGATTCTTTTCTCCTGAATGCACGGCCTCACATTTCTCTACATTAAACTGCACCTGCCACCTATCTGCCCACTCCGATGACCTGGCTATATCCTCCTGCATTCTTTCTCACTGTTTGCCCTGCTCACAGTCTGATATCATCAGTGGACTTCAGTAACATTCCTCATGCCTATGTTCAAGTAATTTATATGAATGGAAAACAAGAAAGGTCCTAGCACAGATCCACGGGGCACACCACTACCCACAACTTCCAACTGCCCCCTTCCCCCAACCACGTTAAGGCTAGTATCGGAGGGAGTTCCTGAGAATTTGACCCAATATGTCTTTATAAGCCCTCAGCTGAGCCTGTTGAAGGCTTCTAAGAGAATCCCAAATCTAAATGAACACAGAGGGGACCTTCAATTTCTTCCCTTAAGACTGTAGTCTCATGTTGGGGTACAGTTCCACAGGTACTGGCTCATGTTGGGGTACAGTTCCACAGGCACTAGCTCATGTTGGGGTACAGTTCCTCAGATGTTGGCGCATGTTGGGGTACAGTTCCACAGGCGCTAGCTCATGTTGGGGTACAGTTGCACGTGCACTGGGTTATGTTTGGGTACAGTCCGACATTCATTATCTATCCTCCAGTACTTCACCCAAGGGGCCTTTTTGTACCTCTATCTCTGGACAGTAAGCGATGGCCAGCTATTCAAAGAACGATCACACTCAAATCTCATCCTATCCTCAAGCATCCTTGCCCAATGTTGACACAGGTTAATTTTCTTCAGGATAGTCTCCTGCCAATGGATTGGTACCAGGAATGAGAGACTTCAATTACGTAGAGAGCCTGGAGAAGCTGGGATCGTTCTCCTTCGAACAGAGAAGGTTAAGGGGAGATTTAATAGAGGTGTTTTGATTAGGAAAAATTAGGAGAAACTGTTTCCACTGGCTGGAGGGTCGGTAACCAGAGGACACCGATTTAAAGTAATTGGCAAAAGAACCAGAGGGGGCGATGAAGAGATTTCTTTCTTATGCAGAGAGTTGTTGTGATCTGGAATGCACGGCCTGGAAGGGCGGTGGAAGCAGATTCAATAGTAACTTTCAAAAGGGAAATGGAAACTTACTTGAAAAGAAAACATTTGCAGGGCTGTTGGGAAAGAGCAGGGGGGAGTGGGACTAATTAGAGAGCTCTTTCAAAGAGCCGGCACAGGCAAGATGGGCCGAATGGCCTCCTTCTGTGCGGAAGGATTCTATGAAGAACACGTGTTGCTCAGTGCTCTTTGTGCAGCACTGTTTGAGAGCCAGAGGCATACTCACCATTTCATCCAAGTTTTTGAAGTCACACAGCTGCTTCTGTGGTTTGGGTTTTGGAGGGATGACCTCCGGTGGTAAATCCATCTCCTCGCGGATCTCTTCCTCAATCTCTTCCTCCATCTGAATGAGGACCGGGGCCAACATTCCGAACTTGGAGGCTCTCCTTGCCACCTCCAGCAGACACAGCACAAAGTTCTTCTCGTTTTTCCTCAGGACCAGGTCCTCTGTCTCAAACATCAGCACATCTGCAATGGGAACAGGCCCTACCATCACACCTATCCAGCAAAATAACTTGGAAAAAAGAAATGGAACAAGCAAGATATGAAAAAAAATGACTTGCATTTATATCGCTACTTTCATGACCCCAGGGTGTCCCAAAGCGCTTTACAGCCAATTAAGTGCTTTTTGAAGTGTAGGCACTGTTGTAATGTAGGAAACGGGGCAGTCAATTTGCGCACAGCAAGCTCCCACAAACAGTAATGAGATAATTGACCAGATAATCTGTTTTTGTGATGTTGGTTGAGGGATAAATATTGTCCATGACACCGAGGAGAACTCCCCTGCTCTTCTTTAAAATAGTTCCGTGGGATCTGTTACGTCTACCTGAGAGAGCAGGCAGGGCCTCGGTTTAAAATCTCATCCGAAAGATGTCACCTCCGACTGTGCAGCACTCCCTCAGTAATGCACTGAAGTGTCAGATTTTGTGCTCAAGTCTCTGGATTGGGACTTGGACTCACAACCTTCTGACTCAGAGGTGAGAGTGTAGATGATAAACATACTGCAAAACCTTTACTCGGGCCTGGACAATCCAGATCTTTTGGAAACTGCAAAGGAAGATCAGTGCACTAAGGGTTAGTTCCTCATTGCCCAAGCTATGGGGTGATGTTGCAGTGCCCCCCTGTGTTGGCCTGTAGAACTATAGTCTATGGTGTGACTGGTTTTCTGGATGATTGAAATATGAAAATAAGGGGGGTGAATCAGTTACCAAGAGAGGTTCAAGAAGCTAAGACTCTACACCTTAGAAAAGCGTAGACTTGGGGGTGATTTAATTGAGATTTATAAGATGATGAAGGGAATAGATTGTGTTTGTGTGCGCTGCAGATCGGGGCTTGGGGAGGGGGCAAGGGGCGTAAGAGCGAGAGGCCAGGATTGGCAGACAAGAGGCCGAAGGCTTCCTTGAGGGGCCAGGAGGAGGGGGGGGCTGGAGGAGGGGGGGTGCGCTCCTGCTCCTCCTGGCCCACAAGGAATGCAATAAAATACACATACTTTCTAGAGCCGGCAGCTCCTGCCTCCATTTCACTGCCGGGTTTCCCGAGCCCTGGGAAACCAGGCCGGCAGCTGTTAAATTGAAATCAGGCTCCCAATTGCACAGTGGGAGCCTGATTTAAATATGATAATGAAGTGTCCCGCCTCTCCAAAACGGGACGCTCACATTCCCAGCTACCCGGTGCCATAAATATGGCAGCAGGTGTGAACGTGTCAGGTTAGGGTCACCTTTTACGTTTTTTAGGGTTTAACCCCCTCCCTCCCCCCAACCTCCTACTGCCTATTGAGGGGGGGGGGGGTTAATATCAAGGTCAAAGAGTCTGTTTGCTTTCCAATTGGTGTGGGAAGGCAGAGTCTGGACAGGTCGGGCAACCAATGGCGGGTGTGTGGGGGCGGGCCGGTTGGAGGAGGAGGTTATGTGACGACACCACCAGGAATATATCCAACCAGAGCTGGCGACCCTAAGGCAGGGAAGAAAACAAACACAAGGGAGGAAAAAAATCCAGGGGAGCGCTAAACTTTAAAGTTTCTCCCTAATTTCCCGGCGTCTATTCCCCAAGGCAGTGGATCCTTATACTATGACCCAGCAGCCATTTGCAACCTGTTCAAATTATTCGACGGTGGCCATGGTCAGGTTTTCTGCTCCAAGTGACTCTGGGCTTTCACTGAACGGCTTTCCTGGCTGTGGGTTTCTCACCAAGTTACAATTCAGTGACATTCCCCTGCCCTCCACCAGCAAAAGAAAGACAAGGGAATGCTATTCAATGTCAGGGTTATATCCCAGCCTACCCGTAGGCAGTCAAAGGGCCTTATTAAAATGGAACTATTTCATGGAACTTCTGGTTATACATTTTCCCCCCTTCCTGTGGGGTAGAATGTGGTTTCGACTTGGCAAATGCCCACTGCGTTCCGATTGAAATCAGGAGCTCACTGTGTGGAACTGGGGAACTGCTGGTACAGAGCCACCTCCCGTCACTCTCCGGTGTAGCATTCCCGAGAGTGGGCCTTCGAGCAAGACTCTAGCTGGATTGCGACAACAACAAAAGATGAGTGCCTCAGGACAATCTAGTGAAACTACAGGATATCAATCTAATATTACAGTCTCCATTCTTCAATCCTGACCCATTACATTGCAAGACAACCTTGCCCAGAAGAGTGGAGCCACAGGGGTAGAATGTCCGCTGGGGAGGGCGGAGGGTGGTGTCCTGCTGTAACTTTGGAGAAGGATTGGCGGGAACCCCGGAGAATGGCCATTGGTGCCGGTGTTCCCGGGGCTTCTGCCAATCTTCCAGCCAAACTTATGGTGGGACATTTGAGAACTCGTATGGAATTTTTACTTTGCTGTGTTCTAAAGAAAGACTTGAATTTCTATAGTGCCTTTCACAACCTCAGGATGTCCCAAAGCGCTTTACAGCCAATAAAGTACTCTTGAAGTGTAGTCACTGCTGTGATGTAGGAAACGCTGCTGCCAATTGCTCACTGCAAAGTCCCACAAACAGCAATGAAATAAATGACCAGTCATTTGGCCCAGAAATTCGGCTCTCCATGGGTGAGTACGCACGGGGTACTCACCCGTAGGCCCAATGGAAGTGCCGGTTTCGTGTATGCACTGCGCATGCGCGGGAAACCGGCACTTCCGTTCCCCTGAAAGAAGGGGTTCAGAGTTCGAACGCTGCGCGGGAGAGGCAGCGTGTGCGCATCGAACTTACGGTTTTTTTGCAGGTTTTCCCGGGAAGGTAAGTCTCCAGAAGTTAGACATGTAAAAAGCAGTCGTAAGGCCTGCTTTTTACAAGGTAAGTGGTGAATTAATTAAAATTAAAACATTTTTTCCACAGGTTTATTATTTTTAAATACTTTAAAGAAAGGTAAGTTTATTGTTAGCCCTGTTAGAAAATAAAATCATTTTTTCAAAAATTTAAATTATTGTTTAAAATAGTTATTTCATGTAATTTATAGTTTATTTTAAAAATGTGATTTTTTAAAAATGTATTTGAAGATTTAGTGATGTTTTGGGGCTTATAGTATTTATAGGTTTGACAGGTCTTCCTGTCAAACTTATGAATGAAACATTTCCCTGCTACCATTGGCTCTCCATGGCCCACGTGATCCCAGGGGACGCATCGAACTAACTGCGCCCCTGGGATACGCAAGCACTGCGCGCCGGCAGTTGGAGGAGGCCCAGGATCGGAATCCCACGCGGGCCCACAGCTCAACAGCCGGCGCGCTAGGTAAGTGCAGGTCGGGGGCTTGCACCCGCGGGAAGCCCCCGACCCAAATTTCTGGGCGAATCTGTTTTATTGATATTGGTTGAGGGATAAATATTGGCCAAGACACTGGGGAGAACTCCCCTGCTCTTCTTCGAAATGGTATTCTGTACAGTGTTTGATTGCTACTGGTGTCACTGGTTCTTGCTGTGTATACTTATCCCAGTAACAAGCAATCCCTTTCACTACCATCTAGATTATCTTAAATGACTTTATCAGTGAGCATTAATTCCTTTTCTTGAGAGTCCATCTCTGTTACCTACTGGTGTCTGACAAATGAGTAGTTGTCTAATCCCTGGTATCACAGAAGCACCAAATACTAAAAGTGCTGTTGGAGGAACGAGGTCTTTCAAAAGAAACAGAATATTATAAGCTTTTGTAGGAACGGAGGTTCCTATCAAAAAGACTGAGTTCGACTCAGGTAATTAAATTAATGAACTTTAATGAAAACAAACGAGTTTAAACTGGAAACTGCTGGAACACATCAATAACAGGTCTATTCTCCTAGAGGGCTCCACGAGGACTGATCCCCTGATCAGGAGAGTGACGTCATGACGTCATCACGTCCTTCCCGCCGTTGGGGCATCACGTGACTAACGGCATGACGTCATCACGTGCTGTAAAGGTAACTGGCATTGTACAGTCAAACAGTGTAATTAAAGGTACAGGCACAGACAGTAACTACATTGCTGTTAAAGGAATTATGTACAACCGCTCTGAGTCCTTTGGTGGCTCCGCCACACTTTATTAATTAAACTACATTTAAGAATTGTGTTCACACATTGCAGTGTTTAAGCCTATATACTGACGCAAAAACATCTTTCACTCCCCCCGCCCCCACTCCCTTCCTTTGATCTTCCTGGGACCGCTCCATGGGGCTGATTACTGACTTCAGCACCTGGGCGGAGCAGAGAGTGGAGAATTAGGCGGGGCGGGGGAGGGGGCATCACACTCTACGTACCGAGGCCACTCCATTTTCCTCCGCATTAAATCAATGGAAGGAAAATCGGGGTGGGGGGGGGGGGGGGAGGGTCTCGCAAACCAGCTGCTCCCCTCTTGATCGTCCTCTCTGCGCTCTGCCCAGGCGATGCTCAATGCCCAGGCGGTAAATGATGAGATTGCACCCCATCCCTGGTCTTGCCCACTGTTTGGCTCACCACGAGTGTCAGAGGGAAGCTTCAGGGTGACCAAGTCGCTCTGCTTGTCTCTCATTTGATGGCTTGACAGCGATCAGGAAGCGAGCGAGTGTGGAGAGTTACTGAAGAATACCTGTGCCCAGATGATTTTGGAATACTAAAGGATTTGAAGGGATCTAAACATAGGAACTTTTCAAAGTAGATTTTATTTTAATTCATTATTTTCAACAACAGACCTCGAGATATAAGAAACACCTGTCACAAATATTCAATCCACCAGTACTACTTCTTTAAAGGGGTGATGTTAATCGAGAGTATTCAGGTAGTGCGAACACCTGCAATAACTGGGAGCCACTCAGCTCTGATAACCCAACCACTCGACCACCACATTGGGCACAGCGGCAAGCTTGTGCCAGAGCAGAAATTAAATGGTCTGACTCCAAAGTTATCGTATTTATTTTCTTGGTAACAATACCCGCGGGAGGCTCGGAGGTCAGACCGGGTGGAAGGAGAGCCAGGGAGAAGCAGGCCCCGGGACGTCGGTACCATGGCGGCTGAAGATTGTCGGGCAGGAGTGCGGGAAAGGCGGAGCGAGGCGAGAGCAGACCCTATTGTGATGGCGCCGATGAAGTTGGCTGCCGTCCTTGCGGGCTCCGTGCGTACCAGGCAGCTAAGTGTCCTTTGCTGCTTGGTGCGCTCGGCTCGTTAAGAAAAAAGCATTTCACTGACTGGAATTCACTTGTTGTATTTGGTTATGTGACAAATTAAAATAAAAATTGAAAAACATGAAAGGAAAAGAAACACTTACACCAATGTGTACTTTGTCTGACACTCTTAATTCACCCCCTCAGACTGTTCCCAGTCCTAATGACAGACCTGTACCCACCAGTACTGTACCCCAGTGTTATACAGTGACAGGCCTGTACCCACCAGTACTGTACCCCAGTGTTATACAGTGACAGACCTGTACCCACCAGTACTGTACCCCAGTGTTATACAGTGACAGGCCTGTACCCACCAGTACTGTACCCCAGTGTTATACAGTGACAGACCTGTACCCACCAGTACTGTACCCCAGTGTTATACAGTGACAGACTTGTACCCACCAGTACAGTACCCCAGTGTTATACAGTGACAGGCCTGTACCCACCAGTACTGTACCCCAGCGTTATACAGTGACAGACCTATACCCACCAGTACTGTACCCCAGTGTTACACAGTGACAGGCCTGTACCCACCAGTACTGTACCCCAGTGTTATACAGTGACAGACCTGTACCCACCAGTACTGTAACTGTGTAATACAGTGACAGACCTGTACCCACCAGTACTGTACCCCAGTGTTATACAGTGACAGACCTATACCCACCAGTACTGTACCCCAGTGTTATACAGTGACAGACCTGTACCCACCAGTACTGTACCCCAGTGTTATACAGTGACAGGCCTGTACCCACCAGTACTGTACCCCAGTGTTATACAGTGACAGGCCTGTACCCACCAGTACTGTACCCCAGTGTTATACAGTGACAGACATGTACCCACCAGTACTGTACCCCAGTGTTACAGTGCCAGACCTGTACCCACCAGTACTGTACCCAGTGTTACAGTGACAGACCTGTACCCACTAGTACTGTACCCCATTATAATACAGTGACAGACCTGTACCCACCGGTACTGTACCCCAGTGTTATACAGTGACAGACTTGTACCCACCAGGACTGTACCCCAGTGTTATACAGTGACAGACCTGTATCCACCAGGACTGTACCCCAGTGTTATACAGTGGCAGACCTGTACCGACCAGGACTGTACCCCAGTGTTACACAGTGACAGACCTGTACCCACCAGGACTGTACCCCAGTGTTATACAGTGACAGACCTGTACCCACCAGTACTGTACCCCAGTGTTATACAGTGACAGACCTGTACCCACCAGTACTGTATCCCAGTGTTATACAATGACAGACCTGTACCCACCAGGACTGTACCCCAGTGCTATACAGTGACAAACCTGTACCCACCATGACTGTACCCCAGTGTTATACAGTGACAAACCTGTACCCACCAGGACTGTACCCCAATATTCTACAGTGACAGACCTGAAACCACCAGTACCATACCCCAGTGTTACACAGTGACAGACCTGTACCCATCAGTACTGTACCCCAGTGTTATACAGTCATTGGGTGATAGAGTTATACAGCACAGAAAGAGGCCCTTCGGCCCATCGTGTCTGCGCTGGCCATCAAGCCCTATCTATTCTAATTCCATTTTCCAGCACTTGGTCCGTAGCCTTGTATGCTTTGGCATTTCAAGTGCTCATCTAAATGCTTCTTGAATGTTGTGAGAGTTCCTGCCTCTACCGCCCTTTCAGGCAGTGAGTTCCAGATTCCAACCACCCTCTGGGTGAAATTTTATTCCTCAAATCCCCTCTAAACCTCCTGCACCTTACCTTGAAACTATGCCCTCTGGTTATTGACCCCTCTACTGAGGGGAAAAGTTCCTTTCTATCTACCCTATCTATGCCCGTCATAATTTTGTACACCTCAATCAGGTCCCCCCTCAGCCTTCTCTGCTCCAAGGAAAACAACCCCAGCCTGTCCAGTCTCTCTTCATAACTGAAACGCTCCAGCCCAGGTAACATCCTGGTGAATCTCCTCTGTACCCTCTCCAATGCAATCACATCCTTCCTATAGTGTGGTGACCAGAACTGCACACAGTATTCCAGCTGTGGCCTAACTAGCGTTTTGTACAGCTCCATCATAACCTCCCTGCTTTTATATTCTATGCCTCGGCTAATGAAGGCAAGTATCCCATATGCCTTTTTAACCACCTTATCTACCTGTCCTGCTGCCTTCAGGGATCTATGTACATGTACACCAAGGTCCCTCTGATCCTCTGTCCTTCCTAGGGTCCTACCATTCATTGTGTATTCCGTTGCCTTGTTAGTCCTCCCAAAATGCATCACCTCACACTTTTCAGGGTTAAATTCCATTTGCCACTGTTCCGCCCATCTGACCAACCTGTCTATATCGTCCTGAAGCCTGAGGTTTCCCTCCTCGCTATTTACCACTCCACCAATTTTCATGTCATCTGCGAACTTACTGATCGTACCTCCTACATTCATATCTAAATCATTAATGTACACTACAAACAGCAAAGGACCCAGTGCCAATCCCTGTGGTACACCACTGGACACAGGCTTCCAGTCACAAAAACAACCTTCGACCATCACCCTCTGCCTCCTGCCACTAAGCCAATTTTGGATCCAATGTGCCAAATTGTCCTGGATCCCATCGGCTCTTACCTTCTTGACCAGTCTCCCATGCGGGACTTTGTCAAAAGCCTTACTGAAGTCCATGTAGACCACATCAACTGCACTACCCTCATCCACACACCTAGTCACCCCCTCGAAAAATTCAATCAAATTGGTTAGACATGATCTCCCCTGACAAAGCCATGCTGACTATCCTTGATTAATCCTTGCCTCTCCAAGTGGAGACTAATTTTGTCCCTCAGAATTTTTTCCAATAATTTCCCTACCACTGATGTTAGGCTCACTGGCCTGTAATTCCCTGGTTTATCCCTACTACCCTTCTTGAATAATGGTACTACATTAGCTGTCCTCCAGTCCTCTGGCACCTCCCCTGTGGCCAGAGAGGTTCTGAAAATTTGTGTCAGAGCCCCTGCAATCTCCTCCCTTGCCTCACACAGCAGCCTGGGATACATCTCGTCTGGGACTGGGGATTTATCCACTTTTAAGCCTGCTAAAACCGCTAGTACCTCCTCCCTCTCAATACTAATTTGTTCAAGTATATCACAATCCCCCTGCCTGATTTCTATGCCTACATCGTCCTGCTCCATAGTGAACACAGATGCAAAATATTCATTTGAAACCTCACCTACATCTTCTGGCTCTACACACAGATTGCCACTTTGGTCCCTATTGGGCCCTACTCTTTCCCTGGTTATCCTCTTGCCCTTAATATACTTATAAAACACCTTGGGAGTTTCCTTTATTTTGCCCGCCAGTGTTTTTTCATGCCCCTACTTCGCTCTCCTAATTTCTTTTTTAAGTACCCCCTTGCACTTTCTATACTCCTCTAGGGCTTCCACTGTTTTTAGTCCTTTGTATCTGCCAAAAGCCTCCCTTTTTTTCCCGAATCCATTCTTGTATATCCCTTGACATCCAGGGTTCCCTGGACTTGTTGGTCCCACACTTGACCTTTACGGGAACATGTTGGCATTGTACTCTTTCTATTTCCTTTCTGAAAGACTCCCACTGCTCTGATGTGGATTTTCCCGCAAGTAGCTGATCCCAGTCCACTTTGGCCAGATCCTGCCTTATCGTATTAAAATCGGCCTTCCCCCAATTTAGAACCTTTATTTCCGGTCCATCTTTGCCCTTTTCCATGACTACCTTAAATCTCATTGAATTATGGTCACTGTCACTAAAATGCTCTCCTACTGACACTTCTACCACTTGCCCCGCTACATTCCCTAGAATTAGGTCCAGTACCGCCCCCTCTCTTGTAGGACTTTCTGCATGCTGGCTCAAAAAGCTCTCCTGGACGCCTTTAAGAATTCCGCACCTTCTAAGCCTTTCACACTCTGCCTATCCCAGTTAATATTGGGAAAGTTGAAATCCCCTACTATTATTACCCTATTATTTCTACGCTTCTCTGAAATTTGCCTACATATCTGTCCCTCTATCTCCCCCTGACTGTTTGGGGGCCTATAGTACACTCCCAGCAAAGTGCTTGCCCCCTTTTTGTTTTTAAGTTCAACCCATATGGCCTCATTAGAGGAACCTGCTAAGATATCATCCCTCCTTAATGCAGTAATTGACTCCTTGATTAATATTGCGACACCCCCTCCTCTTTTACACCCCCCTCTGTCTCGCCTGAAGATTCTATACTCCGGAATATTGAGCTGCCAGTCCTGCCCCTCCTTCAACCATGTCTCTGTGATAGCAACAATATCAAACTCCCATGTGTTCATCAACACCTTCAATTCATCTGCCTTACTCGCAAGACTCCTTGCATTAAAATAAATGCCATCCAGCCTTGCCATACTTCCCTGTGCCATTACATATTTGCACTGCCTTCCAGGCTGACTTGTTTTTTCCTCTATATTTGGCTGTGCATCACCCCCTACTATAGCTCCACTCCATATCCCATCCCCCTGCCAAGTTAGTTTAAACCCCCACCAACAGCACTAGCAAACCTCCCCGCAAGGGTGTTGGTCCCGTTCCGGTTCAGGTGCAACCTGTCTGACTTGTACAGGTCCCACCTTCCCCAGAAACAGACCCAGTGATCCAGGAAACTAAAGCCCTCCTTCCTGCACCAACTCTTTAGCCACACATTCATCTGCTCTATCCTCCTATTTCTATACTCACTAGCACATGGCATCGGGAGTAATCCAGAGATTACAACCTTTCAGATCCTGTTTTTTAATCTGCTACCTAGCTCCCTAAATTCTTGTTGCAGGACCTCATCCCTCTTTCTACCTATGTCGTTGGTACCAATGTGATCCATGACCTCTGACTGTTCGCCCTCCCCCTTCAGAATGCCCTGCAGCCGTTCAGTGACATCTTTGACCCTGGCACCAGGGAGGCAACATACCATCCTGGAGTCACGTCTGCGGCCGCAGAAACGCCTGTCTGCACCCCTCACTATTGAGTCTCCTGCCACTATTGCCCTTCCACTCTTACTCCTCCCCCCTTGTGCAGCTGAGCCACCCACAATGCTGTGAACTTGGCTCTGGCTGCACTCCCTAGAGGAACCAGCACTTTCACCGTTTTCCAACACAGAAAAACGGTTGTCAAGTGGGATGCACTCTGGGGCTTTCCTGACTGCCTGCCCCCCTTCTTCTGACTGGTGGTCTCGCATTCCATCTCTGACTGCACGTTCTTAAGCTGCGGGGTGACCACATCTAAAAACGTGCTATCCACGTAACTCTCAGTCTCAGGGACAGAACTGTACCCACCAGTACTGTACCCCAGTGATATACAGTGACAGACCTGTACCCACCAGTACTGTATCCCAACATTATACAGTGACAGACCTGTACCCACCAGTACTTTATCCCAGTGTTATGCAGTGACAGACCTCTACCCACTGGTACTGCACCCCAATATTATACAGTGACAGACCTGTACCCACCGGTACTGTACCCCAGTGTTATAGTGTGACAGACCTGTACCCACCAGTACTGTACCCCAGTGTTATACAGTGACAGACCTGTACCCACCAGTACTGTACCCCAGTGTTATACAGTCATAGAGTCATAGAGTTATACAGCACAGAAAGAGGCCCTTCAGCCCATCGTGTCTGCGCCGGCCATCAAGCCCTGTCTATTCTAATTCCATTTACCAGCCCTTGGTCCGTAGCCTTGTATGCTATGGTGTTTCAAGGGCTCATCTAAATGGTTCTTGAATGTTGTGAGGGTTCCTGCCTCTATCACCCTTTCACTAGTACTGTACCCCAGTGTTATACAGTGACAGACCTGTACCCACCAGTACTGTACCCCAGTGTTATACAGTGACAGACCTGTGTCACTGATGACCATGTGTGCAGGAAGTGTATCCAGCTGCAGCTACTGACAGACTGCATTGCGGCGCTGGAGCTGCAAATGGATACATACTGGAGCATTTGCGATGCTGAGGACGTCGTGGATAGCACATTTAATGAGTTGGTCACCCCGCAGGTAAAGGCTGCACAGGCAGGAAGGGAATGGGTGACCGCCAGGCAGAGTAGTAGGCGCAGGCAGGTAGTGCAGGGGTCCCCTGTGGCCATCCCCCTCACAAAAATAGCCACTTTGGATATTGTTGGGGCAGATGGCTTATCGGGGGAAGGCAGCAGCAGCCAACTTCCTGGCACCATGAGTGGTTCTGCTGCACAGGATGGGAGGAAAACGAGCGGGAGAGCTATAGTGATAGGGCATTCTATTGTAAGGGGAATAGATATCCGTATCTGCTGCTGCCATCGAGACTCCAGGATGGTATGTTGCCTCCCTGGTGCAAGGGTCAAGGATGTCTCAGGGCGGCTGCAGGGCATTCTGGAGGGGGAGGGTGAACAGCCAGTTGTCGTGGTGCATATAGGTACCAACGGTATAGGTAAAAAACGGGATGAGGTACTAAAAGCTGAATATAGGGAGTTAGGAGGTCAATTAAAAAATAGGACCTCAAAGGTAGTAATCTCAGGATTGCTACCAGTGCCACATGCTAGTCAGAGTAGAAATAGAAGGATATTTCAGATGAATATGTAGCTAGAGGAATGGTACAAGGGGGAAGGATTCAAATTCCTGGGACATTGGAACTGGTTCTGGGGGAGTGGGACCAGTAAAAACTGGACGGTTTGCACCTGGGCGGGACTGGGACTGATGTCCTAGGGGGAGTGTTTGCTAGTGCTGTTGGGGAGGGTTCAAAATAAAATGGCAGGGGGTTGGGAACCTGTGCAGGGAGACAGAGGAAAGGAAAGCAAGGATAGAAACAAAAGACAGGAAGAAAAAAAGCAAAAGTGGAAGGCAGAGAAATCAAGGGTGTAAATCAAACAGGGCCACAGTAAATAATAATTCTAAGAGTGTTAAAAAAACAAGCCTGAAGGCTTTGTGTCTTAATGCAAGGAGCATTCATAATAAAGTGGATGAATTAGCTGCGCAAATAGATGTAAACAGATATAATATAATTGGGATTACGGAGACATGGCTCCAGGGTGGCCAAGGCTGGGAATTCAACATCCACAGGTATTCAATTTTCAGGAAGGACAGGCGAAAAGGAAAAGGAGGTGGGGTATCATTGCTGGTTAAAGAGGAGATTAACACAATAGTAAGGAAGAATATTAGCTCTGATGATGTGGAATCAGTATGGGTAGAGCTGAGAAATACCAAGGGGCAGAAAACGTTAGTGGGAGTTGTATACAGACCCCCAAACAGTAATGCTGAGGTTGGGGATGGCATTAAATGGGAAATTAGAGACGCGTGCAATAAGGGCACAGCAGCTATCATGGGTGACTTTAATCTACATATAGATTGGGCTAACCAAATTTGTAACAATACTGTGGAGGAGGAATTCCTAGAGTGTGTACGGGATGGTTTCCTGGACGAATATGTTGAGGAACCAACTAGAGATCAGGCCATCTTAGACTAGGTATTATGTAATGAGAAAGGATTCATTAGCAATCTTGTTGTGCGAGGTCCCTTGGGGAGGAGCGATCATAATATGATAGAATTCTTCATTAAGATGGAGAGTGAAGTAGTTGACTCAGAGACTAGGATCCTCAATTCAAATAGAGGAAACTATGATGGTATGAGGCGCGAGTTGGCTAGGATGGATTGGGGAGTGTTACTTAAAGGGTTGACGGTGGATAGGCAATGGCAAACATTTAAAGGTTGCATGGATGAACTACAGAATTTGTTCATCCCAGTTTGGCATAAAAATAAAACAAAAAAGGTGACTCAACTGTGGCTAACAAGGGAAAGTAGGGATAGCAAAAAAAAGCAGCAAACCTGAGGATTGGGAGCAGTTTAGGATTCAGCAAAGGAGGACAAAGGGATTAATTAAGAGGGGGGGAAATAGAATATGAGAGTAAGCTTGCAGGGAATATAAAAACTGACTGTAAAAGCTTCTATAGATATGTGAAGAGAAAAAGATTGGTGAAGTCAAGCGTAGGTCCCTTGCAGTTAGAATCAGGGGAATTTATAATGGGGAACAAAGAAAGGGCTGACCAATTAAATACATACTTTGGTTCTGTCTTCACAAAGGAGGACACAAATAACCTCCCAGAGATGTCGGGGCATATAGGGTCTACTGAGAGGGAGGAATTGAATGAAATCAGTAGTTGTAGGGAAATGGTGTTAGGGAAATTGACGGGATTGAAGGCCGATAAATCCCCAGGGCCTGATAATCTACATCCTAGGGTACTTAAGGAAGTGGCCCTAGAAATAGTAGATGCATTGCTGGTCATCTTCAAAAATTTTATAGACTCTGGAACAGTACCCATGGATTGGAGGGTAGCTAATGTAACCCCACTATTTAAAAAAGGTGGTAGAGAGAAAATGGGGCATTATAAACCAGTAAGCCTGACATTGGTAGTGGGGAAAATGCTAGAGTCCATTATATAAGATGTAATAGCAGAGCACTTGGAAAACAGTGACAGGATCGGACAAAGTCAACATAGATTTACAAAAGGTAAATCATGCTTGAGTAAGCTACTGGAATTTTTTGAGGATGTAACTGGTAGAATAGAGAAGGGAGAACCAGTGGATGTGGTGTATTTGGACTTTCAGAAGACTTTCAATAAGGTCCCGCATAAGAGATTAGCGTGCAAAGTTAAAGCGCACCGGATTGGAGGTAAGGTACTGACTTGGATAGGGAACTGGTTGGCAGACAGGAAGCAAAGAGTTGGAATAAATGGGTCTTTATCCGAGTGGTAGGCAGTGACTAGTGGGGTACTGCAGGGATCAGTCCTAGGACCCCAGCTATTCACAATATATATTAATGATCTAGACGAGGGAACTAGATGTAATGTCTCCAAGTTTGCAGACGACACAAAGCTGGGTGGACGTGTGTGCTGTGAGGAGGATGCCGAGAAACTCCAGTATGATTTGGTCAGGTTGGGTGATCGGGTAGTGTTGCGTCCGTGTATAATAAGACACAGACTGCGGAGAATGGTACAACAGGTGTTTACTCAACGTGGCTCACACTGCAACTGATCTGTACAGATTACTACTCAGGGTTTATATACAGGTGTGGTCACTGCCGGTACTGCAGTATACATGAGCTGTAAAACATAGTTCCCCCCCTTAAAAGGTATAGACATTACAATTCCTCCCCTTTTAGGTTAACAGTACCATAACACTCATTTAACAATTAAATATCAAACTAATTACAATTAACACTTTTAACATGCAACATTAGCTGAAAATAGTCTATTTATATATTCAGTCTTTGGGGAGGCTTCCTGATCCTTTCTGGATAGTGCCTTTCCCGAGTGTCTTGCTCTTGGTGCGGAGGCGATTCTGGCCCCCTGTCATCGGTTGGTTCATCAGATTCCGATGCTACTGTTTCTGGGGTAGATGCGACCTGTACGTCAGGTTCATCACCAGGTACGTATGGGCGAGGCATGGGGTTGACTTGTTCCTGTGACTGTAGGATCTGGTCAGCATGGCATCTCACGATGCTCTCCCCAACGTCCACTGTGTACATTAGTGGGCCCTGCTGTGTGCATATCGTCCTGGCTGCCATTTTTCTGTTCGGTAGTCGCGGGCCAAGACTGGTTGCCCTACATTGAAGCTCCTTGTTGGCTTCTCATGGATGTGCTGGAATTGCTTACTCTCAACATCTCTTTGTACGTTTGGTCTGAGCAAATCCAGGCGAGATCTTAACCTTCGGTTAAAGAACATCATGGCTGGGGCCTGGTTGGTGACTGCATGTGTCGCATTCCGGTTGGCGAACAGGAAATTGTCCACCTTGTGCTACAGCGGAATGTTGTCATCGTACATAGCCTTTATTGCCTTCTTAAAGGTTTGTACGAACCTCTCAGCCAATCCATTTGTGGCTGGATGATACGGGGCGGATGTGTGATGCCTTACCCCATTCTTTTTCAAGAACCTCCGGAACTCTTCGGACACAAACTGTGGTCCGTTGTCGGAGCAAATCTGTTCTGGCAAGCCATTCCTGGCAAAAATGGTCCGTAGGACTGCAACAGTTTTCTCCGTGGTGGTGGAGGACATTTTGATGACCTCAGACCATTTCGAGTGCGCATCCACGGCTATTAAAAACATTGAGTCCATGAATGGACCAGCAAAATCAATATGCACCCATTGCCATGGAGATGAGGGCAACTCCCATGGGTGTAGAGGGGCATGTGGTGGTGCATTTTGGACTCTCTGGCATCCTGAGCAGCTCTTGGTCAGGTCCTCGATTTGTTTATCGATTCCCGGCCACCACACAAGTCCTGGCTAGGCTTTTCATTTTTACCCCTCCCAGATGACCCTCATGAAGCTCATTGAGCACTCTATCCCTTAACTTGGGTGGAATTACCACTCAGGATCCACACATCAAGGTCCCCCGGCACACTGACAGCTGTTCTCTCCTTGTCGAGAATGCTGGCAACAGTGAGTCGCCATGTGCTGGCCATCCCTTCACCGTCAAATCATATACCCGAGACAGTGTCGGGTCATTTCGGGTTTCCTTTTCGATACAAGCGTTAGTTACCGGTAGGTATTCAACTATAGTCGAATGGAATATTTCGACAGGATCCACTGCTGGTGCTTCCTCCGCAGTAGGCAGTGGCAGGCGTGATAGCCCATCAGCATTTCCATGCTGTTTTGTGCCCTTATATTCAATCTCATAGTGGTGCACCCCTAGAAAAAGTGACCATCTTTGTAGTCGTTGCGCAGTCATCACCGGAACGCCCTTCTTTGGATTAAAAATGGAGACAAGAGGCTGGTGATCAGTCAGCAAGGTGAATTTCTGCCTGTGCAGATAGTGATTGAACTTTTTCACTCCCCACACTAGGCTGAGGTCCTCCCTGTCAATCTGGGCGTAGTTACGCTCAGCTGAGGTTAGTGATCGTGACACAAAGGCTATTGGCCTCTCTGAGCCGTCCGAGAATTTGTGCGACAGCACCGCTCCAATGCCGTAGGGTGACGCATCACATGCCAACCGAATTGGTAATGCTGGGTTGTAATGGGCCAATACCTCTTTCGATGTGATTAGTGTTTTGCTCTTCTGGAAAGCTCATCTACATTCGTCACTCCACTTCCATGGCACTCCAGTTTGCAGTAGGGTGTTCAGTGGGTGTAGTATTGTAGACAAATTTGGCAAGAACTTATGGTAGTAGTTTACCAACCTGAGGAACGACCTCAGTTGTGACACATTTTCCGGTGCTGGAGCCTTGACTACTGCCTCAATCTTCTCTGGGGACTTATGTAACCCCTCTTTATCGATAACGTGGCCACAATACGAGATCTGTTTTCTAAAAAACTCGCATTTGGGGCGGTTAGCTTGGAGCCCATATTCCTGCAATCTAGTGAGCACCTGCTCCAGGTTGGCAAGGTGATCACTGTCATTTTCGCCCGTGACCAGGATGTCGTCAACACTGGGTCCCTGGGATCCCTTGCAGGACTTGTTCCATTGCCCTCTGCCAAATAGCCGGAGCTGATGCTACCCCGAATACCAGCCGGTTGTATTGGTGTTTATGGGTGTTGATTGCGAGGTATTTTTTTGATGCTTCTTCTACCTCCATTTGCAGATACGCCTGGGCCAGATCAATCTTAGTGAAGCGTTTCCCTCCAGATAGCGAGGCAAAAATATCTTCAATCCGCGGAAGTGGATATTGTACGGTGTGAAGGACCGGGTTCACTGTTACCTTAAAGTCCCCACAGATGCGAACCTTCCTTGGTTCCCCAGGCGTGCTGCTCAATGACTTTTTCATCACAGGGATGATGGGTGTAGCCCACTCGCTCCAGTTTACCTTGGACAGTACACCCGAACGTTCCAGACTCTCCAGCTCTGCTTCGACGGCTGGGCGGATCATTATTTAGTTTCAGACA
Source organism: Somniosus microcephalus (assembly GCF_052327205.1). Taxonomy (NCBI): domain Eukaryota; kingdom Metazoa; phylum Chordata; class Chondrichthyes; order Squaliformes; family Somniosidae; genus Somniosus; species Somniosus microcephalus. The sequence continues at coordinate 18,960,933 of NC_141008.1, forward strand.
ACTCAGTTCCCTGCTTTCGGAGTCGTTATCACTCTTTTGTTCATCTGAACTATTCTCCGTCATCTTATGTACCTTCTTGTACTTTCCTTTGGTAGGTTTCTTATTGCTGGTTTTCTTTCCCGACCTGCAGACTCGTGCTATGTGTCTTACTTTTCCACACTGTCTGCACACTTTTGGGCTTGCGTTTTCTTCAATTTTAATCGTCGCTGTCATGCCTTTTAGTGTTCCGAGTCCTTGCTGGAACATTTCTTTTGCGTCAGTTAGGATCTTTGACAGTCGCCCAGGTGTGACGTCGTCATCCTTTTTGTCAGCCACAGTCAGTGCCTGTATGGAATGCCAATCCAGTTGTATTTTCCGGATCCATTCACGTCCCAGTAATGGTGGTCCTCCATCTTGCAATACATACAGGTCTAGTTTTGGTGTTTCCTTACCGTTATATATAACGGTCAGCCTTATTTTTCCTTTGGGATAGACTTTTTGCCCCGTGTACATCTTCAAAATAATTTTTGTGTCTCTCAAGGGTATGTGTGAGAATAGCCGCTCGTAGTCCCGTCGGTTTATGACTGTTAGGGCTGATCCTGTGTCCAATTCCATCTTTACCTGGACTCCTGCTAACTTGAGAGTGACCCAAATGGTTCGGTGATCCTCCGTTGTGATCACATTATGTAGTTTCAGACAACTCAGTTCCCTGCTTTCGGAGTCGTTATCACTCTTTTGTTCGTCTGAACTATTCTCCGTCATCTTATGTACCTTCTTGTACTTTCCTTTGGTAGGTTTCTTATTGCTGGTTTTCTTTCCCGACCTGCAGACTCGTGCTATGTGTCCTACTTTTCCACACTGTCTGCACACTTTGTCTTTGAACCAGCAATCATTCTGGTCGTGTGTTGTTCTGCCGCAGTGATAGCACTTCTCTGTTCCATATGACATTTTGTTTGTGCCATATTCTTGCGGTCTCTGTTGTATCTCTGCAGCGCCCCGTGCTGCTGCTTCATATGATACCGCAATGCTGAAAGCCTTTTCCAGCGTAAGGTCCTTTTCAGATAAAAGCCGTTTCTGGGTTCCTTCACTTTGAAGCCCACACACAAACTTGTCCCTTAAGGTATCTGCCAGTCCCGCTCCAAACTGGCAGTGTTTCGATAGTTTGCGCAGTTCTGTTAAATAATCAGCATTGCTTTCATCCTTATGCTGGTTCCGTTTGTGAAACTTGAATCTTTCTGCTATCAGCAGCAGTGTGGGGTTTAAATGTTCCTTTAGTATCGTTACTATGTCTTCAAAACTCTTTTCCATTGGCTTCGTTGGGGTAACTAGATTTCATAATAAACCATACATCTTTGCACCCATTAAATTTAACAATACCGACGCTTTCTTGTCATCTGACACCTCATTTGCCTTGCAGTACACCTCTATTCGTTTGACATATGTAGTCCAATCTTCGACTTCATTGTCAAATACGGTGATACTGCCACTCTTCGGCATTTTGGGTGTGGTTTAAAATGGCATCGCCCAATGGCTTAAAATGGCATCTCCCGTGCTTTCCTTCCTCCCCCGCTGCTGCCAACGCCGCTCCCGGCGGTTCTCGTGGCAATGGCGGCGCCCTGTAGGTTTCACGCGCTTCTCCTGCGCTGCTGCCAACGCCGCTCTCGGCGGTCCTCGTGGCAATGGCGACGCCTCGCGGGTTTCTGCGCATCTCTCTCTCCCTCTCTCCGACGCTGCTCGGCCCCTGAACACCGGCTGCGCCCTGTGCGCTCTGCCCTCTCTCTCTCTCTCCCCCGTCGACGCTGCTCGGCCCTTTGCTGTGCCGCTCGGTCGGGCTCTAGCCCGCCGCTGTCCGGGAAGGGTCTGCGCACTACCTGTTGCCAGCCCATTTTGCTGGACCACCTCAACTGGAAAGCCAAGCCTGGCTCTCGACAGCCTCCCCCGCAATTCTCGAGTCTCTGCTGGATGACTGGGCGGTTGCCCGTGGTCGACGCCCGAATCTCTGGCCTTGACCTCCAATCCACTGATCTCCAGGAACGAATCCCCGGGAGGTGATGCAGAGTTGCAGGTAGGTTCGAACCTGCCTTGTCGCCAATGTTGCGTCCGTGTATAATAAGACACAGACTGCGGAGAACGGTACAACAGGTGTTTACTCAACGTGGCTCACACTGCAACTGATCTGTACAGATTACTACTCAGTGCTATATACAGGTGTGGTCACTGCTGATACTGCAGTATACATGAGCTGTAAAACATAGTTCCCCCCTTAAAAGTATATACATTACAGGTAGATGCACGGCAAATGCAGTATAATGTGGATAAATGCGAGGTTATCCACTTTGGTAGCAAAAACAGGAAGACAGATTATTATCTGAATGGCACTAGATTGGGAAAAGGGGAAGTGCAATGAGACCTGGGTGTCCTTGTGCACCAGTCGCTGAAGGTAAGCATGCAGGTGCAGCAGGCGGTTAAGAAGGCAAATGGTATGTTGGCCTTCGTAGCGAGAGGGTTCGAGTACAGGAACAAGGATGTCTTGCTACAGTTGTACAGGGCCTTGGTGAGACTACACCTTGAGTATTGTGTGCAGTTTTGGTCGCCTTATCTGAGGAAGGATGTTCTTGCCATGGAGGGAGTGCAGCGAAGATTCACCAGACTGATACCTGGGATGGCAAGAATGATGTATGAAGAGAGATTGGGTCGATTAGGCTTATATTCACTAGAGTTTAGAAGAATGAGAGGGTATCTCATTGAAACTTATAAAATTCTAACAGGACTACACAGGCTAAATGCAGGAAGGATATTCCTGATGGCGGGGGAGTCCAGAACCAGGGGTCACAGTCTAAGGATAAAGGGTAAGCCATTTAGGACTGAGATGAGGAGGAATTTCTTCACCCAGAGTGTGGTGAACCTGTGGAATTCTCTACCACAGAAGGCAGTTGAGGCCAATTCATTAAATATATTCAAGAAGGAGTTAGATATATTTCTTAAGGCTAAAGGGATCAAGGGATATGGGGAGAAAGCAGGGACAGGGTACTGAATTTGGATGATCAGCCATGATCTCATTAAATGGCGGAACAGGCTCGAGGGGCCAAATGGCCTACTCCTGCTCCTATCTTCTATGTTTCTATGTTACCCACCAGTACTGTACCCCAGTGTTATACAGTAACAGACCTGTATCCACCAGTACTGTACCCCATTGTTATACAGTGACAGACCTGTACCCACCAGTACTGTACCCGTGTTATACAGTGACAGACCTATACCCACTAGTACTGTACCCCAGTGTTATACAGTGACAGACTTGTACCCACCAGGACTGTACCCCAATGTTATACTATATATATTCGTGACAGTATTAAAATATTTGTAAAACCAACAACCCTTTCCCCAGGATTTTAACCCTTGTGCTAGCAAAATATTTGCCTAAAGAGCTAAACATAAATAGAAAATTGTCCTGTGTTACTGCTCGGGATTCAGTACTCACTGCTCTCCCAGACACTCTAAACAGGAAAGTACATAGAGAACTTTCTAAGTTACTGTTTCAAGTTTCCCCAGGTCATAATTATTCTTTTCATGCCAGCTCTCTTTCCATGATTGTTTTCCTGTGTGCCCACATAACATGCAATGAGACGCTGAGGATATTTTGCTGAATGATAACTGAAGTTGCTACTGTTGGCCGAGATTGACCTGTGGCGTTAACACAAAGGGCCATGAACTGTGGACCCCGTCACTTTAATAGAAACATGGGAATTGTGAGATGAAAGAAGACCACGGTCCATTCTAATTCACCTTCCACCGTCCTGGGCGTCACAACGATAATGGAGTTGTTGACTAATCACAGCGATCAATCCCAATCAATGAGTCTACAACAGACCCAGACATGACACGAGGGAAACCCCAGTGGTGGAGAGCTTCGGGAACCAGAGGTCCAGAGTCCCCTGTTCCTCCCAAGCCTGCTACACTTACCATGTCTCAAATTACTCACACACTGTATCCAAAAATGTTATTTTCTGAAAGAAATCTATCTAATTTGCATTTGAATAAATCAACACTTTCTCCTTCCACTGTTTTCCTAGGAAGCCTGAGCGATTGACCACTCACTCACCGAAATATTGGGGGGGTTATTTTAACGCCAAAAAACATGTGGGTTGGGGTCGAGTGGGAGGTTAAACAGTTAAAAATATAAATCCCAACCCCAACCCACCTCCAATCCGCCCCCTTCCAGTTTTAATGGAGGTGGGACGGTGGGGGGGGGGGGGCAGTGCGGGCAGCCAACCCACTCCCAGGAGGTGGATCGTCCACTTATAAATATTATAATGGGGCTGGTGTGCCACCATTTCAAATTTAATTCTGGCTGGTTGGGTTGTACAGGCCTCGGGAAACCCCTCAGCTAAAAGGAGGCGAGGACTGCTGGATCCAGGAGGTAAGTGCCTTTCTACTTAGCTGCTGGATCCAGTGTCCCTGCCTCGCCAACCCCCCCCCTCCTCTGACTCATCCGATCTCCCCCCATGGGGTCTCCCCTCACGAGTCCTCCTACCCACCCCCCAAACCCTGACCTCCCGACCTCCGCCCCGCTCCTGCCAACGACCTCCCACCTCCGATTGCCTTCCTGGCCTCCTCCCTCCGGCCCTGATTCACCACTCCCCCTCCCCGATTCTCCTCCGGCCCTGACCAGAAGCCCCCCCCTCCCCAATCCTCCTTCCCCGATTCACCCACACCCCGATCCCCCCCTCCCTCCCTCCTCTCTGCGGCCTAGTGCCGCAGGCCTACCTGCCTGTCAGCCAGCCAGCCTCTCCATCTGGCTGGGTGCGGGTGGGAAACAGAGCTATCAAAAGTTAATCAGGCCCTGCCGTTAAATTCGGCTGGCCTGCAGGAAACCCGTTCTCCCAGGTTACCCGACCGCTTTCTAGTCTCCTCCGCCCCCTACCCACCTCCAGATTAAAATTCCTGCCATTGTTTCCGCAGATTATTCTTGAATTTTCCCCCCTTCAAGCATACGCCATGTGCTCTGGCTCTACTGTTCTGTACAAGCTGAAACAGCTTCTCATGGTCTACATTATCTAGTCCTTTTAAGATCCTTAAAACAGCAATTATATCACCTCTCAAACTTCTCTTTTCCAGTGAGATCCTGCCCAATTTACATAATCGCTCTTCATAATCCAATCCCTCCATCATTCTGATTGCTCTCTTTAACATTGTTGTTCATGCCAATAACTCAGGTAATAAAGGCACTGTCTAGCATAGAACCCAGCTGTACAGACCAGGACGATCCCAAGCTCAGTCCAAGGTCAAGTAAGCTGATCTCAGGTTGGGAGGCAGATGGGGTACTACAATTGGCCTCAGTGCCCCTGAGCCAGTGAGGTGGGGGGTGGGGGACGCGAGTGGAGGCAGCGGTGGGAGGATAATAAACAGAAATCAACCAGGGTGCTTGCTCGAGATAACCATCTAGTGAGCCCTGCTGGAATATTCGCACATTTTGATGTAGATGAGGACAGGAATTGCCTGCGCTGTGATGCACCCTATTGTCGAACAGCCTGTTGGCATCACCGTCCAGTCTCACACATGATAAGGGGCCACTTGGGTGGGGACACCAGTGGAACCAGATTTTCCCAGTGGAGGAAGGGAGAAAATCAGCATGTGGTCAAGTGCTGCCTCGTGAAGGGTGGATCATATCGCCCGAACTTTCCCTGCCTCCATCTCACGCCACCTGCAGCTCTTCAGTGAATCTCTACAGTCTGTAAACGAGCCACATTCACGGCGCAGTAGAGGCCATTTCTATCACCAATACAAAAAGAAAATACTGCAGATGCTGGAAATCTGAAACAAAAACAGAAAATGCTGGAGACACTCAGCAGGCCAGGCAGCATCTGTGAAGAGAGAATCAGAGTTAACGTTTCAGGTCGAGGACCTTTCATCAGAACTGAGAGAAACGTTAACTCTGTTTCTCTCTTCACAGATGCTGCCTGACCTGCCGAGTGTCTCCAGCATTTTCTGTTTTTGTTCCATTTCTATCACTGCCTGCCTCTTCATTTCCCCATTTTACAATATACGATATCCACATTATCGATCGCCCGTTACACACCCCTGACCGATATTCAGCTCCATCAACTTCAATAGAACTGAATATCGAACGTCTGGCATAACGGGCGATAAATACAATCCTGCCTGTTACACTTTCCCGTCCAAGTCCAATTCCACCCCAGTACCTTATCCAATCTGATCTTTCCAACTTGTTCCTTGAGCACAATATACGTGAGGCACAGACACAGCGGCAACGTGGGGTCAGCATCAATGGTCAGGGCATTTATTAATAAATAAAATAAAAGATAAATACTGCGGATGCTGGAAATCTGAAATAAAAACAAAAAATGCTGGAAATAATCAGCAGGTGTGGAGAGAGAAACAGAGTTAACGTTTCAGGTCGATGACCTTTCATCGAAACTGGAAGATGTTAGAGATGAACATCCTCCAATCCTCCATCGACCTGAAACGTTAATTCTGTTTCTCTCTCTCCACAGATGCTGCCTGACCTGCTGAGTGTTCCCAGCATTTGGGGCTTTTATTTAGTTTATTAATAAAGTTTAGTTGGTGGCATTGCAGTCAAGAGATGACGAAGACCAGCTGCGGAAAGCTCGGTGTGACCAGGGATCAAACCTCTCTGGCCTCTCTGGCCATTGAGTTAAGGAGGACGTCTCCTTGTTGTGAGTCTCAGGCACAGACCTGCCGCTCCATGTGTAGGTGCAGTGATTTATAGCCGGCACCGTAGCCCCCTGCGGAAGACCCAGGACAACCTAATTGTGTGAGAAATTATCTAGATGTAACAGAGGTTAATGGTCCCCATTATTCTGCTTGATGAACAGAGCCAGGCACCTGTTGACCAGTTCAATCAGTCATAAACTCCTGCACACAGCTTGTGGCTTCAATAACGGCTTCATGCAGTGACAGGAATTGCTCAACTGCAATGGTATCCGGAATTTCTTCCTCACAAACCAGAAAGCTGCTGCTCGTGGACAGCAACCTGTCAAGATAGCAGCAAACTATCTTTACTAAAACCCTGAGGGGCCTTCACGGTGCAATAACTGAGTGGAGATCCTTTAGAACGTAAGGGGTGATGTGAATTCTAATCGCTGTGGGGACAGAGAGCCACATGTAATAGGGACATTAGGAACTGGAGTGCGCCATTCATCTCCTCAAGCCATTCAATTGGGTCATTGCGGATCTGTAGCTCAACTCCAGTTGCTCACCTTTGCTCCCTATCCCCGATACCTTTATCCAACAAAAACCTGCCAACCTCAGTCCTGAAAGCTTCAAATGTCCTCGCATCGACAGCCTTTTGGGGGGAAGAGAATTCCAGATTTCTATTGCTATGTGGGTGGAAAAAGTATTTCCTGATTTCACTCCTGAACGGTCTGGCTCTCGTTTTAACATTAACTCGGTTTCTCTCTCCACACCTGCTGAGTATTTCCAGCATTTTTTGTTTTTATTTCAGATTTCCAGCATCCGCAGTATTTAGCTTTTATTTTATTTATTAAGATTCTGTCCCCTCGTTCTGGATTCCCCCGCCAGTGCAAATAGTTTCTCTGTATCTACCCTATTTTAACATTTTAAACACTTTGATCAGATCACCCCTCACTCTTATATACTCGAGAAAATACAAGCCAAGTTTATGCAAACTGTCCTGATAACAGAAGTCTCTAAGCCCCGGTATCGTTCTGGTGAATCTGTGATGCACCCACTCCAAGGCAACTATATCCTTCCTGAGGTGAATGAAGGCAGCACTCTGGGTGGGGTCTGATCAAGGCCCCATACAACTGAAATATAACTTCTTCCCCTTTGTACTCCAGCCCCATTGAGATAAAGGAAAACATTCCATGAACCTTTTTGAATCTGTTCCACTAACTTTAAATGAGTTGTGTACATGGACTCCCAAATATCTTCGCACTTGCGATGACATATGTTGATGTGAGAGCCGAGGTTAAATTGTGTTTGCAAACAGAAGAAGAGCTTAGAAAAATCCCCTTTCATAAAGAGGGTGTCACTTTAAAAACAGAATTATTATTTTTTAAACTTCTGTCCTTTCAACTGCGACACTGAATGCCAGGAAGGGAGGTGTCCCCCCCACAGTGTACTGTGCTGAGTGAGTGCTCCTTATTGGCCTGGGTTTTGCGGTAGAAATAATGGTGAGGCTATCAGCGCTCACCGTTATTAACAACAATAACGACTTGCATTTATATAGCGCCTTAAACGTAGTAAAACGTCCCAAGGCTCTTCACAGGTGCGTCCCTCCCTATCTCTGTAACTACCTCCACCCCTACAACCCTCTGAGATCTCAGCGCTCCTCCAATTCTGGCCTCTTGCATATCCCCAATTTTAATCGCTCCACCATTGGCGGCCGTGCCTTCAGCTGCCTGGGCCCTAAGCTCTGGAATTCCCTCCCTAAACCTCTCCGCCTCTCTCTCTCCTCCTTTAAGACGCTCCTTAAAACCTACCTCCCTCACCTGTCCTAATATCTCCATATGTGGCTCGGTGTCAAATTTTGTTTAATAATGCTCCTGTGAATCGCATCGGGATGTTTTACTCCATTAAAGACGCTATAGAAATGAAGGTTGCTGTTGTGGGCTTGACATCATCAACTAACAGTAGATCTTATATAACTAGGGCCCACTGTGGTTATCTGTGACTCAACCATCCTCCATAACTGTGCTGATCTTTATAAGATGTTGTTTCACTTTCTACCAATCAGAGATCCTTGTGTACCCGCACAAGATAATACCGAGAACAGAAGTGCCTCTGCTACATACCCTTCTCTGCCACCAGGGCAGTTTACAGGCTAAAAGGACAGGTAAACAAAAGTTACAAAGCACTGACAAACATCAACAATAAGAAACCAGCATTTGTTGCTTTATTTGCCCGCTACTTTTCTCCTTTACTCTATCCCAGGCCTCCATCAATGATGCTAACTGACCAAAAGGGCAGTTACTTTTTTTACATTTTCTAATTTATGATGTGCGCTTGCAGTACTGCACTGTGCTCTCTGACTAGTTCAGAGCAGGCTGATACTGAGGGAGAGCTGCACTGTCGGAGGTGCCGTCTTTCGGATGAGAGGTTAAACCGAGGCCCCATCTGCCCCTTCAGGTGGATGCAAAAGATCTATTCGAAGAAGAACCGGGGGGAGTTCTCCCTGGTGTCCTGGCCAAGATTTATCCCTCAGCCTACATCAAAAAACAGATTATCTGGTCATTATCACATTGCTGTTTGTGGGAGCTTGCTGTGCGCAGATTGGCTACCACGGTTCCCACAGTGCAACAGTGACGCCACCTCAAAAAAGTACCTCATTGGCTGTAACGCGCTTTGGGATGTCCTGAGGTCCTGAAAGGTGCTATAGAAATTCTTTTTTCATATACACTAAAATTAAATACACATAATGCTGGAAACACTCAGCATGTCAGGCAGCATCTGTGGAGAGAGGAAGGTCGGGTTAACGTTTCGGGTCGATGACCTTTCATCAGAAGCTGGGGATGTTACAGATGAACTGCTTAAAAAGGGGGAACAGAGCCAGGGAAAAGGAACATAACAGTCGTGGTGCCTCCCACAGTCAAATAGCCTACCAACACTCATTGTCTTGACTCACCGCTGAGGAACGGCGACTCGGGCACGGCACGGTACCTTGGGCATGGAACTGTACCCCAGCAAGATAGTAGGGAGAGAACTGGGAAGAAAGTTACCCACAGACCAGGCACAACCCCCCACTACCCACCAACCCAGGTCACTTTACTTCGATCGGAAGCAACAGATTCAAGTCAATTCAAATATAAAATCAGCGAGTGTTGATGCAGCTACCTTTGATCTCTAGTTCCTTTCGGCACCATTGGATAAAGTTGGACACGTTGTCCCGGGCCAGGAAGGTGCCAGGCTGGGCAGTGGTGGTGTAGGTGACCCCGGCGTGGGGCAGCTTCAGTCTGGAAAGCAGCTCGGGGTAGTCCCGGGAGAATTCCTGCGCCACCCTGGTCACATTGTTGGCGTGTTGACACAGCAGCCAGCCGGTCTCCAAGCCCTCCATGAAGCCCTCCAGGGCCATCTCCAGGCCGTACAGCTCCTTCAGCCACTCGGCCAGGTCCTCCTTCATGGCGCACAGGTACTGCTCGCTGGATTTAAAGGGGCGGATGCTCCTGGAGGTGGCCGACTGGATATTGTGAGTGTTGGCCATGACCGTGCGACTGGGTCTAATCAGACTCACAGCATAATCGATCTGAGGATGTCAATGTCCTTGATCTAACTCACACTGAACGGTGCCTCACTTGGCTGCTCCGAGACCTTTCCCTTGGCCCCCTTTAATCGCAAACTTGTCCAAAGTGTTTCCTTGGGGTGCAGGGCGGAGGCTGTTGGGTTTGTCCACCTGGGCCGGGTCGGGGAGAGGTGTTTCACGGGGCCTCACGCCCTCCTGGACACGGTGTTTACAGTCACATACTTGTGTTTCCTACCGATCCCTCTCCCTAGCGACGGAAAGGCGTCCTCCTCCTACCTTAACCCCTGCCTGCCCGGGCTGGCTGCAAATAACACAAGGCTTCCCCTTGATAAACCGGCTCACTTTCTCTCTCTTTCTGCCTGGTCTCTAGTCAGTTTCTCTCTCCCCCGCCCCCTCCCCCGGTATGGTCAGTTTCTCTCCCCCTGTCTCTGGTCAGTTTCTCTCCCCCTGTCTCTGGTCAGTTTCTCTCCCCCTGTCTCTGGTCAGTTTCGCTCCCCCTGTCTCTGGTCAGTCCCCCCCCCCCCCCCCGCCCCCATGGTCAGTTTCTCCCTCCCCTGTCTCTGGTCAGTTTCTCCCTCCCCTGTCTCTGGTCAGTTTCTCTCTCCCCCCTCCCCCCCTTATGGTCAGTTTCTCTCCCTCCCCCATTCTCTGGTCAGGTGCCCTCTCTTTTCCACAGTCTCTAGTTATATTCGCTCTCCCTCCATCCCTAGATCTCTGATCACTTTCTCTGTCTCCCCCTGTCTGGTCAGTTTCTCTGTCCCCAGGCCTCTACTACAGAGCTGTGAGTGCTTTAAAAATGAAAGTCAACATCTTTGATGTAAATAGTTTCTATTAATGTATTTATTTTTTTTGCTCAGTTTTAATGTATTCACTTCCCTGATACCAATCCCGATCGGAAAGGCTGGGCAGGCGAAGGGCTCCCAGTCTCCAACCTCTCTGTGCCCAGCTGCTGGGGGATGTACCTGATGCTTTAGTCGACTCATCACACCACCAAATGCTTTGTCCCCTTGCCCCCCTCCCCCCTCAGTACCTTGACTGGAAACAAGATCGACAGTTGGGGGATGCTCGGTTCCCCTCGCGCTTCCATCGCCATTATTAAAGAACAAGAATTAAATTGCCTGAAATCATCCTGCAAGTGGATTCAGGTTTCTAAACTCCCCAGACTCACATTTTAAAAGCCTTGGTTATCACGTTGCTGTTTGTGAGATCTTGCTGTGCACAAACTGGCTGCCGCGCTACCTACATTACAACAGTGACTACGCTTCAAAAGTATTTCAATCTCACCTTCCATACCAGTGCTTCCGACATGTCTTCCTTTTTCCTCAACTGTGGATCCCCCATTACTGTGGTTGACACAGCCCTCGACCGTGTCCGTTCCATTTCCCGCACTTCTGCTCTCACCTCTTCCCCTCCCTCCCAGAACCACGATAGAGTTCCCCTTGTCCTCACCTTTCACCCCACCAGCCCCCACATTCAACGGATCATCCTCCGCCATTTCCACCACCTCCAGCGTGATCCCACCACCAAACACATCTTCCCCTCTCCCCTCCTTTCAGTATTCCGAAGGGACCGCTCCCTCCGCGACACCCTCGTCCACTCTTCAATCACCCCCAGCACCCCCTCCTAATCCCACGGCACCTTCCCGTGCAAGCACAGGAGATGTAACACCTACCCTTTTACCTCCTCCCTTCCCACTGTCCAGGGCCCCAAACACCCCTTCCAGGTGAAACAGCGATTTACTTCTACTTCTTGCAATCTAGTACAGGAAACTCTCTTTTATCCGGCACCGACGGGACCAGCGTGGTGCCGGTTGATCAAAAAGTCCGGATTACAGAGAGGTATACTTACCAAGGTACGAGAGCCCCGTACACGGCCACAGGTGCCGGAGCCCCGGTTACACGGCACTTGTGCAGGAGTCCCGGTTACACGGCCACAGATCCAGGAGTCCCTGTTGCACGGCCACAGGTGCAGGAACCCCGGTTACATGGCCACTAATATATAGTAAAACTTACCTGAACCTACTCCTGAATTTTGCCGGTTAAAAGAGAGTTTCCTGTACTGTATTCGCTGCTCACGATGTGGCCTCCTCTACATTGGGGAGACCAAACGCAGATTGGGTGATCGCTTTGCGGAACACCTCCGTTCAGTCCGTAAAGGTGACCCTGAGCTTCCGGTCGCCTGTCACTTTAGTTCTCTGTCCCACTCCCACTCTGACCTCACTGTCCTCAGCCTCTTACATTGTTCTAATGAAGCTAAACATAAGCTCGAGGAACAGCACCTCATCTTTCGATTAGCGCTTTACAGCCTTGCGGACTCAACATTGAGTTCGACAATTTCAGTCCATAACCACTGCCCCCATTTCTACGGACAGCAGGTGTTGGTAATGATTCTGCTTTTGTCATTTACACCTCCTCTAGACCCATCTTTTGTTTCTTTTATTGCCCCATTACCACCCCCTCTTGTTTTGCTCCATCATCCCTTTTGTCATTTAATCTCCCCTGCCTTCCACCCTGTCACAGACCTTCCCTTTTGTTCTTTCCTCCCCTCCCCCCTTTCCCTGCCTCTGTACTTGCTTAAAACCTGTTACATCTCTAACTTTTGCCAGTTCTGATGAAAGGTCATTGAACTGAAACGTTAACTCTGTTTCGATAGCAAAATACTGCGGATGCTGGAAATCCGAAATAACAACAGAAAATGCTGGAAAAACTCAGCAGGCCAGGGCAGCATCCGTGGAGAGAGAAATAGAGTTAACGTTTCAGGTCGATGACCCTTCGTCAGAACTGAGAAAAAAAAGCAGGAATTGAAACAGATTAAGAAGCAGGTTAGGGGGCTGGGAAATGGGGAGCTTATGTTTCCCAGCCCCCTAACCTGCTTCTTAATCTGTTTCATTTCCTGCTATTTTTTCTCAGTCCTGACGAAGGGTCTTCGACCTGAAACGTTAACTCTGTTTCTCTCTCCACGGATGCTGCCTGACCTGCTGAGTATTTCCATCCAGCATTTTCTGTTTTTATTTCAAAAGTACTTCATTGGTTCTAAGGCGCGTTGGTTACGTCCTGAGATTGTGAAAGGCACTATAGAAATGCAAGTCTTTCTCTTTTTTCAGTTGAATGCATTGGCAGCTGCTTTCAACATAGGAACTTACGAACATGACAGGCAGCAAAAGACCAGCTGGTCCATCCAGCCTGCCCCACACTCATGATGCCTGGAACATCCTGACTAGAAACTTCCCGTGGTCAGACCTTGGCTGATGACACCCAGCTCTACCTCTCCAGCACATCTCCCAACCCCTCTACTGCCTCTGCGCGATCAGACCGCTTGTCCTGGAAGAGCACCAATTTCCTCCAACTAAACATTGGGAAGATCAAAGCCACTATCTTCAGCCCCCACCACCAACTCCATACCCAGATGGACAGACATAATAGGATACCATTCAAATGAGGGACATATGATGGATTTCCTGTCATTTGTTCCCTAGCAACACTGGGCACAGGGATGCCTGTGCATCGCTGGCATCCACTGCCGTTAAAGGCCGCATAAAGGACATAAACAACAACAACTTGCATTTATATAGCGCTTCTAATGTAGTAAAATTTCCTAAGGCGCTGCAAGGGAGTGTTACCAAACAAAATTTGACACCGAGCCACATAAGGAGATATTAAGACAGGTGACCCAAAGCTTTGTCAAAGAGATGGGTTTTAAGAAGGGTCTTAAAGAAGGAAAGAGAGATTGAGAGGCGGAGAGGTTTAGGGAGGGAATTCCAGAGCTTAGGGCCTCGTGGATTCAGGTTTCTAAACTCCCCAGACTCACATTTTAAAAGCCTTGGTTATCACGTTGCTGTTTGTGAGATCTTGCTGTGCACAAACTGGCTGCCGCGCTACCTACATTACAACAGTGACTACGCTTCAAAAGTATTTCACTCTCACCTTCCATACCAGTGCTTCCGACATGTCTTCCTTTTTCCTCAACTGTGGATTCCCCATTACTGTGGTTGACATGGCCCTCGACCGTGTCCGTTCTATTTCCCGCACTTCTGCTCTCACCCCTTCCCCTCCCTCCCAGAACCACGATAGGGTTCCCCTTGTCCTCACCTTTCACCCCACCAGCCCCCACATTCAACGGATCATCCTCCGCCATTTCCACCACCTCCAGCGTGATGCCACCACCAAACACATCTTCCCCTCTCCCCTCCTTTCAGTATTCCGAAGGGACCACTCCCTCCGCGACACCCTCGTCCACTCTTCAATCACCCCCAGCACCCCCTCCTAATCCCACGGCACCTTCCCGTGCAAGCACAGGAGATGCAACACCTGCCCTTTTACCTCCTCCCTTCCCACTGTCCAGGGCCCCAAACACCCCTTCCAGTTGAAACAGCGATTTACTTCTACTTCTTGCAATCTAGTACAGGGAACTCTTTTTTTATCCGGCACCGACGGGACCGGCATGGTGCCGGTTGATCAAAAAGTCCGGATTACAGAGAGGTATAGTAAAAGGTACGAGAGCCCCGTACACAGCCACAGGTGCCGGAGCCCCGGTTACACGGCACTTGTGCAGGAGTCCCGGTTACACGGCCACAGATCCAGGAGTCCCTGTTGCACGGCCACAGGTGCAGGAACCCCGGTTACATGGCCACTAATATATAGTAAAACTTACCTGAACCTACTCCTGAATTTTGCCGGTTAAAAGAGAGTTTCCTGTACTGTATTCGCTGCTCACAATGCGGTCTCCTCTACATTTGCGGAACACCTCCGTTCAGTCCGTAAGGGTGACCCTGAGCTTCCGGTCGCCTGTCACTTTAGTTCTCTGTCCCACTCCCACTCTGACCTCACTGTCCTCAGCCTCTTACATTGTTCTAATGAAGCTAAACATAAGCTCGAGGAACAGCACCTCATCTTTCGATTAGCGCTTTACAGCCTTGCGGACTCAACATTGAGTTCGACAATTTCAGTCCATAACCACTGCCCCCATTTCTACGGACAGCAGGTGTTGGTAATGATTCTGCTTTTGTCATTTACACCTCCTCTAGACCCATCTTTTGTTTCTTTTATTGTCCCATTACCACCCCCTCTTGTTTTGCTCCATCATCCCTTTTGTCATTTAATCTCCCCTGCCTTCTACCCTGTCACAGACCTTCCCTTTTGTTCTTTCCTCCACTCCCCCCTTTCCCTGCCTCTGTACTTGCTTAAAACCTGTTACATCTCTAACTTTTGCCAGTTCTGACGAAAGGTCATTGAACTGAAACGTTAACTCTGTTCCGATAGCAAAATACTGCGGATGCTGGAAATCCGAAATAACAACAGAAAATGCTGGAAAAACTCAGCAGGCCAGGGCAGCATCCGTGGAGAGAGAAACGGAGTTAACGTTTCAGGTCAAAGCCCCTTCGTCAGAACTGAGAGAAAAAAGCAGGAAATGAAACAGATTAAGAAGCAGGTTAGGGGGCTGGGAAATGGGGAGCTTATGTTTCCCAGCCCCCTAACCTGCTTCTTAATCTGTTTCATTTCCTGCTATTTTTTCTCAGTCCTGACGAAGGGTCTTCGACCTGAAACGTTAACTCTGTTTCTCTCTCCACGGATGCTGCCCGACCTGCTGAGTATTTCCATCCAGCATTTTCTGTTTTTATTTCAAAAGTACTTCATTGGTTCTAAGGTGCGTTGGTTACGTCCTGAGATTGTGAAAGGCACTATAGAAATGCAAGTCTTTCTCTTTTTTCAGTTGAATGCATTGGCAGCTGCTTTCAACATAGGAACTTACGAACATGACAGGCAGCAAAAGACCAGCTGGTCCATCCAGCCTGCCCCACACTCATGATGCCTGGAACATCCTGACTAGAAACCTCCCGTGGTCAGACCTAGGCTGATGACACCCAGCTCTACCTCTCCAGCACATCTCCCAACCCCTCTACTGCCTCTGTGCGATCAGACCGCTTGTCCTGGAAGAGCACCAATTTCCTCCAACTAAACATTGGGAAGATCAAAGCCACTATCTTCAGCCCCCACCACCAACTCCATACCCAGATGGACAGACATAATAGGATACCATTCAAATGAGGGACATATGATGGATTTCCTGTCATTTGTTCCCTAGCAACACTGGGCACAGGGATGCCTGTGCATCGCTGGCATCCACTGCCGTTAAAGGCCGCATAAAGGACATAAACAACAACAACTTGCATTTATATAGCGCTTCTAATGTAGTAAAATTTCCTAAGGCGCTGCAAGGGAGTGTTACCAAACAAAATTTGACACCGAGCCACATAAGGAGATATTAAGACAGGTGACCCAAAGCTTTGTCAAAGAGATGGGTTTTAAGAAGGGTCTTAAAGAAGGAAAGAGAGATTGAGAGGCGGAGAGGTTTAGGGAGGGAATTCCAGAGCTTAGGGCCTCGGCAGTCGAAGGCACGGCCGCCAATGGTGAGCAATTAAAATTGGGGATGCGCAAGAGGCCAGAATTGGAGGAGGACAGAGATCTCGGAGGGTTGTAGGGCTGGAGGAGGTTACAGAGCTAGGGAAGTAAATCGATCACAGAATGATCGTTTGTCTTTGGGAACTGGCCTAATAGAAATCTGACCGAAGTTAAGATTTTTTTTAAGCCTGTGTGCAGCGACAAGGTGTCGTAACAAAATCCTTCCCCGCTCCCCTCCCCCACCTGGTGGGTGCCTGAACTATGCCGTAGGTGACAAGGATTGCCAACCTGCAATAAAGGCCCCCTGACCCCGCCCCATACCCCTGAGGTAGAAGTTCCAATCCATTCCAGATCGTTCCCTAAACACCCCCGCCTCCAGATTTCTGAGCTAAGGCTGTTTTTGCTGTTTAATTTGAATTAATTTGGGAAAAGAATCCTGGAATTATCTAGAGAATTGGTCATGGTAGGGAGCTTAAGAGAACTGAAAAAAGGCCAATAATATGTGTGCCTTGTGAGTACAGTGCAGGAGCCGGGGTGGGGGTGGTGGGTGGTGGGGGGAGAAGGACAGTAAACAGAGCTGGCGAAATGAATGTAACCCCGGCATTGCCACTGCATGTGGCTGGTTAACACCCCCTCTCTGGAGCCCCAGTCAATGTTCTCAGTAATCAGATCCTCCCACACCCATTAATTAACACGTCTGTGAGTCTGTCTGGACCTAAAGTCCTCTGTCTTTGTTGACAGCCGGCTGATTTTCAAATACAGATCGCATGAGGCCCTCTGGGAAAAATAGTCCACAATAATTGTGGCAGAGAGACTGGGCAATAGATTCCCAATCTCATCCCATACCCGCCTCAAGTCTCACCAGAATGCAAAGGTAGTTTTAGACTTCGGAGGGAAACAGAATTATATTAATGCAATTTTCAATTACCAAAGCCCTTCATTAACCTCAGGCCCTCTGATAAACAACAGGTACAATCTTATGTGTTTCTGGAACCTCCATTAACCCTTTGAGTGCTGCCTCACTCCTTTAGTCCAGAATATTAGGATATCTGTTAGAAGAATGTTGACCCCTCTCTTGACCCCTTCACTGCCTCTGTGTTGTCAGAATGCTTGTCTGATATCCAATTTTTTTTTTTTTTTAAATAATAATTCAACTTTATTGTCATTGTACAATGCACAAGTACATGAACAACGAAATGTGATCTTGCAAGCTCCCATGAGTCCAGTACAAAATAACATTAACACTAACGTAAATTTCCTCCAGTTAAACATTAGCAAAATTGAAGCTATCATCCTCTGCTCCAACCATAAGCTCCATACCTTTGCCACTGATTTCATCTCCGTCCCCAGCCATTGTCTCAGGCTGAACCAGACTCTTGGCCCCAAGTTGAGCTTCTGATCCTATGTACTCTTCAACACAAAGACAGCCTACTTCCACTTCTGTAACATCACCCACCTCTGCCTCGGTGTCAGCCCATCTGCTGTTGAAACTCTCATCCATACCTTTGTCAATGCCAGCTTCAGTTATTCCACTGCTCCCCTGGCTGCCCTCTCACACCAAGTCCCACTTACCCGTCACTCCTGCCCTTGGTGGCCTACATTGGCTCCTGGTCCCCCAACACCTCCAATTTAAGATTCTCATAGAATCATAGAATGGTTACAGCGCGGAAGAAGGCCATTCGGCCCATTGAGCCCAAGAGCACTTCAGCTAGTCCCACCCACTGCCCTTTCCCTGTAGCCCTGTAAATTTATTTCCTTCGGTACTTATCCACTCCATTTTGAAAGCCGTGATTGAATCTGCCTCCACCACCCTTTCAGGCAGTGCATTCCAGATCTTGACCACTCGTTGAGTAAAAAAAGTTTTTTCTTACATCGCCTTTGGTTCTTTTGCCAATCATCTTAAATCTGTGTCCTCTGGTTCTCGACCCTTCTGCCAATGGGAACAGTTTCTCTCTATCTACTCTGTCCAGACCCCTCATGATTTTGAACACCTCTATCAAATCTCCTCTCAATCTTCTCTGCTCTAAGGGGAACAACCCCAGGTTCTCCAGTCTATCAACGTAATTGAAATCCCTTATTCCTGGAATCATTCTCGTAAATCTTTTCTGATCCCTCTCTAAGACCTTCACATCCTTCCTAAGGCGTGGTGCCCAGAAATGGACACACTACTCCAGTTGGGGCTGAACCACTGTTTTATACAGGTTCCTCATAATTTCCACGCTTTTGTACTCACAGGGCAGGATTTTGCCAGGCACGAGGAGGCGGGTTTGAAGGCAGGTCAGGTGGGAAAGTTGCCAAAAATGGCCTCAGGCTCTGACCCCACCTACAACCCACCCCTGAGCAACTTTCCCAAATGTGGGGTTTCAGACCCCGTTTCGGTTCCGCCTCCAAGAGGCAGGATAGGCCCTTAAGGCACTTAACAACCACTTAAGCGCCTCTATAATGCCATTTTGAGAGGTCTTTCTGAGTTTAACACATTTCCCGCGTGCTGCACATCTCCCCTGGAACATACCAGTTAATCCTGGCGGCCTCACAAGTGGCTGGTTTACTAACAGCTGCTGCTCCACCATAAAAACAGAGTTTTCCACAATGATCATTTGCAGATGGCAGAACATTATTTTCTCAGGCCTGGGAGAACTTTTTGCAGCTCTACTCATTTTGGAAGTTTTGAAGCTGAGCTCCATCTCCACTGTGACCTCCTGGAAAACCCCTCTCCCCACCTTGACTGAGCGCTTCCTCAACTGAGGTATATACCTGCAACATGGGAACCATTTATTTCCTTTCCTCCTGGACCTCCGATTCGGACGAAGACCAGTCGCGGCAGCAGCAGAACCCTGAACAACAGGCGCGCCAACCTGCTGCTCACCCACCTGAAGCTGCACAGGCCAGAAGGTGCCAGTGCAGAGAAGGACATCGCTGCAGGAGATACCCCCAAAACAGGGTTTACAGACAGAGGATGAGCTACCTCAACATGACAGAGCAGCAGTGCCAAAGGAGGCTCAGACTTTCGCGAGAGGTAGTGGGTGAGATCTGCGGACTGCTGCAGCAAGACCTGGAGCCCAGAGGAGCGGGTGGACAACCCTTACCAGTGGCCGTCAAAGTCACCACCGCACTCAACTTTTTTGCTTCAGGCTCATTCCAGGGATCAACAGCAGACATCAGCGGCATCTCCCAGGCTTGCATCACGCAGGTAACCGATGCCCTCTTTGCCAACGTGCACAATTACATCAACTTCTCCAAGGATTAAGCAAGTGTAACTGCGCATGCGGTTGGGTTTGCGAATCTGGCAGGCTTTCCAAGGGTGCAGGGCGTCGTTGACTGCACACATGTGGCCCTTAAGGCACCCCATCGCAATCCAGGTATTTTTGTCAACCGCAAGAGTTTCCACTCCCTCAACATTCAACTGGTGTGTAACCACAAGAAGGAAATTTTGCATGTTTGCGCCAAGTACCCTGGCAGTTGCCATGACTCCTTCATCCTGCAGCAGTCTATTGTGCCTCCGCTCTTCAGTCTGCCAGACCAACTTTTCGGATGGCTACTTGGAGTCAAGGGCTATTCCCTGAAGACGTGGCTAATGACGCCATTGAGGAGCCCAATCCAACGAAGCTGAGGAGCGCTACAACTCCAGCCACATTTCCACCAGAGCCATAATCGAGCAAACCATCGGCTTGCTGAAGATGCGATTCAGATGCCTTGATAGATCAGGTGGAGCCCTGCAGTACTCAGCAGTCGGGGTCTCCAGAATGGTCGTGGTTTGCTGTGCACTTCACAACATGTCACAGCATCGTGGCTTGCAGCTGCCTGAGGACCAAGTGGCTCATCACATAGCCTCCTCAGATGAGGAGGAGGAGGAGGAGAGCAACAACGACCAGCTTGCGGAGGCGCATCAACCAGTGGCAGCAGCCCGGGATGCAAGGGATGCACTGATCTTGGCCAGATTTGCTTAGGCTGCCCAATCAAACACATTTGGCTCGCACCTTCTTACCACACCATCAACAATGGACAAGAACCTGCGGCTTCCTATCACTCTGACCACCATACTGACAATTCCAAGTCGGCCTTTGCCCTCAATGTGGAAGTCCCATTTGTGAAATGATACAGCCCACAACTTCAACAGTTTGCCATCAAGTCATTTTATAACATTAATTGACGGATGGCATTTCACAATTAAACACAACATAACACCCAAGTGACTACCCTTGTGGCTACTTGTGCTTTATCTTCCTCTTACGCGTGCTCCTGCATAGTGCTTCCCCTGTGGCTTCAGCAGATGTGGAGGTCCCTTGCTCACTTTCTTGCTGCTCCTGTCTCAACACCTTTGGCGGGCGTCCTCTGGGGTTGCGAGCCTGTGAGGGCTCGGCAACAGTCTGCTGCTCCTGCGGCTGTGCAGGGGATTAGACGCCCATCTCAGTTGGGTGAGGACTCTGGTGGGGCTCTGACTGAGGGCTCCGCAGTGGCATGGGAGTGTGAGCACCTGGAGAGGAGCCCCGCTTCCTTGTTCTCTGCCACCAACATCCCTCTCATGGGTCAGCCCCACTTCAGAGCTAGTTAGCTTGACAGCACCTTGCTGCACTTCAGGGGGGCCATGAGGACCCGTTTCTGAACTGGCAGTCCTACACCAGAGGACTTCCATGAAGCTCTGGTTTCTCTGCTCAAAAGCTGACCATCGCTCCTCCAGAGTTCTCAGTCTATTCTGAACAATTACCATGTTTTCAACACTCTGGCGACTTAGCTCCCCCATGGCCGTAGCCATCCTCTCCACTAACATAGCCATCTTTTCCAGGGATGTTGCCATCCTTTCCATGGTGATGCGTTCATTCGCAGTGCCTCCACAAAGGCTCTGCTCATGTTAGCGATTGACTCCTCCATTCGCTCCACACTCACAGTGACCCTGGAGACAAAACCTGCCAGAGACTCCTGCACCTGTTCCTGGAGTTCCAGCACCGCTCTCCTTCTGGATGAGCCAGAGGCACAGGGTGGGCATGCAGCTGAGCCGAGCTGGGAGCACCCTGCGCCCTCCGACGAGGACTCTCCACTGCTGTCCCTGTCTCCACCATCTGCTGATGCTCACCTGTGAGCTGCGATACACCAGGTGACAACACTACTCTATCTCCCGAAGGTCCCACTGAGGTGTGAGTGTCTGCGCTGGTGCTGGGTGCGCTTAATTCTGCTGACGCTGCGCCCTCAGAGGCTGCAGTTTCCTCTGAGGAGTCTTGTGGCTCAGGCTGTTCCTCCTGGACAGTGGGGAGGGGGGTTGTCGATGGTCTTGTGGGGGAGTAAAGAAAAGAGTTAGACATGTGAGATAAACGTTGCATGCACATGGAATTGTGCAGATGATCATATGTCAATCTGTTAGAGCATCAGAATCAATATCAGTCACTCGTGCAATGTCAATGAGAGAGATGAAAAACTATTCTGTCACCAGCTTGCTGTGATGCGCCCGTCTGTCTGTCCATCTCCCACTTGCGCATCTTCCTCCACTCCCATGATCTCGAGGGCTGCCTCCTCTGCACTGGTGAGCTGGGCTATTGAGGGTGGCCCTCCTCCTGTCTTCTCCCTTTCCCTCTTACTGTGGGCTCTCTTTTCCTGCAATGAGGGACACAAGTGGAGTTTGAGTGAGAATGAAGGAGTGAGTGTAGAGAATCCATAGCATAGATGCTTAGAAGGACACAAAGATGGAGTGAGGTGGCAAGTCCAAGGGCCCTCCCTGTGTGTTGTAAGTTGTAATTGTAAGATGTAAGGGTCAAGTGGAGGAGGAGGTTGACAATGAAGAGTGCTGGTGATGAGAGGCGATGGGGAGCAGATTGAGGGTCATGGTGATGTAATATTCACTTTTCCTGTGCGGAGAAGGTCATGAAACCTCTTTTGGCACTGCAGCCAGGTTCTGCTGTACATTGATATGGCACTGACCTCCTGTGCCACTTGCAGCCACACAGCTTTGGCCTGCTGGGGAGGTTTTTTCCTCCCAGAAGAAGGAAACAGCACCTCCTTCTGAGCTCCGGCTCCCTCCACCAGAGCTTGGAGGGAGCCCTCATCAAAGCGGGGTGCGCACTTGGGCCTTGAGCTTGACATCTGTGCCCCACTAATCCCTCAGAAGTCTCAGCATCAAAGTAGTTAGGCAGAAAATGAACCAAGGCTGCTTGCAGGCCTTAAATGCAGCTGCATAAATGACGTCATCAGAGCCGAGTTTAAGGGCCAAAAGACTCATTGGGCCAAGGGTTCCCACACGCTGGAAATCAAGTGCCCAATTAGGGCAAAATCGTTCAATTGTCCCGCCTCACATTGGAGGCAGGGGCGGGACCCGCCGACCACCTGACCCGCCCCCCAGCCCGCCCCCAATGACAAAATCCAGCCCTATACCTCTATTCATGAAGCCTAGGATCCCAGAAGCCTTTTTAACTGCTTTCTCAACCTGCCCTGCCACCTTCAAAGATTTGTGCACACATACCGCCAGGTCTCTCTGTTCATGCACCCTCTTCAGGATTGTACCATTTAATTTATATTTCCTCTTTTCATTCTTTCTACCAAAATGTATCACTTCGCACTTTTCTGCGTTAAATTTCATCTGCCACGTGTCCGCCCATTTCACCAGCCTGTCTATGTCTTCCTGAAGTCTATCACTATCCTCCTCACTTTTCACTATACTTCCAAGTTTTATGTCATCTGCAAATTTTGAAATTGTGCCCTGTACACCCAAGTCCAAGTCATTAATACATATCAAGAAAAGCAGTGGTCCTAGAACCGACCCCTGGGGAACACCACTGTATACCTTCCTCCAGTCCAAAAATCAACCGCTCACCACTACTCTCTGTTTCCTGTCACTTAGCCAATTTCATATCCATGCTGCCACTGTCCCTTTTGCTTCAACTTTGCTGGCAAGCCTATTATGTGGCACTTTGTCGAATCCCTTTTGGAAATCCATGTACACCACGTCAACTGCATTAACCTCATCAACCCTCTCTGTTACCTTAACAAAGAACTCAACCAAGTTGGTTAAACTCAATTTGACTTTAACAAATCCGTGCTGGCTTTCCTTAATTAATCCACACTTGTCCAAGTGACTGTTAATTTTGTCCCTGACTACTGTTTCTAAATGCATCCCCGCTGCCGAGGTCAAACTGACTGGAGTGTAGTTGCTGGGTTTTTCTCATACTCGTATTGAAATCTCCTCATGACCTTGCCCCTCCCTATTGCTATAATGCCCTCCATTCCTACAAACCCTTCAGAAGTCTCTGTTCCTCTGACTCTGGCCTCCTCTCCCTATGCCTCACCACTGGCAGCCGTGCCCTCAGGTGTTTAGACCCTACATTCTGGAATTCCCTCCACCTCCCTCTCCTCCTTTCTGTTCCTTTTTAAAACCCATCTCCTTAAGCAAACTTTTGCTCACCCCTCCCAATATCACAGCATTGCCATCACTTAAAGTTAACAAGTCACCCGGTCCAAATGGGATGCATCCTAGGCTGCTGAGGGAAGCAAGGGTGGAGATAGCGGAATCTCTGACCACAATCTTTCAACCCTCCTTGGATATAGGAGTGGTGCCAGAGGGGAGAGGGATAAATCTGGTAAGTACAGGCCAGTCAGTCTAATGTCAGTAGTGGGGAGACTACTAGAGACCAGTATCAAGGACAAAATTAATTCTCATTTGGAGATGCATAGGTTAATAAAGTATAGCCAGCATGGATTTGTTAAAAATAACAACAGAAAACACTGGAAAAACTCAGCAGGCCAGGGCAGCATCCGTGGAGAGGGAAACAGAGTTAACGTTTCAGGTCAATGACCTTTCGTCAGAACTGGAAAAAAGCAGTCCTGCTTTTTTCCAGTTCTGACGAAAGGTCTTCGACCTGAAACGTTAACTCTGTTTCTCTCTCCACAGATGCTGCCCTGGCCTGCTGAGTTTTTCCAGTGTTTTCTGGTTGTTATTTTGGATTTCCAGCATCCGCAGTATTTTGCTATTGGATTTGTTAAAGGCAGACCGTGGCTGACTAACCTGATTGAGTTCTTTGATGAAGTAACAGAGTGGGTCAATGAAGGTAGTGCGGTAGATGTTGTACATAGAGTCATGTCATAGAGTTGTCATTATATCACAGAAGGAGACCATTTGGCCCATTGAGTCCATGCCGGCTCTCTGTAGAGCAATCCAGTCAGTCCCATTCCCCCGCTCTATCCCCGTAGCCCTGCAAGTTTATTTCCCTCAAGTGCCTATCCAGTCTCCCCTTGAAAACATTGATCGTCTCCGCTTCCACCGCCCTCATCGGCAGCGAGTTCCAGGTCATCACCACTCGCTGCATAAAAAAGTTCTTCCTCACATCCCCCCCTGTATCTCTTGCCCAAAACCTTAATCTGTGACCCCTAGTCCTTGTACCATCAGCTAATCACAGAAACCCCACAGTGCAGATAGAGGCCATTTCGGCCCATCGAGCCTGCACCGACACATATCCCACCCGATCCCCGTAACCCCTACACCAACACATATCCCACCCTATCCCCATAACCCCACGTATTTAATCCCCCTAACACTAAGGGTCAATTTATCATAGCCAATCAACCTAACCCGCACATCTTTGGACTGTGGGAGGAAACCGGAGCACCCAGAGGAAACACACGCAAACACGGGGAGAATGTGCAAACTCCACACAGACAGTCGACCGAGGCCGGATTCGAACCCGGGTCCCTGGCGCTGTGAGGCAACAGTGCTAACCACTATGCCACCGTGCTGCCTTTCTCAGTGTAGCTTATCCAAACCCGTCATAATCTTGTACACCTCTATTAAATCTCCCCCCAACCTCTTTTGCTCCAAGGAGAACAACCCCAGCTTCTCCAACCTAACCTTGTAGCTAAAATCCCTCAGTCCCGGAACCATTCTGGTAAATCTCCTCTGCACCCTCTCAAGGACCTTCACATCCTTCCTAAAGTGTGGTGACCAGAACTGGATGCAATACTCTAGTTGTGGCCTAATCAGAGCTTCAGCATAGCTTCCCTGCATTTTCTATTTATGAAGCCCAAGATCCCATTTGCTTTGCTAACTAATCTCTCAATATGTCCTGCCACCTTCAAAGATCTATGTACATGAACCCCCAGGACTTTCAAAAGGTATTTGATGAAGTACCACATAACAGACTTATTCAGAAATAGAAGCACATGGGATTAAAGGGACGCTGGTAACTTGGGTAAGTAATTGGCTAAGGGACAAGAGGCAGAGAGTAGTGGTGAATGGATGTTTCCCTGACTGGAGAGAAGTATGCAGTCGGGTCCCTCAGGGGTCGGTATTGGGATCATTGCTTTTCTTGTTTTATATATAAGTGACCTGGACTTGGGTATAGGGAGTACATGTTTTGAAGTTTGCAGATGATACAAAACTTGGTAATGTAGTAAATAGTGAGCAGGATAGTAGCAGACTTCAGAAGGACATAGACAGACCGGTGAAATGGGCAGACACATGGCAGATGCAATTTAATGCGGCTAAGTATGAAGTGATGCACTTTGGGAGAAACAACATGGAGAGGCAGTATAATCGAAATGGTCCTATTTTGAGAGGTGCAAGAGCAGAGGGACCTGGGAGTTCATATTTACAAATCTTTGCAGGTGGCAGGGCAAGTTGATAAGGTGGTTAAGAAAGCATGTGGGGTATCTGGCTTTGTAAATAGGGGCATTGAATACAAAACGAGGAAGTAATGCTCAACCTTTACACATCACTGGTTAGGTCTCAGCTGGAGTATTGTGTACAATTCTGGGCACCACACTTTAGGAAGGATGTTACGGCCTTGGAGAGGGTACAGAGGAAGTTTACCAGGGATGAGGGAGTTTAGTTGTGTGACGAGATTGCAGAAGGTGGGATTGTTCTCCTTAGAGCAGGGAAGGTTAAGGGGCGACCTAATAGAGGTGTTCAAAATTATAAAGTGTTTTGATAGAGCGAGTAGAGAGAAACTGTTTCCTCCAGCAAGTGGGTTGGTAACCAGAGGTCACAGATTTTAAATAATTGGCAACAGAACTAGCGGGGAAATGGGGAGACATTTTTTCACAGAGGGGGTTGTTAAGATCTGGAACGCACAACCTGAAAGGATGGTGGAATCAGATTCCACAGGAGCTTCCCAAAGGCAATTGGAAATGTACTTGAAGAGGACTAATTTGCAGCGTTGTGAGAAAAAGCTGGGGTGTGGGATTAAATTGGTCAGCTCTATCCAAGACCCGGCACAGGCAGGATGGGCTGAATCGTCCTTTTCTGTGAGTTTATGATTCTGTGATTCTATCTCCTTTGACTCAGTGCCCATTTTTATCTATGCGGCTGTAAAGAACCTTGGGATGTTTTCTACATTAAGGATGCTACATAAATCCAAGTTGTTGATATTATATAATACTTTCACACCTTGGGATTTTTGAACGTATTTTTCCTCACAAAATAGATTTTGATATTGAGTTATGTTGATGGGTTGTGTTTTAAAGCAAAGCGGATTTGCACAAGTTTAAATGAAAAGACACAGGCTGCAGGAAACCAGATGAGCCACTTTGGAAGATGCCATAATGCATTGCCTATTTCAAACTGATACGATGAGAATCTGTTATCTCATCTCATGTTCATTAGCCAGGAATGTTAAACAATTCGGCCTAGAAATTCAGTAGGCTTAGCGCCCCATTTGGGGCGCTGGAGGGCCTAGCGCCGGAGTTATGGCCAGTTGGCAAATTCAGTGGGGCCCTTCCGTCGGCGTTACACCGGTTGCGCTGCGCCGGCACCGATGACGTCATCGGTGTGCGCAGCGTCCCGGTTGCCGTGGTGACGGGCCCCAGCGCCGAAATTGAGTTGCGGCCGCCTCGCCCGTGGCAGCCGCAACTAAGACTTTGGCAACCGAGTCTTGCAGGAGTTAGCGCCGGCGCATTAAGGTCGCGCGGCGGCCGGCCGCTTTCCCGCCGGCCGCCTGCCCGCACCTCCCTCCCCGGACTCCTCCACCCCCCCCCCCCGCGGAACAGATGCGTCTGGCCTGCAAGCCCGGCACTTGTCCGAGGTGCCGGGCTCATTTTTCTGAACATTTGAACGGCCAGCGGGCGGGTGCAGGCAGCTCCTCCTTAACTGAAGGAGGAGGCCTGCACTTCCCCAGCCTGCCGCACCACATCGGGTGCCGCAGCGCCGGAATTGCGCCGCAATGCGGCACTCAGCACCCATTTCGAGGCGCTGACACCCTCTAGTAGCGCCGGCAGCCGTTTGGGCGCGGCGCTACTGAATTTTTGGCGCACGCAGGGGGACTTAGCGCCGGCGCTAAATTTCCGGCGCTAAAGCCCTGGCGAACCCACAACCGAATTTCTAGGCCTTCATCTTCTTTCCACCATCTACAAGACACAAGTCAGGAGTGTGATGGAATACTCTCCACTTGCCTGGATGAGTGCAGCTCCAACAACACTCAAGAAGCTCAACACCATCCAGGACAAAGCAGCCCGCTTGATTGGCACCCCATCCACCATCTTAAACATTCACTCCCTCCACCACCAGCGTACCGTGGCTGCAGTGTGTACCATCTACAAGACGCACTGCAGCAACTCGCCAAGGCTTCTTTGACGGTACCTCCCAAACCTGTGACCTCTTCCACCTAGAAGGACAAGGGCAGCAGGCGCATGGGAACACCACCACCTCCAAGTTCCCCTCCAAGTCACACACCATCCTGACTTGGAAATATATCGCCGTTCCTTCATCGTCACTGGGCCAAAATCCTGGAAATCCCTCCCTAACAGCACTGCGGGAGCACCTTCACCACACGGACTGCAGCGGTTCAAGAAGGCGGCTCACCACCACCTTCTCAAGGGCAACTAGGGATGGGCAATAAATGCTGGCCTTGCCAGCGACGCCCACATCCCATAAACTAATTTTAAAAAGCACTTCACAGTTGGGCGTCAGACCCAAAGAGGAGTACAAAAGCAAAATACTGCGGATGCTGGAAATCTGAAATAAAAACAGAAAATGCTGAAAATGCTCAGCAGGTCAGGCAGCATCTGTGGAGAGTGAAACAGAGTTCATGTTTCAGGTCGATGACCTTTCGTTCTGACAGATGCTGCCTGACCTGCTGAGTATTTCCAACATTTTCTGTTTTAATTCCAAGGAGGAGGACGATGGAAGAGGAGCTGGCTAAAGGAACAGGCAAAGAAGCAAGTTTTAAGGAAACTATTGAACATGGGGATAGATATAACAGAGGAACTTAATTGAGAATTCCACAGTGTGCAGCCAAGAGGGTTAAAGGCTCTGCCACTAATGGTCGAGTGGAGAGAGGCGGGAACTCACAGTAGACCAGAGTTAGAAGAGTGGAGGGTGTAGGCAAGAAAATGGGGTTGGAGGAGGTTCCAGAGGTTGAGTGGAGCAAAGTCATGCAGGGATTTGTAAATTAAGATTTTAAAGTCAATGTACTGAGGGACGGGGAGCTAATGGAGTTCAGTGCAGACAGGAGTAAACAGGACATAGTCCGGAATAGGATGAAAGTGACAGAGCTCTGAATTAATTGAAATTCATGTAGGGCATTGGAAACTTGGAGTCAACACTGGCATGGATGAGAGTTTCAGTGATGGGGGCGGCGGTCAGGTACGGAGGGAGTCAATAATACTTCAGAGGTGGAAGTAGACATTCTTTGTGAGGTTGAAAACTCAGCTCAGGGTTGAGAAGGCTGCATACTGTCGGGTTAAGCCTGAGAAAATGACCAAGATGGTTGATGGAGTCAGAGGCTAAGATGTTTCTGGAAGGGACCAACCAGT
This sequence comes from Somniosus microcephalus, assembly GCF_052327205.1. NCBI lineage: Eukaryota > Metazoa > Chordata > Chondrichthyes > Squaliformes > Somniosidae > Somniosus > Somniosus microcephalus. The sequence continues at coordinate 18,990,279 of NC_141008.1, forward strand.
CTTGTCAGTTTTGAGCTGCAGAACATTCTAGGTCATCCACAAGTTCCATAACTTGATGTCGGTTAGGCAGTTGGACAGCACAGTGACATCGTGGAGTTGAGGGTAGTGCTGGGTATCGTTGGTGGAAACTGACCCATGCTTACAGACCCCATCCTCATCTTCCCATAAGGTGCAGGCCAGCTGACATTTACAGCGGTTCACAAAAAGTTGTTTTAATAACCAGTTTTTGGTTTCTTTTGGGATTTTGTGCATAAATGACTTGAATTTTACAGTATTTTTTCAAATATTGTTTGAAATAATACTCAGTCTGCATTATCAAGAGGAATGAGGAGGCAATAGACCCGACGCAGGGATTTCTTTGCCCTAGTCTTGTGGTTGCTAGCATTGTGTAAATCATTGAGACAACTTTTGACAGTAGTTACTTGCCATCTCACTAATATTGTCAACCATGAACGTAAAGGTATGAGCTTGTTATAGAAAACTTAACTTGACAGTGTCGATTTCTAGAAGTTTTTAGTTGAACTGTATCATTTTAAATTATTTGACTATTCCAATCCTCTCCTGGCCAGTCTGCCATCTTCCACCCACCATAAACCAGAGGTCATCCAAAACTCTGCTGCCCGTGTCCTAACTCGCACCAAGTCCCATTCACCCATCACCGCTGTGCTCGCTGAGCTACATTGGCTCCCGGCCTGGCAATGCCTCAATTTTAAAATTCTCATCCTTGTTTTCAAATCCCTCCATGACCTCGCCCCTCCCTAGCTCTGTAATCTCCTCCAGGCCTACAACCCTCTGAGAACTCAGTGCTCCTCCAATTGTGGCCTCTCGTCCATCCCCCACTTCCTTCGCCCCACCATTGCCGACTGTGCCTTTAGTCACCGAGGCCCTAAGCTCTGTAATTCCCTCCCTAAACCTCTCCGCCTCTCTCTCCTGCTTTAAGATGCTGCTTCAAACCATCTCTTTAATCAAGATTTTGGTCACCTGTCCTAATGACTCCTTCTTTGGCTGGGTGTTAATTTTTTTGTCCAATTACGCTCCTGTGGAGCAACTTGGGGTGTTTTGCTGCGTTAAAGGCGTTATATAAATGCAAGTTATTGCTGTTTAAAAGTTGGAGATTGCCTGGGACAATGTTAAACTGCAATAACTCGAGGTATTTAAGCTGAAGCACAATTCACCTTAATTGAAAGGTATTGGAAAGGAGAAAAGGTTTTAAAGATTGTTGTAAGATGATTTGGGAGGAGAGTGGTGGGAAGTTGTGGAAGGGAGGTTAGTGGGAAGCTAAAGTCCAGCGAAGGTATGGGACAGTATACAAGTAAGTGCCGATGTTTCTGACTAATTTGAGATGCTGTCCTGTTACACTGATGTACTTCATTAAATCTGGGGTATCGAGTGATAAAAGGAACACTGCACATATTTAAAATGGACAAACTGACTCCGGTTTGTCTGCCCCAGTCCGACAGCTGTTGCTTTCTCAGTGTTTACTTCGGACAGTGGTTGGGTGGGGTGGGGGAGGGGAGCGGGTTAATGCTCCTCCGAGATCTCACTCGAAATCGGGCAGAATCGCAGCGGAGAATGTGTGAAAATGTGCCATAAGACACAGCACAATTGTGTAAAGGGAAATGACCCTCTCAGATATTCTTCTGGCGAACAGTGGGCTCCACTTTGAATGCTGACCTCCTGTTAACCCAGAATGTGCCTGTGCCCAAGGCGCATTTACACGAGCAAAGTTAAGACGCAGCACATTGTTGGCGAGATCATGGGAAATAGCGCATGTGGTCATACGCATCTCGGTACCTTATTAAAATGAAGCCCTTGTCGGAGTTCCTTAAGGCCCAGCCAAAGGACATAGATTTATGATAATTTGCCAAAGATCCAGGGTAAGATGAGGAGAATGTTTTTTATGCAGGGAGTTGTTGTGATCTGGAACGCTCTGCCTGACAGGGCGGTGGAAGCAGATTCAATAGCAACTTGCGAAAGGGAATTGGATAAATACTTGAATAGGAAAAATGTGCAGGGCTATGTGGAAAGGGCAGGGGATTGGGATTAATTGGAGAGCTCTTTCAGAGAGCTGGCGCAGACACAATGGACCGAATGGCCTCCTTCTGTGCTGTTTGATTCTATGGTGGTTGTGCGGGGCTCAGAATGGGTGAACATCCAGAGATATGGATCTGCATCTAATTTTTCCGCTCCTCACCCCGGTACCATCAGCAATGGCAAGTGGACAATTTCCTGTAATCACCCACCTCGAATGTAGGTGCAGCTACAAAGGGTAGCCCTTGTCACTTCTCGAGATCCTTGAGGTGCGCGAAGAGTTAAATAGTAGGCAACCCACGTGGCACTGCATTTCTGCTAGTGGCTGAAGTGCATGTCTCTTTATACAATGAGGGGAATGGAAAAGGATACAATGAAATCTCCAGCTTGACCCAGAAACTGACCTCAGTGTGTTTATCCAGCCTCCACTGTAGTGTGCTGTGGAAAAAGCCATTGGGCAGGATTTTCATTGGGCCGTGGAGGCGGGATTGGAGGCGCGTGGGGGGTTAAAATCCCAAAATCAGGGGGCACGAACCCATCCCGCCCCCAACCCGCCTCCATGCCAGTTTCAAAGGAGGCGGGTACCCAACCCGCACTGGGACCCGCCTCCCCGAGGCGGGAAGGGGTTTAGTGCCAATTAACTGCCTGTTAACAGGTAGTTAACAGGCAGTTTTTAGCCTAATCCCTATTTTCATTGTTGAAATGTGGATCCCCGACGGCTGCAAACCATGCCAAGTTAGCGAGGCGAGCCGTCGGGCTGAAGGGCTAGGAGGGTTCAAGATGTCCAGTGTTCAGGTGTGTGATGGGTGCATGAGTGCAGAGGTAAGTGTGTTAGGTGTGTTTAAAGTGTTTAAAGAAGTTGTACTTACATTTACATACCTTTACAGCCTTCCTTCCTTCCTTCAGGTCTCAGGAGTTCCTCATCTCACCGGCACAGAAAGCAGAATGGCCGCGATCTGTCAAAAGTTCCAGCATTCAGCTTTCTGTTCCGGGGAGATCTCTAAATCATCCTGACAGGAAGGAATTAACTTAGAGTACAGATTGTCTGTGTTTGACAGCTTCAAACAGCTGTCGATCGCTGATATTTCATCTGTCAAAAGCTCTTGTCAGTTGAAATATCAATCTGTGACGTCACCTGTTGCTGGGTGGCCCTTAATTGGCCTGCTGAGTCCGCTGGGCGGGCTCAACAAGGTCAATCAAGTCAAAATCGCGTGGGTTGGCTAGAACTCGATGGAGGCGGGACTACAACCCCGAAAGTTGTAGTCCCGCCTCCTACCCAACTCCTCAATGAAAATCCAGCCCATTGTGCGGGATAACATAGAATCATTTGTCTGCCCCAAGCACGTTTTGTTTAAAGAGCTGCAGTGTGGTGATTAAGAAAGTTAGACTGGGTGGGAATGGGATTAGTCTATCATCTCACGTAATGGGGAGCTTAAATACTTAACGGATCAGCCACACTGACTCTATGAAGTACCATAAAGCATAACGAACAAGCATGGTCCTAATGGCTTCTAATCCCTCAACCTGCGCCAATAAAAAAACAGATTATCTGGTTATTATCTATACGTGCATGGGACCTTGCTGTGCACAAATTAGCGGCCGCATTTCCTACATTTCAACAGTGATTACACTTCAAAAGTACTTACAATGAATCAAAAGAAATTATAATGGGGATTAAGGAAATGGCAGAGAAATTAAACAAATACTTTGGGGCCGATTTTCCTGGAGCCGTCAGGCGGGGTTTCAGGCGTGTGGGGGGGGGGAAATCACAAAAATAGGAGGTCAAGACCCCCCCCCGCCTAATTCCCTGCCCCGTCCGACTTTCACCCCGGCGTTTCAATCCGACCTGGTCGTCGGGAGCCTAATCACCAATAATTGGTATCAAAAATGCCATTTTAAGGGGCCCTTGCTATTTCCAGCCTTTTCCCACATTAAACACGCCTGGTGGGAACCCCGCTGATGAAACCTGGCGTGAACAATATCGCCTTGCTTACTATCAGCTGCAGGTCAATCAGGAATGAAGAGATTTAATCAGACAGCATTTGTAGGTTGCAGGACCTTGTTGTTTCAGGCTTGGGGCAACTTTTTCCAGGCTTAGGCACAGCTGTGGAAGGTTGGAGCCTCACACACTTCTCCAGTGTGAGCTCCTGGGAAGCACCTCTCGGCACCCTCACTCAGCGCTTCCTCAACGGAGGCATCTACCAGAAGTATGGGAGGCCTTTTTTCCCTTCCCTTCATGCCATTAGAGGATCTCCAGCAGCAGAGGCGTCAGCAGCAGAACCAGGAACAGCAGCATCAGCAGCAGGAGCGCCAGGCTGCTGCTCACTCACCTGAAGCTGCACAGGCCAGAAGGAGCCAGCGCTTGGATGTGGCTTGAGAGCACCTTGCTGTGCATCAGGGGGCCATGGGGACCTGTATCTGCACTGGCAGTCCTACTCAGAAGGACTTCCATGAAGGTCTGGTTTCTCTGTTCAATAGATGCCCATCGCTCCTCAAGAGATGTCATTCTATTATGAGCACTCACCATGTTTTCCATACCCTGGCGACTTATCTCCTCCATGGAGGGTGCCAACCTTTCCATGGTGATGCGTTCATGCGCCAATGACTACGCAAAGGCTCAGCTCATCTTCGCTATGGACTCCTCCATTCATTCCACACTCGCAGCAACCCTGGAGACAAAACCTGCCAGAGACTCCTGCGTCTGTGCATGGAGATCCATCACCTCTTCTCTTGTGGATGGACCTACAGGCAGCGGGTCGACATGCAGCTGAGCTGAGCTGGCAGAGTCCTGCGCCCTCCGACGAGGACACTCCACTGATGTCCCTGCCTCCACAATCTGCTGATGCTCACTTGTGAGCTGTGAAGCACCAGGTGACAACACTACTCTATGTCCCGAAGGTCCCCCCGAGCTGTGAGTGTCTGCACTGGTGCTGGGTGCGCTTACTTCTGCTGACGCTGCGCCCTCAGAGATTGGAGCTTCCTCTGAGGAGTCTGGCTGCACAGCCTCTTCCTCCTCCACAGTGGGGACGGGGGCTCTGGATGGTACTGTGGGGGAGTAAAGGAAGGAGTTAGAGATGTAATGCCAACGTTCTTCTGGTGACTCCCAGCGAGTTGACATCTGCTGACACCTGCATCCATGCAGCCTTGGTCTCAGTGGGAGGCCTCTTCCTCCCTGACCTAGGGAAGAGGACCTCCCTGTGGGCCCTAACCCCATCCAATGATGCCTGCAGTGAAGCCTCGTCGAATTTGGAGGCAGCTCTGGGTCTGGCACTGGCCACCGCTGCTGCAGGCTCCTCTGCCATCCTGTATGGATCGTTTGGAAGCCTTCAGAGGATGCAGTGCTTACTGTGGACCTTGAAAGCACCACGAATGATGACATCATACTGTGGGGCTTTCTGACTGGAAATAGTCAGTTAGCAAGGGTTCCCACATGCTGGAAATGAATTGGCCAATTGAAGGAAAATTGCATCGATGTGGCAGACCCAGTTAGATTCGTGTGGGAACCTCGACATTCGGGGAACCTGACAATTCCCCACACCTGCGGGAAAATCGACCCCTTTGTGTCTGTCTTCCCATAAAACAAAGCTTCCCGGAAATAGTGGAGAACCAAGGGTTTAGCGAGAATGAGGAACTGAAAGAAATTAGTATTAGTAAAAAAATAGTACTGGAGAAATTAATGGGACTGAAAGCCGATAAATCCCCTGGACCTGATGGCCTCCATCCTAGAGTTTTGAAAGAGGTAGCTATAGAGATAGTGGATGCATTGGTTGTCATCTTCCAAAATTCCATAGATTCTAGAATGGTTCCCGGGGAATGGAAGGTAGCAAATGTAACCCCACTATTTAAGAAAGGAGGGAGAGAGAAACGGGGAACTACAGACCAGTTGGCCTGACATCAGTAGTGGGGAAAATGCTAGAATCTATTATTAAGGAGGTGGTAACAGGGCACTTAGAAAATAATAATAGGATTGGGCAGAGTCAACACGGATTTATGAAAGGCAAATCATGTTTGACGAATCTGTTAGAGTTTTTTGAGGTTGTAACTAGCAGAATAGATAAAGGGGAACCAGTGGGTGTGGTGTATTTGGATTTTCAGAAGGCATTCAATAAGGTGCCACACAAGAGATTATTAAACAAAATTAGGGCTCTTGGGATTGGGGGTAATATATTAGCATGGATTGAGGATTGGTTAACGGACAGAAAACAGAAAGTAGGAATAAACAAGTCATTTTTGGGTTGGCAGGCTGTAACTAGTGGGGTACCGCAAGGATCAGTGCTTGGCCCTCAGCTATTCACAATCTACATCAATGATTTGGATGAGGGGACCAAGTGTAATATATCCAAGTTTGCTGATGATACAAAGCTGGGTGGGAATGTAAGTTGTGAGGGGGATGCAAAGAGGCTTCAAGGGGATATAGACAGGCTAAGTGAGTGGGCAAGAACATGGCAAATGGAATATAATGTGGAGAAATGTGAAGTTATCCACTTTGGTAGGAAAAATAGAAAAGCAGAGTATTTTTTAAGTGGTGAGAGATTGGGAAATGTTGGTGTTCAGAGGGACCTGGGTGCCCTTGTACACGAATCACTGAAGTTAACATGAAGGTACAGCAAGCCATTAGGAAAGCAAATGGTATGTTGGCCTTTATTGCAAGAGGATTTGAGTATAAGAGTAAAGACGTCTTACTGCAATTATATAGGGCCCTGGTGAGACCACACCTGGAGTATTGTGTACAGTTTTGATCTCCTTACCTCAGGAAGGATATACTTGCCTTAGAGGGAGTGCAACAAAGATTCACCAGACTGATTCCTGGGATGGGGGGATTGCCCTATGAGGAGAGATTGAGTAGACTAGGCCTATATTCACTAGAGTTTAGAAGAATGAAAGGTGATCTCATTGAAACATATAAAATTCTTACAGGGCTTGACAGGGTAGATGCAGGGAGGATGTTTCCCCTGGCTGGGGAGTCTAGAGCCAGGGGTCACAGTCTCAGAATAAGGGGTCGGCCATTTAGGACTGAGATGAGGAGGGCTGTGGAGGCTCAGTCGTTGAGTATATTCAAGACAAAGATCGATAGATTTTTGGATATTAAGGGAATCGAGGAATATGGGGATCGGGTGGGAAAGTGGAGTTGAGGTTGAAGATCAGCCATGATCTTATTGAATGGCGGAGCAGGCTCGAGGGGCCGAATGGCCGACTCCTGCTCCTATTTCTTATGTTCTTATGTTCATTGACTGTAAAACCTTTTGGGATATTGTGAGGTTTTGAAAGGCACTGTAGAAATTAAATTCTTTTTTGTCTGTTTATAAACAAGGAGAAAAAGATTTACTGAAGACTTCAAGTAGATAGTTCCATTTTAAAAGCAAGGGCGTGAAATTCCTTATTTTCGCATGTAAATGGGGGTTTCTGCTGCACTTCCAGTGGAGCGGGAGTACTTTGTGACATTCTAAGGTCATGAAAGGCGCTATATAAATGCAAGTTATTTCTTTCATCTTTAGTGGGTAAATACACTGGGGTTAGCCCATTCCTGATGACTGTTCAATAACTCCTGCTGGATGTTCAGACTGTGAAGCCCTCCAAGGCCAAATAGACTTCTGACACTTACCGTCGACATGCAAAACGTTAACTTGAACTAAGTACCAAAGTGCAGTCAATGGCAGTGGAAGCATCAGTGAGGAGTCAGTGCCTTCAGGCTCTACAGCACAGCAGCCATTGGTTAACTCATTGAGCCATTGCACAGAGAGAGTGATGGAGCAGCTTGGGATGTTTTATTGCATTAAAGGTGGTATAGAAGTACAGGCTGCTTTTGTGGATACCCAGTTACAGTACTTGGATAGGAATGGTTACCTCGGAAAGATAGACAATGGCAGATATCTGGGATGGCTACATGGAGAATAATGGACATCTGAAATGGAGTTACTTGTGAGATTGAGATATTTGGGATTATAAGAAGATTTGGGAATATAAATAGATTAAAAATTATAGATGGATTCAGGGTTATAGAGGCATTTAGGATTACAGAGGCATTTTGGGATTACATAGAGGTTTGAGATTACAGTGTCAGCTGTGGCTCAGTCGGTAGCACACTTGCCTCTGAGTCGGAAGGTTGTGGGTTCAAATCTCACTCCAGGGGACTTGAAGCACATAAAGCTAGGCTGACACTCCAGTGCAGTGCTGAGGGAGTGCAGCCCTGTCAGAGGTGCCGTCTTTCAGATGAGACGTTAAAACCGAGGCCCCGTCTGCTCTCTCAGGTGGATGTAAAATATCCCATGGCACTATTTCAAAGAAGAGCAGGGGAGTTATTCCCAGTGTCCTGGGGCCAATATTTATCCCTCAACCAACATAACAAAAACAGATTATCTGGTCATTATCACATTGCTATTTGTGGGAGCTTGCTGTGTGCAAATTGGCTGCTGCGTTTTCCACATTACAACAGTGACTACACTCCAAAAAAATGTACTTCATTGGCTGTAAAGCGCTTTGAGACATCCAGTGGTTGTGAAAGGCGCTATCGAAATGCAAGTCTTTCTTTCATTTTACAGAGGGATTTGGAACTAGTGGTTTTTGAGACAGAGATACATGGGACCTGGGATTTTTCCAGACACTGACTGTGTTTAGTGACAGTACCAGGAAACCGGGAGACTGGCGAATGAGGCACACCAGCAGACTGCTTTGGACACGTAGCACTCCAGTCAAAGGTCCTCCAGTACAGGAAATGCATCATGTGATTGTGTTCAATTTCCCTTCAGGTTACATTAAATAAAGCGTAGGAAATGACATCATAGTGAGGCGTCTGAGCATGTGATATCGAGCATGTTGTGATTGGTTAATTGACAACTAAAGTGTCAGAACAATGTATAAGTTCGCCACACAGTACAAACACTTTAGTTTTGATTTATTAGTTGCAGCTTCTTTATTTGTTTTATTCTGTATGAGATCTATTTCTGACTACACAGTTTAATGTCAGTTGTGGGGAAGTGACTAGAATTTGTCATTAGGGATAGCGTGGCTGAGCACTTTAATAAAATGAGCTGATCAGAGAGAGCCAACATGGCTTTGTTGAGGGTAATTCATTTCTGACTAATCTAGTTGAATTTTTTGAGAAGGTCACTAATAAGGTGGATAAGGGATTTTATCTATGTGGACTTCCAGAGGCATTCAATAAGGTTCCACAGAAAAGATTATTAGCAAAAATGAGAGTGCAGAAAATTGGAGGTGGGTGACATAGAGTGGGGATAAAGGGTTGGTACTCTGATTGGCGGGATGTGACAAGTGGTGTTCCCAAGGGATCTGTTCTGGGGCCTCAACGTTTCACCATATTTATTAATGACTTGGATGAAGGAATAGAGAGTTGTATATCCAAGGTTTGCAGGTGACACTAAATTAGAGGGAACAGTAAGTAGTGCAGATAGGGGCAGGAAGTTGCAAACGGACATAGACAGATTATGTGAGTGGTCAAAACTATGGAAAATGGTCGGTGAAGTCAGCTCCCACTTTGTCACCATATTCCCAGGCCCTCCTCCCATGTTCCTGGACTGCAGGATAATTCAGGCAAATTCAAGTTACTGTGTAATCATTAACTCAATAAATCCCTGTTACTGAGGATGGAAGTCTGGTACCAAGATTTTTGTTTTTGAGGGCAATGCATCACAGCAATTGCAGTATCCAAATGGATTTTATAAAAGGACTCAACTTGTTGTGCCTGAGTTCTGATTAACTCCAACTTCTGCTCAGACACTGTTGGAGCCAATCGTAACTATGCAAGTCTTGTAAAAAAAAGTATTCATTTATGGGATTTGGGTGCCGCTGGCAAGGCCAGCATTTATTGCCCATCCCTAATTGCCCTTGAGAAGGTGGTGGTGAGCCGCCTCCTTGAACCGCTGCAGTCCGTGTGGTGAAGGTGCTCCCACAGTGCTGTTAGGGAGGGAGTTCCAGGATTTTGACCCAGTGACGATGAAGGAACGGTAAAATATTTCCAAGTCAGGATGGTGTGTAACTTAGAGGGGAGCTTGGAGGTGGTGGTGTTCCCATGCGCCTGCTGCCCTTGTCCTTCTAGGTGGTACAGGTCGCGGGTTTGGGAGGTACTGTCGAAGAAGCCTTGGCGAGTTGCTGCAGTGCACCTTGCAGATGGTACAAACTGCAGCCACGGTACGCCGCTGGTGGAGGGAGTGAATGTTTAAGGTAGTGGATGGGGTGCCAATCAAGTGGGCTACTTTGTCCTGAATGGTGTCGAGCTTCTTGAGTGTTGTTGGAGCTGTACCCATCCAAGCAAGTGAAGAGTATTCCATCACACTCCTGACTTGTGCCTTGTAGATGGTGGAAAGGCTTTGGGGAGTCAGGAGATGACTCGCTCGCCACAGAATATCTAACCTGTGACCTCTTATAGCCACAGTATTTATATGGCTAGTCCAGTTAAGTTTCTGGTTAATAGTGACCTCCAGAATGTTGGTGGTGGGGGATCCGACAATGGTAATGCCATTGAATGTCAAGGGAGATGGTTAGACTCTTTCATGTTGGAGATGATCATTGCCTGGCACGAATGTTACTTGCCACTTATCAGCCCAACAAGCCTGAATGTTGTCCAGGTCTTGCTGCATGTGGGCACAGACTGCTTCATTAACTGAGGAGCTGCGAATGGAACTGAACACTGTGCAGTCATTAGCGAACATCCCCACTTCTGACCTTATGATGGAGGGAAGGTCATTGATGAAAGAACGAAAGATTAATTAATATAACGCCTTTCACGTCACAAAGCACTTAACAGCCAATTAAGTATTTTTGAAATATAGTCACTGTTGTAATGTAGGAAATGCGGCAGCCAATTTGCGCACAAATTCCCACAAACAGTAATGTGATAATGACCAGATAATCTGTTTTTTAAGTGATGTTAATTGAGGGATAAATATTGGCTAGGACACTGGGGAGAACTCCCCTGCTCTTCTTCAAAATAGTGCCATAGGATCTTTTATGTCCACCTGAGAGAACAGATGGGGCCTCGGTTTAATGTCTCATCTGAAAGACAGCACCTCTGACAGTGCAGTACTCCCTCAGTACTGTACTGTACTGTCAGCCTAGATTCTTGTGCTCAAGTCCCTGGAGTGGGACTTGAACCCACAACCTTCTGATTCAGAGGTAACTGAGCCAACAGCTGACACACACGTGATGAAGCAGCTGAAATAATAACAAAATACTGCGGATGCTGGAAATCTGAAATAACAACAGAAAATGCTGGAAAAACTCAGCAGGCCAGGCAGCATCCGTGGAGAGAGAAACAGAGTTAACGTTTCAGGTCTGGGACCCTTCATCAGAACTGGAAAAAGCTGGAGATGTAACAGATATTAAGCAGGTGCAGAGGCAGGAGGGAATTGAAGGAATATACCGTGCTTTTGAAAGAGGCAGGAAAGATAAAATGTTGCAAATGGGAATGGCAAAATCATACAGCATGAAAAATTGGGGCAGGGGTTATAGTTTGAAATTGTTGAACTCAATATTGAGGCCAGGGCACTTTAAAGTTTGATACAGAAGTACTCTGTGAGACAATTCTAAAAAAATATATAGATTTATTAAAGAACCAACATGTATTTAACAGCTGGTGATTTCAGTCGCAACATTAACAGTTCTAAAAACAAATAGCTTACAATTCTTATTCTCAGAGATCCTTATTCTCAAATCTTAACTTCGTTACACTTTTACATTTCTTACTTATTTCTAATCCAGGATATCCACCAAAATCAAATAAAAGTACCCTTTTGATCCCCGAGACTCAAAGGGCTGGATTTTGATACTGGAGGCATGTAGGAGGCGGGACTACAACTTTTGGGGTTCTAGTCCCGCCTCCATCAAGTTGTGGCCAACCCACGCAATTTTCACTTGATTGACCTTGTTGAGCCCACCCAACGGGCTCAGCAGGCCAATTAAGGGCCACCCGGCAACAGGTGACGTCACAGATTGAAATTTCAACTGTCAAGACCTTTTGACAGATGAAATATCAGCGTTTGACAGCTCTTTGAAGCTGTCAACCACTGACAATCTGTACACTAAGTTAATTCCTTCCTCTCAGGCTGATTTAGAGATCTCTCCAGAACAGAAAGCAGAATGCTGCAGATTTTGACAGCTCGCGGCCATTCTGCTTTCTGTGCCGGTGAGATGAGGGACTCCCGAGACCTGAGGGAAGGAAGGCTGTAAAGGTAAGTAAAACTTCTTTAAACACTTTACACACACCAAACACACTTACCTCTTCACTCATGCACCCATCACTCACCTGAAAACCAGACATCTCGAACCCTCCAAGCCCTTCAGCCCGACGGTCCGCCTCGCTAACTTGGCATGGTTTGGAGCCATCGGGAATCCCACACTTCAGGAATAAAAATAGGGATTAGGCTAAAAACTGCCCGTTAACTACCTGTTAACAGGCTGTTAATTGGCACTAATCCCCTTCCCGCCTCGGGGAGGCGGCTCCCAGCACAGGTTGGGTATCCGCCTCCTTTGAAACTGGCATGGAGGTGGGTTGGGGTGGGATGGGTTCGTGCCCCCCGATTTCACGATTTTCACCCCCCACATGCCTTCAATCCCGTCTCCACAGCCCAATGAAAATCCTGCCCAAAGAGTTAAAAACTTACAGAGCCTGCTTCTGAAGAGTGAGAGAATCGTTTTCCCCTTTCAGCGACTTCTGGCTTCCTATCTGAAAGTTTCATATTTTATACTCTTTCTCAGTGGTATAGCCTTTGAAGTTTTCTGCTGATGTAAGCTAATTATCTCTTGTCATATTTCTGTTGACTTCTTTCTACTCTTACTGTCAATTCAGCTGTTAGCTTGCAGAATTCTGTCTGCTATGTAGGTGTTCAAAGCTTATCATAAAAAACGGTTATAACAGATGTATTTATTTGATTTTATTCTTACAAAGTTCTCTATTCAATTCTTAAATCACCTCAGCTGGTTATAAGCAGATGTCGTGTCTCCTAACTGTTCTAAGTTCAATACAAACCACATGATTGCTTGGCGCATCTATTGATATCATATTTACAAAGTCTTCTGTTGGTATCTTTTACAACATGTAAATTAAAAACACTTCAACTAGGGTGTTCTATGCATTTCTTAGCTACTTCAATTGGTTGTATTAAGAATTATGTCTCCTGTCTTTCATTTGATGTGATATTTATGAAGGCATATGGTTCTTTAATATTCTGAGTTTCTGTTTGAAGTGCTAGTTTTTAACACTTCAAAGTGGGTATAGCTATTGGCCCAGAAATTTGGGTCGGAGGCTTCCCACGGGTGAAACATAGAAACATAGAAGATAGGAGCAGGAGTAGGCCATTCGTCCCCTTGAGCCTGCTCCGCCATTCAATGCGATCATGGCTGATCATCCAAATTCAGTACCCGATCCCTGCTTTCTCCCCATACCCCTTGATCCCTTTAGCCTTAAGAAATATATCCAACTCCTTCTTGAATATATTTAATGAACTGGCCTCCACCACCTTCTGTGGCAGAGAGTTCCACAGGTTCACCACTCTCTGGGTGAAGAAATTCCTCCTCATTTCTGTCCTAAATGGCCTACCCTTTATCCTTAGACTGTGTCCCCTGGTTCTGGACTCCCCGACCATCGGGAACATCCTTCCTGCATCTAGTCTGTCCAGTCCTGTCAGAATTTTATAAGTTTCAATGAGATCACCTCTCATTCTTCTAAACTCTAGCGAGTATAAGCCCAATCGACCCAATCTCTCCTCATATGTCATTCCTGCCATCCCAGGTATCAGCCTGGTAAATCTTCGCTGAACTCCTTCCATGGCAAGAACATCCTTCCTCAGATAAGACGACCAAAACTGCACACAATACTCAAGATGTGGCCTCACCAAGGCCCTGTACAACTGCAGCAAGCCATCCTTGTTCCTGTACTCAAACCCTCTCGCTACGAAGGCCAACATACCATTTGCCTTCTTAACCGCCTGCTGCACCTGCATGCTTACCTTCAGCGACTGGTGCACAAGGACACCCAGGTCTCGTTGCACTTCCCCTTCTCCCAATCAATTGCCATTCAGATAATAATCTGCCTTCCTGTTTTTGCCACCAAAGTGGACAACCTCACATTTATCCACGTTATATTGCATCTGCCATGTTTCTGCCCAATCACCCAACATGTCCAAATTATCCTGGAGTTTCTGGACATCCTCCTCACAGCACACACGCCCACCCAGCTTTGTGTCATCTGTAAATTTGGAGATATTACATCTAGTTCCCTTGTCTAGATCATTAATATATTTTGTGAATAGCTGGGGTCCAAGGACCGATCCCTGCGGTACCCCACTAGTCACTGCCTGCCACTTGGAAAAGGACTCATTTATTCCAACTCTTTGCTTTCTGTCTGCCAACCAGTTCTCTATACAATTCAATACCTTGCCCCCAATCCCATGTGCCTTAACTTTACATGCTAATCTCTTATGCGGGACCTTATCGAAGGCCTTCTGAAAGTCCAGATACACCACATCCACTGGTTCTCCCTTATCTATTTTATTACATCCTCAAATAATTCCAGTAGATTAGTCAAGCACGATTATAATGGACTCTAGCATTTTCCCCACTACCGATGTCAGGCTTACCGGTCTGTAATTCCCCGTTTTCTCTCTACCACCTTTTTTGAATAGTGGGGTAACATTAGCTACCCTCCAATCCATGGGTACTGTTCCAGATTCCATCAAATGTTGGAAGATGATCAGCAATGCATCTACTATTTCTAGGGCCACTTCCTTAAGTACCCTAGGATGTAGATTATCAGGCCCTGGGGATTTATCGGCCTTCAATCCCATCAATTTCCCTAACACCATTTCCCTACAAATACTGATTTCTTTCAGTTCCTCCCTTTCATCAGACCCTATGTTCCCCGGCATCTCTGGGAGATTATTTGTGTCCTCCTTTGTGAAGACAGAACCAGAATATGTATTTAGTTGGTCAGCCATTTCTTTGTTCCCCGTTATAAATTCCCCTGATTCTGACTACAAGGGACCTATGCTTGACTTCACCAATCTTTTTCTCTTCACATATCTATAAAAGCTTTTGCAGTCAGTTTTTATGTTCCCTGAAAGCTTACTCTCATATTCTATTTTCCCCTTCTTAATTAATCCCTTTGTCCTCCTTTGTTGAATCCTAAATTGCTCCCAATCCTCAGGATTATTGCTTTTTCTGGCCAATTTATATGTCCTCTCCTTGGATCTTATGCTATCCCTAATTTCCCTTGTTAGCCATGGTTGAGTCACCTTTTTTGTTTTGTTTTTGTGCCAAACTGGGATGAACATTTTCTGTAGTTCATCCATGCGGTCCTTGAATGTTTGCCATTGCCTATCCACCGTCAACCCTTTGAGTGACATTCCCCAATCAATCCTACCCAACTCGTGCCTCAGACCATCGTAGTTTCCTTTATTTAAATTTAGGACCCTAGTCTCTGAGTCAACTACTTCATTCTCCATCTTAATGAAGAATTCGATCATATTATGATCACTCCGACCCAAGGGGCCTCATACAACAAGATTGCTAATTAATCCTTTCCCGTTACATAATACCCAGTCTAAGATGGCCTGATCTCTGGTTGGTTCCTCGACATATTGGTCCAGGAAACCATCCCATAAACACTCCAGGAATTCCTCCTCCACAGTATTGTTACTAATTTGGTTAGCCCAATCTATATGTAGATTAAAGTCACCCATGATGACTGCTGTGCCCTTATTGCACGCTTCTTTAATTTCCCTTTTAATGCCATCCCCCACCTCCACCTTATTGTTTGGAGGTCTATAAAGCACTCCCACTAACGTTTTCTGCCCCATGGTATTTCTGAATTCTACCCATACAGATTCCACATCATCAGAGCTAATATCCTTCCTTACAATTGTGTTAATCCCTTCTTTATCCAGTAATGCTACCCCACCTCCCTTTCCTTTTTACCTATCTTTCCTGAATATCGAATACCCCTGGATGTTGAGTTCCCAGCCTTGGCCATCCTTGAGCCACGTTTCCGTAATCCCAACCAAATCACTTCCTCCCACCCCGCTTCCTGTAAGGACTCTATTCCATTCTCCCAGTTTCTCCGCCTCCGCCGTATCTGCTCCGACGATGCCACCTTCCACACCAGTGCTTCAGACATGTCTTCCTTTTTCCGCAACCGAGGATTCCCCTCTACCGTGGTTGACACTGCCCTCGACCGTGTCAGTTCTATCTCCCGCACCTCTGCCCTCACCCCTGCCCCTCCCTCCCGGAACCACGATAGGGTTCCCCTTGTCCTCACCTTTCACCCCACCAGCCTCCACATTCAACGGATCATCCTCCAGCATTTCCGCTACCTCCAAAGTGATCCCACCACCAAACGTATCTTCCCCTCCCCTCCCCTTTCAGCATTCCGCAGGGACCGCTCTCTCCGAGACACCCTAGTCCACTCCTCTATCACCCCAAACAGCCCTTCCCCTTCGCCTGGCACCTTCCCGTGCAAGCGGAGGAGATGTAACACCTGCCCCTATACCTCCCCCCTCCCCACTGTCCAGGGCCCCAAACACCCCTTCCAGGTGAAACAGCGATTTACTTGTACTTCTCGCAATCTAGTATACTGTATTCGCTGCTCACGATGCGGTCTCCTCTACATTGTGGAGACCAAACGCAGATTGGGTGACCGCTTTGCGGAACACCTCCGTTCAGTCCGTAAGGGTGACCCCGAGCTTCCGGTCGCCTGTCATTTCAATTCACCGCTCCATTCCCACTCGGACCTCACCGTCCTTGGCCTCTTGTACTGTTCCACGGAAGCTCAACGTAAACTCGAGGAACAGCACCTCATCTTCCGATTAGGCACTCTGCAGCCTTCCGGTCTCAATATCGAGTTCAACAATTTCAGATCATAACCTCGGCCCCCATTTCATTTTCACTTATATTTTTCCACTCCTTTCCTTTCCCCCCCCCCTTTCCTTTTGTTTCTCTCTCACACCTGGCAGCTATCTTTTGCCCTGCCAGTACACTTTACACCTAATCACAGCCTATTACCATCTCGTCTAGCTTCTAATCTCTTTTACTTCTTTTGGTTCTTTTATTCTTTTGTCCGATCGCAGCCCTGCCTTCGATCTAGTTCCTTTTCTCTCCAGTTTTGAAGAAGGGTCAAACCCGAAACGTCAACTCAAATTTCTCTCCACGGATGTTGCCTGACTTGCTGAGTTTTTCCAGCATTTTCTGTTGTTATTTCATATTTGTTTACCTCTATTTGTGCAGCCAATTCATCCACCTTATTACGAATGCTCCTCACATTAAGACACAAAGCCTTCAGGCTTATTTTTTTAATGCTCTTAGACCTATTAGAATTATTATTTGCTGTGGCCATGTTTGATTTAAACCGTTGATTTCTCTGACTGCCACTTTTGTTTTTCTCCTTCCTTTCTTTTGCTTTCATCCTTGTTTCCCTTTCCTCTGTCCCCCTGCTCAGGTTCCCAACCCCCTACCATCTTAGTTTAAACCCTCCCCCACAGCACTAGCAAACACACCCCCTAGGACATTGGTTCCAGCCCTGCCCAGGTGCAAACCATCCGGTTTGAACTGATCCCACCTCCCCCAGAACCGGTTCCAATGTCCCAGGAATTTGAACCCCTCCCCCTGGCACCATTCCTCTAGCCACGTATTCAACTGAAATATCCTTCTATTTCTACTCTGACTAGCACGTGGCACTGGTAGCAATCCTGAGATTACTACCTTTGAGGTCCTATTTTTTAATTTACCTCCTAACTCCCTATATTCAGCTTTTAGGACCTCATCCCGGTTTTTACCTATATCGTTGGTACCTATATGCACCACGACAACTGGCTGTTCACCCTCCCCTTCCAAAATGTTCTGCAGCCGCTCCGAGACATCCTTGACCCTTGCACCAGGGAGGCAACACACCATCCTAGAGTCCCGTTTGCGGCCGCAGAAGCGCCTATCTATTCAACTTACAATATAATCCCCTATTACTATAGCTCTACCCCTCTTTTTCCTCCCGTCTTGTGCAGCAGAGCCACCCCTGGTGTCAGGAAGTTGGCTGCTGCTGCCTTCCTCTGATAAGCCATCCCCCCCAACAGTACTCAAAGCGGTGTATCTGTTTGAGAGGGGGATGTCCACAGGGGACCCCTGCAATACCTGCCTGCGCCTAGTACTCTGCACTTACCTAGTGCGCTGGCCATTGTGCTGTGGGCCCGCGTAGGATTCCGATCCTGGGCCTGCTCCAACTGCTGGCGCGCAGTGCTTGCGTATCCCAGGGGCGCAGTTAATTTGAAGCATCCCCTGGGATCACGTGGGCCATGGAGAGCCAATGGTAGCAGGGAATCTGTATTCATAGATTTGACAGGAAGACCTGTCAAATCTATTAATACAATTCAGCCCCAAAACATAACTAAAACTTCAAAAAAAAAAATTTTTTAAATCACATTTTTAAAATAACTATAACTTATATAAAATAACTATTTTAAACAATAATTAAAACTTTTGAAAAAATTAATTACAGTTTCTAACGGGGCTAAAAATAAACTTAAATGTAGCTCCTGGAGACTTACCCTCCTGGAGAAACCTGCAAAAAAATGAAGTTCCAGGCGTACGCACTGCCTCTCCGGCGCACGCGTTCGACCTGTGAACCCCTTACTTTAAGGGAACGGAAGTTCCGGTTTCCCGTGCATGCACGAAACAGGCACTTTCGTTGGGCCTATGCATGAGTACCCAGCGCGTACTCAGCCGTGGGGAACCGAAGTTCTGGCCCAAGTGTGTTTTTTACAAACTACAGACTTCTTGGAACTCCAACCCTTTGCTTCAATAGGGCCATTGTCTCAGTTTCAACAGCCAATTCCCATTTCAAAAGGTTGTATGGTGTTTACAGCTTTGTGTTAATGACCCATCTTATCTCAAAAGCCTGTATTCTGTTTACAGCCTGTGTCATTGAGGCTTTTAGATTTTTAAACCCAGTTTTCATGTTTTAATAAAGTCAGAATTCCGTTCATAGGATGGTGTACCTCTTGGAATATGGCTATTTCCTTTACACCACTTTCTATTTTCCTTTCCTATCTTTCCTGAACACCTTATATCCAGGAATATTTAATAGCCAATCCTGCCCTTTTTTGAGCCAGGTCTCCGTTATTGCCATGACATCATATTCCCATGTGGCTATTTGCGCCTGCAGCTCACCAACCTTGTTTACTATGCGTTTACACACATGCACTGTAAACCTATCTTAGACCATCCTGTGTTCTCTCTTAGTCTGGCCCCACCTAATACCTTACTATTTCTTACTCTAGTGCTATCTGTCTCTTCCAATCCTTTGTACCCTTTGTTTCTCCTTTCTAATGCTACATCCCTCTGCCAAATTAGTTTAAACCCTCCCCAACAGCACCAGCAAACCCCCGCCCCCCTCGAGGATATTGGTTCTGGCTCTGTTGAGGGGCAACCAGTCCAGCCTGTACAGGTCCCACCTCCCCCAGAACCGGCCCCAATGCCCCAGGAATCTGAAGCCCTCCCTCCTGCACCATCTCTTCCAGCCATTCATTCATCTGCTCTATCCTCCAATTTCAATACTCACTCACTCGTGGTACCGGGAGTAATCCCGAGATTACTACCTTTGAGGTCCTGCTTTTTAATCTCTTTCCTAGCTCCCTAAAATCTGCCTGCAGGACCTCATCCCTCTTTCTACCTATGTCGTTGGTACCAATATGGACCACGACCTCTGGCTGTTCTCCCTCCCCCCTCAGAATGTTCTGCAGCCATTCACTGACATCCTTGACCCTGGAACCAGGGAGGCAACATACCATCCTGGAGTCACGTCTGCAGCCACAGAAACTTCTGTCTGCTCCCCTAACTATCGAATACCCTACCACTATTGCTTTCCCTGTCTCCCTCCCCCCCCTCCCCCCCCCCCATACAGCTGAGACACCCGTGGTGCCGTGGACTTGGCTCTGGCTGAACTCCCCAGAGGAACCATCGCCCTCACCAGTACTCAGAATAGTATACTGGTTGGAGAGCGAGATGCACTCAGGGGACTCCTGCACTACCTGCCTGGTCCTCTTCTTCTGTTTGGTGGTCACCCATTCCCTCTCTGCCTGCGCACTCCTTAGTTGTGGAGTGACCCCCTCCTGGAATGTGCTATCCACGTAGCTCTCAGCCTCGCGGATGCACCGCAGTGATGCCAGCTGCTGCTCAAGCTCCAAAACCCGGAGCTCGAGCTCCTCCAGCTGACAGTATCTGTCATGGGAAGCATCCTGGAGTTCCCACATGGCACAAGATGTGCATCTCATGGGACTGAGGTGCCCTGCCATGCCATTTATTCGACTATTAACTAACTTTTTTTAAAGTAACTTAACAGAAATAAACTTAAGACTTAAAAAAAAAATCACCAAATACTCAGCAATCAGCTCCTTCCCTTGCGCTGACATCACTCACCCCACTGCTCTCACTGTCCCGCAGGTCTGCTCTCGTGTCTATTAACTTAGAGACCTTGGGTTCTGTGGTTCCACTCCTCCTTTTCAGTCAGACGTCTCCACCGCCTTCCTCCTCTCCACCAATTCCTGTGCTCACAAGATTCCTCACTCTGCTTGTGAATCACTCCAATTGCGAAACTCCAAGCTCTGTGCTCAAGCAAGTGAATCGAATTGGCTGAAAATTAGCATCTGTGATGGTGGGACCTCAGGAGGAGGTCAAAGGTTGATCGTCTTGTCTTTTGCACTCACGTGCTGAGCTCCGCCATCAATGAGGATGGGGATGTTCATGGAGCCTCCAGTTAGTTGTTTAATTGTCCACCACCATTCACGACTGGATGTGGCAGGACTGCATAGCTTTGCTCTGATCTGTGTAAGATTTGCAAAATTCCCACATTTCCCCCCAAGGTTATTAATAAAAGGGACCCTGCATGGACATTTTAAAAAGGTTCCCCAAAAGATGGCGTCCGCACCTCGTGACCAAAAGCCTGCAAGATTTTTAAAAGCTTGGACTCTGTGGCAGCACAAGCAGCTTTGGGAAATCGAAACTTAAAATGCAGTTTCTGTGAAAAGGACTTTGTGTTTTGAAAGCCAGACAGCAAACATTGAATACGCATTACGTCAGATCGTAGGTGTTAGATCCGTGGTTCAGTGGATAAATAATCACACGGATGCTGTACATTAACAAATAACAGGTCTTTACTGGAGGAGGGTAATCTCTAGACTGGGGTGCAGAAGCATGCGCAAAGCTTATATACCGGTGTGGTCACTGCCGGTACTACAATATACAGGAGCTGTAAAAAGTAGTTCTGACTTAAAGGCACATACACTACAATTCCTCCCCTTTTAGATTAATAATAACGCCCTTAATATTCAAATAACAATTACATTTTTACATGTACATTAAATAACAAAAGTCCATTTATAGATTCAGTCTTTGGGGCGGTTTCCTGACCCTTTCGGGATAGCGCCTTTCCAGAGGTTCTTGTTCTTGGTGCCGAGGCGATTCTGACCCCTTTTCATTGGGTAAATCACAGAAATCACAGAAACCTCACAGTGCAGATAGAGGCCATTTCGGCCCATCGAGCCTGCACCGACACATATCCCACCCCCGATCCCTGTAACCCCTACACCAACACATATCCCACCCTATCCCCGTAACCCCACGTATTTAATCCCCCTAACACTAAGGGTCAATTTTATCATAGCCAATCAACCTAACCTGCATATCTTTGGACTGTGGGAGGAAACCGGAGCACCCGGAGAAAACCCACGCAAACACGGGGAGAATGTGCAAACTCCACACAGACAGTCACCCGAGGCCGGATTCGAACCCGGGTCCCTGGAGCTGTGAGGCAACAGTGCTAACCACTATGCCACCATGGGTAGTTCATCGGGTTCCACTGCTACTGGGTCTGAAATAGATGCTACCGGTATGTTGGGTTCATCCCCAGGTACTCGAGACATGGGGTTGACGCGTTCCTGTGACGCTAAGATCTGATCGACGTGGCGTCTCACAATGTTCTCCCTGACATCCACTATGTACATTAATGGCCCCTGCCTTGTGCATATTGTTCCGGGTTGCCACTTCTCTGTTCGATAGTCACGGGCCAAGACTGGTTGTCCTACATTGAAGCTCCTTGTCGGCTTCTCATTGATGTGCTGGAATTGTTTGTCCTCAACATTTCTTCGCACATTTGGTCTGAGCAAGTCCAGACGATATCTCAACTGTGAGTCGCCATGTGTTGGCCATCCCCTCACCGTCAATTCATATACCCATGACAGCGTCGGATCATTGCGGGTCTCCTTCTCTATATCCGCGTTTGTTACTGGCAATCGTTCAATTATCGACGAATAAAATATCTCGATAGGGTCCACTGCTGGTGCTTCCTCCACAGTAGGCAGTGGCAGGTGCGATAGCCCATCAGCGTTCCCATGCTGTTTCGTGCCTTTATATTCTATTTCATATTGATTCGCCCCTAGAAACAGGGACCATCTTTGTAACCGCTGTGCAGTCATTACTGGCACGCCCTTCTTAGGATTAAAGATGGAGACAAGTGGTTGGTGGTCAGTCAGCAAGGTGAACTTCTGCCCATGCAGATAGTGGTTGAATTTTTTTACTCCCCATACTAGGCTGAGGGCCTCCCTGTCAATCTGGGCGTAGTTGCGCTCGGCTGAGGTTAGTGACCGAGACGCAAAGACTACTGGCCTCTCCAACCCGTCTGGGAATTTGTGCGACAGCACCGCTCCAATGCCGTAGGGTGATGCATCACATGCCAAACGAATTGGTAGTGCTCGGTTGAAATGGGCCAACACTGTGGTGTATGTAACGTTCCACCTTTAAGAGAACTATTTTAAGAGATGCACTACTTTATCTTGGCTGCTGTATACTGTAATACCGGTGGTGACCACACCGGTATATAAGTGCTGTGTAATGATTTATTGGGCAGTTCAGCCTGACCTCCGACTAGTAAAGACCTGTTGAATTTACTCTTGTGGTCTGTGTGCAGTGATTCTTATTAACAATAACTAGAACACACAGACTTAACAGTGGCGACGAGGACGATCTTACCCTGCGGCAGAGATATATCCAAGGCAGTTTAACGGGCGTCGAGAAGAGGCATCCGCCCTCATCATCCTGCTGGGAAAAGACTCGGGTCTGAAGAGCAAGGAAGAATCCTGACACGAAGCCTTCCATCAGCAACAGGCAGTGATCATCCCTTCTATCACGGTGGTGGGTAAGCCGATCAGCGACGAGCAGCAAGTCGGCTGTGAAGTAGGGGAGGGAAAAACGGAGGATATAAGGGCGGAGAACTCGACCACGGCCGGGGAAAAGAGCCGGACAGAAGTCGGGGCCAGAGGCGCTGAGACTGGGGCAGCGTAAGGCACGGGAGCCGCGGTGAATGCAAACGCAGCCGGTGTAAAAGACCGGGCTGCAAGCGGGCTGGGAGACACAACAGCGTCGAGAGAGAGCTCGACCGCGACCGGGGAAAAAGGCCGGGCATCTACCGAGGCCGCGAGGCGCGGGATAAAAAAAAATTTTAAAACGCGGAGAACTCAGCCGCAGCCGGGGGAAAGGACCGGACTGCAAGAGGGGCTGGGAGGTACGATTTGAGAACCGCTGGGGAGGGCGAACGCAGCAATACGGCAATCGCCATTACAGCCAGCGGGGGAGAAAGGCAAACGCGGGAAGCCGCCATTTTCGTAGGCGGGGGAAGAAGACAAGCGCGGGAAACCACCATTTTGAAAAAAAATTTTTATTTTTGTTTCTCAAGAAGATTGCGAGGATGCCTAAGCGTGGTAACATCAACGATTTCGATCCCGATGTTGAAGATTGGGCCACGTATGTAGAACGCATAGAGATTTATTGTAAGGCAAATAAAATATCAGATGAAGATAAAGCACTAACCTTACTAAACTCAATGGGTGCGAAGACATACGGGCTATTGAAGCATCTTCTATCACCAGCTAAACCGGCGGATCAGGCTTTCGCTAATATTGTTGCTGTCCTGAGAAATCATTTGAACCCCACACCGCTGATGTTAGCGGAACGATTTAAATTTTATGCGAGAACGCAACTGAAAGAGGAAAGCAACGTGGAGTATTTAATTGAACTGCATAAGCTAGCGAAATACTGTCAGTTTGGGGAAAGACTGACAGAGGCACTGAGAGACAAATTCGTGTGTGGATTGTCGAAAGAAGGAACACAAAAGCGGCTGCTTGAAGAGAATGGTCTTACACTTGATAAGGCTGTCACTATTGCAGCATCGCACGAAGCCGCAGCGAGAGGCACTGCGGAAATGCAGCTGAAGGCAACGGTACTCAGCGTAGATCAAATGGCTTTGGGTACAGCGAAATGTTATCGTTGTGGAAAGACAACACACGATCAGAACCAATGCTGGTTTAAAAATCAGGAATGTAGAAAATGTGGCAAGCTTGGTCACATAGCTAAAGTATGCCGGTCAGGAAAGAAGACCAGCAACAAAAAGTCACCGCAGGAAAAGTGCAGAAAGGTACATAAGGTGGCTGAGAAGAGTTCGGATGAACAGAATTCGGATTCAGACTCCAACAGCAAGGAACTGGGTAGTCTGAGAATTCACAATGTGAGTAAGGAAGCTGACCTACAAACTATCTGGGTCACACTTCAGATAGCAGGAGTCCAAGTGAAGATGGAATTGGACACCGGATCGGCGTTGACGGTCATGAATAAGCAAGATTACAAAAGGTTATTCACACATATTCCCCTACGGGATACGGAGATAGTATTGCAGACATACACGGGGCAAAGAGTATACCCCATCGGAAAGATAAAAGTCAAGGTGGTACACAAGGGCAAAGAACACCAAGGAATGGACTTATATGTACTACCTGAGGGAGGTCCACCACTTCTGGGACGGGAGTGGATCAGGAAAATAAATATGGACTGGCACTCCCTAAAAGCAATAACGGTAGATTCCGGAAAAAAAGATGTCAAACCTGAACGATTGTCCAGAATATTGGATGTTAAAGAGGTGTTCCAACAGGGACTGGGAACACTGAGAGGAATTATGGCAAAAATCAAGATTGCAGAACATGCAAACCCAAAATTTTTCAAAGCCAGACCGGTACCTTATGCAATATGACCTGCTGTGGAAGCTGAGCTGGAAGGGCTAGAACGTTCAGGAGTACTGTCTAAGGTGGACTGGAGTGAGTGGGCCACGCCCATTGTTCCCATCATGAAGCGTGCATCGAGTAACAAGCCAGGGGAACCGGGAAAGGTCCGCATCTGTGGAGACTTCAAGATCACGGTTAATCCGGTGCTTCACATGGTGCAATATCCGCTTCCGCGGATTGAGGATATCTTTGCTTCATTGTCTGGCGGGAAACACTTCACCAAGATAGACCTGGCGCAAGCGTACTTACAGATGGAAGTTGAGGAAGAGTCGCGCCAGTATCTCACAATCAACACGCACAGCTGCTTGTATCGATATAATAGACTGGTTTTTGGAGTGGCTTCGGCTCCAGCAATTTGGCAGAGGGCCATGGAGCAGGTATTACAGGGAATTCCAAGCACTCAATGTTACTTGGACGATATCCTGATTACAGGAGATGACGATGAGGAACACCTTGCAAATTTGAAACTGGTTGTGGTAAACCACTGTTGTTAGTATTGTTGTTCACTGTTAGTACTGTTGTTCACTCTTGCATATTGTTGTACTTGTCTGTGCATGCCTCAGCTGACTCCGCCCCTGGCTCCACCCTCATGGCTGGGTATAAAGGTCGCTGCTCAGAAGCCTCCAGCCCTTTTGGATACCAGGCAACCACAAGAGGCATGCTCTGTTCTTTGGTAATAAAAGCCTGTTTATTACTTTCTCAATCTCCAGTCTTTTGTAGCAATTGATAGTGCATCACTGGTGCTCACCAGATTGAAGGAATATGGACTTCGAGTTAATCGCCAGAAATGTGAGTTCTTTCAGAAACAGATCTCGTACTGTGGTCATGTCATTGACCAGGAGGGGCTGCACAAGTCACCTGACAAGATCGAAGCTGTTGTGAAGGCTCCCGCTCCGGAAAATGTATCCCAGTTGAGGTCGTTCCTAGGGTTGATTAACTATTACCATAAGTTTCTGCCAAATCTATCCACGGTGCTGCACCCGCTGAACGCTCTTTTGCAGAAAGAAGTACCATGGAAGTGGAGCGAGGACTGTAAGAAGGCCTTTCGCAAAAGCAAGGCATTGATCACCTCAGAGGAAGTGTTGGCTCACTTCAACCCAATGCTACCTATTCGTTTAGCTTGTGATGCTTCTCCTTATGGTATTGGAGCAGTACTCTCACACAAGTTGCCAAATGGCTTGGAAAGGCCAGTCGCATTTGCATCCAGATCATTGACCTCCGCTGAGCGCAACTATGCTCAGATAGATAGGGAGGCTCTCAGCCTTGTGTGGGGAGTAAAGAAGTTTAATCATTACCTGCAGGGCCAGAAGTTTACACTGCTGACAGACCACCAGCCGTTGGTATCCATTTTTAACCCTAAGAAGGGTGTTTCGGTGATGACAGCACAGAGGCTCCAGAGATGGTCCCTTTTCCTAGGGGCACATCAATATCAGATAGAATTCAAAGGTACAAAGCAGCATGGTAATGCTGATGGGCTGTCGCGCCTGCCACTACCTACTGAGGAGGAGGCACCGACGGTTGACCCGGTGGAGTTATTTCACTCGACCATCATCGAATGTTTACCTGTCACCAATGCAAATATTGAAAGGGAGACTAGGAATGACCCGACACTGTCCCGGGTCTATGAATTGACAGTAAAGGGATGGCCAGCCCATGGTGATCCACTGTTACCGGCATTCTCAGCAAGACGAGAACAGCTGTCCATCTGTCAGGGAACATTGATGTATGGAACAAGGGTGATTATCCCTCCTAAGTTAAGAGAGAGAGTTCTAAAAGAACTACATGAAGGTCATCTGGGGGGAGTCAAGATGAAAAGCCTTGCTAGGGCTTATGTGTGGTGGCCGGGTATCGACCAACAGATAGAGGATCTGACGAAAAGCTGCTCAGGGTGCCAAAAAGTCCAAAATGCACCTCCAATTGCACCGCTGCATCCATGGGAATGGCCTTCAACCCCATGGCAACGTGTACATATTGACTTTGCTGGTCCATTCATGGATTCCATGTTTTTAATTGCGGTGGACGCACATTCTAAATGGCCAGAAGTGATTAAAATGACTACCACTACCTCGGAGAAGGCGATCGCGGTGCTAAGAACGATATTTGCAAGAAATGGATTGCCAGAGCAAATATGTTCAGACAACGGACCACAGTTCGTGTCAGAGGAATTCCAGAAATTCCTGAAAAAGAATGGGGTGAAACATTATACCTCTGCCCCATATCATCCAGCTACGAATGGGCTGGCCGAGAGGTTTGTACAGACGTTCAAAAAGGCAATAAAGGCCATGAGCGAAGATCAGATTCCACTGCAACACAAGGTGGACAATTTCCTACTGGCATATCGAAACGCCACCCATGCAACAACAAACCAAAGTCCTGCCATGATGTTCTATAACAGGAGGTTGCGGTCCAGGTTGGACTTGTTAAAACCAAATGTGCGGAGGGAAGTCGAAAACAAACAGTTCCAGCATATCAATAACAAGCCCACTCGGAGTTTTGAAATAGGACAACCGGTGTTAGCCAGGGACTATAAAAACGAGAAATGGCAATCTGGAACAATTCGGGCCAGACAAGGACCCCTGATGTACACGGTAGATGTTGGTGAAAATGTAATGCGACGTCATGCTGACCAACTGGTGGGATCGAGAACAAGGGTCGAGCCCATGGTTACGACAGAGACAACCGTGGAGGAAGTTAGTGAACCTGAAGCATCTACCTCAGAAGTAAATTTACCTGATGATGATGTCCTATCCATAGGGGATCAACTAGATGAGTCACCCCAGCAACGAGAACCAGAGACCCCTGAAAGGCGTTATCCGTCTCGGATCAGGAGGCCTCCTCAGAAACTGAATCTGTGAACTGTTTTTACATGAAGTTGTGTATATATGTTATTATGTTATGTTTAATGGGGAATATATACTGTTAAGCTAAAAAGGGAGGATTGTGGTGTATGTAACCGTTCCACCTTTAAGAGAACTATTTTAAGAGATGCAGTACTTTATCTTGGCTGCTGTATACTGTAATACCGGTGGTGACCACACCGGTATATAAGTGCTGTGTAATGATTTATTGGGCAGTTCAGCCTGACCTCCGACTAGTAAAGACCTGTTGAATTTACTCTTGTGGTCTGTGTGCAGTGATTCTTATTAACAATAACTAGAACACACAGACTTAACAAACACCTCTTTTGATGTGATCAATTCTTTACACTTCTGGAAAGCTCATCTACGTTCGTCATCCCACTTCCATGGTACCCCTGTTTGCAGTATGGTGTTCAGCGGGTGTAACACCGTAGACAAATTTGGTAAGAACTTGTGGTAATAGTTTACCAGCCCGAGGAACGACCTCAGTTGTGACACATTTTCCGGTGCTGGAGCCTTGACTACTGCCTCAATCTTGTCAGGGGACTTATGTAACCCCTCTTCATCGATGACGTGGCCGCAATACGAGATCTGTTTCTGGAAAAACTCGCACTTGTGGCGATTAGCTCATAGCCCATACTCCTTTAATTTGGTGAGCACCTTCTCCAAGTTAGCGAGGTGATCACCATCATTTTCGCCCGTGACCAAGATGTCGTCCAAATAACACTGGGTCCCTGGAATCCCTTGCAGGACCTGATCCATCGCCCTTCGCCAGATAGCCGGAGCCGAGGCTACTCCAAACACCAGCCGGTTGCATTGATAGAGACCTTTATGAGTGTTGATCGTATGGTAATGTTTCGAAGCTTCTTCTACCTCCATTTGCAAGTACGCCTGGGCTAGATCAATTTTGGTGAAGCGTTTACCACCAGATAGCGAGGCGAAAATATCCTCAATACGTGGAAGCGGATATTGCACCGTGTGAAGGACTGGGTTCATTGTCACCTTAAAATCCCCACAGATGCGGACCTTCTGTGGTTCCCCAGGCCTATTACTCAATGACCTCTTCATTACAGGAACGATGGGTGTAGCCCACTCGCTCCAGTCCACTTTGGACAGTACTCCTGAATGTTCCAACCCTTCCAGCTCTGCTTCAACAGCTGGTCTGATCGCATAAGGCACTGGTCTGGCCTTCAGAAACTTTGGGCTTGCATTTTCCTCTATTTTAATTGTTGCTGTTATTCCTTTTAGTGTTCCTAGTCCCTCCTGGAACACTTCTTTTGCGTCAGTTAGCATTTTTGACAGTCGTCCAGGTGTGACGTCGTCATCCTTTTTGGCCTCAACCTTCAGTGCCTGTATGGAATGCCAATCTAATTGTATCTTCCGGATCCATTCACGTCCTAGCAGTGGTGGTCCTCCATTTGGCAATACATATATATCCATTTTAGGTATTTCCTGGCCTTTATATGTCACTTTCACCCTTATTTTTCCTTTGGGGTAGACTTTTTGCCCCATATACGTCTTCAAGACAATCTCTGTAGCTTTCAAGGGTATGTGTGAAAATAGCCGCTTGTAGTCTCTTTGATTTATGACTGTTAGAGCTGACCCTGTATCCAATTCCATTTCCACTTGGACTCCGTCTATCTTGAGTGTAACCCAGATAGTCTGGTGATCCTCCATTTCGGTTACATTATGTAGTTTCAGACAACCCAGCTCCTTGCTTCCGGAGTCTGTGTCACTTTTCTGTTCATCTGAACCACTGTCCATCACCTGGTGTACCTTTTTATACTTCTCCTGTGGAGATTTCTTACTGTTGGTTTTCTTCCCAGAGCTGCAGACTCTTGCTATGTGTCCTGTTTTCCCACACTGTCTGCACACTTGGTCCTTGAACCAACAATCTTTCTGGTCATGTGTTGTTCTGCCGCAGCGATAGCACTTCCCTGTTCCATAGGTCATTTCGTTGGTGCCATATTCTTGTGGTCTCCGTTGTATCTCTGCAGCGCCCCTTGCGGCTGCTTCGTGTGATACTGCCATACTGAAAGCTTTGTCCAGCGTAAGGTCCTTTTCTGATAGAAGCCGTTTCTGGGTTCCTTCACTTTGTAGCCCACACACAAACTTGTCCCTTAACGTGTCTGCTAGTCCCGCTCCAAACTGGCAGTATTTCGATAGCTTGCGCAGTTCCGTTAGATACTCAGCATTGCTTTCGTCTTTGTGTTGGTTCCTTTTATGGAACTTAAATCGTTCTGCTATCAGCAGCGGTGTGGGGTTTAAGTGGTCCTGTAGGATTTCTACTATGCTTTCAAAATTCTTGTTTACCGGCTTCTCTGGGGTTATTAGATTTCGCAGTAACCCATAAGTTTTTGCACCCATGGAATTTAACAGAACCAGTGCTTTATTAGCATCTGGCACTTCATTCGCCCTGCAGTACACCTCAATACGTTCCACATATGTCGCCCAATCTTCGACTTCATTGTCGAACGTAGAGATACTGCCACTCTTCGGCATCCTTGGTTGTGCATTAACTATCACCATTGGCGCCTCCCGCGCTTCCCCTTCTTCTCCGCTAGCACAAAATGGCGTCTCCCGCGCTTTCCTTCCTTCCCGTGCTCGCCCTTCTTCTCCGCTGCGGCTTCTCAAAATGGCGTCTCCTGCGCTCTTCCTTCTTCTCCGCGGCTCAATGGCGTCTCCCACGTTCTCCCTGCTTCTCCGCGGCTCAATGGCGTCTCCCCTTGCTTCGCCCCGTGGACCCTGATCAGCCCGTGATCCCTGGCTGTGCTCTGCGTGTTCTTCTTTTGATATTTTTCGACGCCGCTCAGTCTAGAACCCGGCTGTTTCTTACCCTCTCTCTCTCCGGTTGCTTTATTTTTCCTCGACGCCGCTCGGTGTTCAACCCCCGGCTGCGCCCTGCGCTCTTCACCCTCTGTCTTACCCCATCAACGCTGCTCGGCTCTCTCTCTGCCGTCGGTCGGCTCCAGCCGCCGCTGCTCGGGAAGGGTCTGCGCTGGACCTGTCGTCGGTCTCTTACTGCTCGTTGTGGCTGGGGAACCAAGCCCGGCTCTCCACAGCCTCCCCAGCGAAGTTGGATCTCTGCCTGACTGCTGGGCGGTTGCTCGTGGTCGACGCCCGTGTTCCTGGCCTCGACTATTTTTTCTTTTTTTTTTCTTTTATGTTGCAGGTAGATTCGAATCGACACTCGTCGCCACTGTTAGATCCGTGGTTCAGTGGATAAATAATCACACGGATGCTGTACATTAACAAATAACAGGTCTTTACTGGAGGAGGGTAATCTCTAGACTGGGGTACAGAGGCATGCGCAAAGCTTATATACCGGTGTGGTCACTGCCGGTACTACAGTATACAGGAGCTGTAAAAAGTAGTTCTGACTTAAAGGCACATACACTACAGTAGGCAGATCAAAACCAGTTAGGCCTATACTTGAGGCCATTAGTTTTTCCGCATAAATAATCGGAAACAGCTTATGGGAGCCATCAAGGCTGGACAGGCTGATTAGAATGCATCAATGGCAATACAGCCCGGACATCAGGCCATTAGGTGCGATAAACGGCCATCTAAAACCAGTTAACTTAGATTGCTATAATCATTTAAAACAGCCCGCCAAAATTGAAACAATGAACTAACCTGATTTGGCACGCAGATAAGGGGCCATCGAAAGGAGTATAACTGTAGGCCCCCAGTAGCAATTGCCCTCTTGCTCTTGCTCCTGGCTCTTGACTCTTGCTCTGCCTTGGGTTGCCGCCGCCCGTACTCATACCCTGGCCTCGTGGTGGGTTCTCTCCTCGCTCCCCGTAGCAAATTTTCTGCAGTCAAGGACATCCATACCAACTGCAGGGGAGGGGAATGAGACCCGAGTCCAAAATCACCCAGGACAACCAGGCCACGAGAGAGGGCAGAGGAAATGAGGCGAACGAGACGAGACGAGTAGAGACGAAGAAGAAGGTAACAACTCGATAAGAGCAGAGCAGGGCAGCAAAAAACATATCGATAAAGGCCAAGCGCCTAGTTATAAGCTGGCACTTGGGGAGGCAAACATCTTGTTGAGCACTGCGAATAAACGCAGGTGTCCACGCCACAACAAATATACTGGCGTTTGACGCTTGGGTAGGAAAATCTAGACAGTGAAGACTGCCAACTGCCCTATAGGCACAACGTTACCGCCGACGACCGCCCGAGGGAGAAGAAGAGGAGAACCCATTGCGATGAGATGACGACGGTAGCTGAGGAGAAGAAAGGTGTGTCGCAGCAGCAGCTCCAACACTGCACCCCTGAGATTACGTGGCGACGGGGTACCTAAAAGGACAGAAGACCAAACCTCAAAACCCGCATCCGTTAAAACAGCTGGCTTTGCTTTGGATTGGTGAGCATGAATTCCTGGCCCCTCATAGCTTAATCTAGCTAGGTATAGGGGGTGGGATAAGGATAAGGGGATTGTTAATGTAGTTTGTTTTCCCTCGATGTGCCGTGTGCTCCCCATTTCCTGCATAAGTATAATTTTTGTATTTGCCTGTATTTTATACTAGTGACTTCATATAAGACTGTTTTATTTTTCTGTTTCAATAAAACCTTGGTTTTCTTACACCAAACCACTTGTCTACTCGAGTTTTCTGTATCGCCGCCTATACCTAAGTCCGGTGTCTAGAACCCAGGGGCGTGGGAGCGATTCGAACCGCTCACAGACAGTCAGGGGCATAACTGATTTGGCGCACGCGCCACCCGCCACCCCCTACATCTGTTGGTTGTTGGATTGCTTAGCTCTGTCTATAGCATGCTGCTTATACTGTTTAGCATGTATGTAGTCCTATGCTGTAGTTTCACCAGGTTTTCACCTCATTTTTAGGTACGCCTGGTGCTGTTCCTGGCATGCTCTTCTGCACTCCTCATTGAACCAGGGTTGGTCGTTTGGCTTGATGGTAATGGTAGAGTGAGGGATATGCCAGGTCATAAGGTTACAGATTGTAGAGGAATATAATTCTGCTGCTGCTGATGGCCCACAGCACCTGGATGCCCGATTTTGAACTGCTAGATCTGTTCTGAATCTACCCCATTTAGCACGATGGAGGTTGTCCTCAGTGTGAAGACGGGACTTTGTCTCCACAAGGGCTGTGCGGTGGTCACTCTGACCAATACTGTCATGGATAGATGCATCTGCGACAGGTAGATCAGTGAGGCCGAGGTCAAGTAGATTTTTCCCTCGTTCTCTCACCACCTGCCGCAGGCCCAGTCTGGCAGCCGTGGTGGTGATCAGCAGGAGGTTTCCTTGCCCGTGTTTGACCTGATGCCATGATACTTCATGGGGCCTGCAGTCAATGTTGAGGACTTCCAGGGCCACTCTCTCCCGACTGTATACCAATGTGCCATCACCTCTGGTGGGTCTGTCCTGCCGGTGGGGCAGGACATACCCAGGGATGGTGATGGAAGAGTCTAGGACGTTGGCTGAAATATGACTATGCCAGGGTGCTGCTTGACTAGTCTGCGGGACAGCTCTCCCAGTTTCGGCACAAGTCCCCAGATGTTAGTGAGGAGGACTTGCAGGATCGACTGGGCTGGGCGTGCCGTTGTCATGTCCAAATCCGATGCCTAGGTCAATGCCGGTTTTATTCATATTATGCCTTTTCGTAGCGGTTTGATACAACTGAGTGGCTTGCTAGGCCATTTCAGAGGGCAGTTAAGAGTCAACCACTTTACTGTGGGTCTGGAGTCACATATAGGCCAGACCAGGTAAGGACGGCAGATTTCCTTCCCTAAAGGGCATTAGTGAACCAGATGGGTTTTTACGACAATCCGATAGTTTCATGGTCACCATTACTGATGTTAACTTTTTATTCCAGATTTATTTAATTAACTGAATTTAAATTCACCAGCTGCCGTGGTGGGTTTTGAACTCACGTCTAAGCATAAATATCCTTATTGGCTTTTTAGTTGCTTTTGTATTCTGATCCAGTTTGCCCGCTAGTACATCAGTGGTGTACATAAATTTGCCCACTGTATATGGCACACAGATACTTCCGTGACCTGATTGTTATTAGTTGCAAGGGACAATCACTCTAAGATTTGACAACTAGAGCAATTAGAGGTTTGTTTGCATCTCTCAACACTAACAGCACAGCAAAACTAACAACCTTCCAGAGCCAAGCGTAGTGCAATCCCTTCTTCACCTGTGGATACCTGGTCTCCATGCGGCCTATTCCCACTGACCTTTCATCCTTTTGCAACAGATCGGCCTCTAATCCTGGCATTGATGCAGCGGCCGACATTTTAAATGGTCTCTCCACATGGTCGGACTCCCCCATAAGTGGAAACATTTCCCTGTGACTACCCTTTCGAACCCCTATCAAAAACAGAGAAAAAAAACCAGGGACAAAAAGGGAAAAAATACTCTGGAACCTTCCTCTCCGAACCCCTCAGGCAATCAAAGCCAGTCCAGGAGATCACATGGAACATCTACAATCAATGTTCCCTTTGAGCTGTGCGGCCGCACTGTGCTCTGGAGCTCCTGCGCAGTCGGCTCACCGGCTTTTCAATGGAAAAACCACACATGCGCTGAATTTTGAAGGGGCCGCACAGCCCTTTAAAGGGGCCATGAGGCCTAAAAAAATTGGAGGGAACATTGTCTACAATGTCCATATAAAACTTCTTCAGTGACCTTTCTTCTAGTGTATGTTTGATTTTACCTGTTCTAACATTGGGCCAGAAATTCGGGTCCCCACGGGTGAGTACGCGCTGGGTACTCACACGTAGGCCCAACAAAAGTGCCGGTTTCGTGCATGCACTGTGCATGCACACCAGAACTTCCATTCCCTTAAAGGAAGGGGTTCACAGGTCGAATGCGTGCGCTGGAGAGGCAGCGCGTACGCCTGGAACTTCCGGTTTTTCCCCAGATTTCTCCAGGAGGGTAAGTCTCCAGCAGCTACGCTTTTAAAAAGCAGTTGCAAGGCCTGCTTTTAACAAGGTAAGTGGTGAATTAAGTAAAATTTTAAAAATGTTTCCACAGGTTTATTATTTTTAAATACTTTAAGTTTATTTTTAGCCCTGTTAAAAACTGTAATTAATTTTTTCAAAAATTTAAATTATTGTTTAAAATAGTAATGTTATGTAATTTATAGTTATTTTAAAAATGTGATTAAAATTTTTTTTTATTTGAAATGTGATTTAAAAAAAAAATGTATTTGAAGTTTTAGTTATGTTTTGGGGCCGATCTCTTATTCCCTGCTACGATTGGCTCTCCATGGCCCACGTGATCCCAGGGGACACTTCAAACTAACTGCACCCCTGGGATACGCAAGCACTGCGCGCCGGCAGTTAGCGGAGGCCCAGGATCGGAATCCCATGCAGGCCCACAGCTCAAAGGCCGGCGCGCTAGGTAAGTGCAGGTCAGGGGCTTGCACCTGTGGGAAGCCTCCGACCCGAATTTCTGGCCCTAAAATTATTTGTAACATCTTCTGCAAAGTTATTTTTGCCGCAATTCATGCACGTTGTCCCAAAGGCTGAGCAACCTGGGCAATTTACTCTCGTCTCTTACTCCTTTAGCATTCATGAACATTTATTTAAATTTTTCATTGTAATGTTTCTCAATTTCTTTCTTGACTAATGTCTCCATGGTTCTATTTTCCTCACTGTACTTGGGTTTTCACTCTAATGGTTTTGGCTCCCCTACAAACCTGCAATGCTTTATTTAACATCAGATCTCACTCTCACAGCAGATGTTCCCGCAGAGAAATATCTGATATTGCTTAACCATACTTCCCCTCGGTTTTTGATGCCCTTGTTCCTTCCAAATCAGTCACCTCTTCCACTCATATTGTCCCCTGCCCCACGGGTTTTTCCCCCATTCTCACTCCCACATATCAGCATGTGTCACAGCTGTCAACCTAAACCATCAACTACTTCAGGATCATTCTGGAGGGGAAGGACAACCCTAGGCTCCTTTTATCCGTGACCAGCTGACTCCTTGAAGCCCTCCCCCTCACCCTCTCTATCGTCATCTTAAACATGGATCTCTTCAGTGGCCTGCAGCTAATTTTGCTCCCCTTCCTCTCATCTTTGCCCCCCAACCTTTGCCCAATCCCAGCAACTCTACCCCCATCTTTCTAAAGGTTTTCCTCCATTCCCCTGCTCTCTCTAAGCTCACCTTGGCCCTGGACAAAACTCCATTATCCTCGATCCCCTTCTAGCCAGCTCCTGATCACTCAACTCCCCCGTCTGGCCCCAGTGCTTGCCCGCATTGTCAATGGTTCCATTTCCTCAGGCATTGTCTCTTTCCACTTCAAAACTTCCATCATCATTCTTTTCCTCAAAAAACCCATCCTTCAATTGATCTGTCCTCTCCAAGTATCTAACCTCCCTTTGCTTATGTCATTGCCTCCCAGCTCTGAGCCCTTCTCTCCTGGAATCCCTGTCTGAGTTCTGCCAGTTCAGCGTCCACCCCTTCCATAGTGCCGAAATAGCACTAAAAAATGTTACTAATGACATCCTCTATGACTGTGAATGTGGTGCATTATTCTTCCTCAACCATGGTTGACTATGCCATCATCCTCTAACACCATTCCTCTGCCACCCAGCGCCTGGGATTGTCCTTGTATGGCCCATTCCTATCTACTGAATGTAGTGATTGGCATCATTTTTTTTCCCAAGCACATTCAGCGTTCCCACGGATCTAGTCTTGGCCCCCTCCTCTTCCTTATCTAAATGCTATACCTTGATGACATCACTGAACTAACTGCACTGAGTTAGTTTTCACTGGTAACACTCAGCTCTACACCTCGACTGCTCCTGTGGTGTGAGACTGCTTGGGTGAATCATAACTTCCACCAGCTCAACATAGTGGGACCTTCAACCCCTGCCATAATATTCATTCCCTTGCCCCCCATCTTCATCCCCCTCCTGTGCCACTATCTCATGCTGATCCAGACTATTCGTAATCTTGCTGCCCTAGTAGATCCAGAGCTGAGCTATATCCCCACATGCCATTATCCATCAAGGCCTCTCATGCTTCACCATCCATGAACCCCATGCCCAAAATTCTGCCATCTGTGTCCTGTCCTACAGAAAGTCCCGCTCACCCACCAGCTCTGTCCTCACTGACCCTTGTCCCTCATCACCTCAAATTCAAAATTCTCATCCTTATCTTTAAATCGCTTCATAGCCTTTCCCCACCATAGCCCTGTAGTCTTCTCCAGCCTTAAATTCCCTCTCAAACCCTGTGCTCTTCTGACTCCAGTCCCCTAAGGACCTCCCTCCCTTCAGCCCACATTGGTAACAGAACCTTCAGCCACTCAGCCCTAAGATGTGCGGGTTAGGTTGATTGGCTATGATAAATTGACCCTTAGTGTTAGGGGGATTAAATACGTGGGGTTACGGGGATAGGGTGGGATATGTGTCGGTGCAGGCTCGATGGGCTGAAATGGCCTCTATCTGCACTGTGGGGTTTCTGTGATTTCTGTGATTTCTCTGCAACTCTCTCCCTAAACCTTTAAAAGCTGTCTCAAAATCCATACCTCCAACCAAGCTTCGGGTGAACACCTCCTAATCTCTCCCTGCTTGACTTGGATTCCATTTCCTTACGGCTGTTAGTGAAGCACCTCGATGTTTCCTTAGATTAAAGCCGCTATAGATATTAGCCTTGTTAATTTAAAGGCATTGGTGCCGGAATTGAGACTATCCCTCGGGGCAGTGGTATAATAAGGTGGGGGAGGAGGAGAGGGTTAATCTTTAAAATCCAGAAAGCAGAGCAATTCCAAAACTTAAATCAAAGTTTTACTGGCAGCTTGGAGGTTGCCAAAGATATGTAAATGGCCCGAGGCTGGAAGATTGTTCAGGGTCAGGGTCAAAGTCCTGCCTCATCGGCGATGTCCCTTGAAATTCAACTAAAAGGGCATATTGGGGCTTATAGTTAACCTCAAGGACCTGTGGTACTCAGCTAAGCAACCCATGAAGACAGGATGATTGGGCCTCCCTGTACTGCATTACACAGCCATGAGGAGCAAGATTATAAATTAATGTATCCATGCCTTTGCTGTATCCATACCTCCTCCAGGCCTACAACCCATTGAGAACTCTGTGTTCCTCCAATTCTGGCCTTCCTTCCACTATTGGTGGCCGTGGCTCCAGCCGTCTAGGCCCTAAGCTCTGGAATTTCCTATCTAAACATCTCCACCTCTCCTCCTTTAAAGCGCTCCTTAAAACCTACCTCTTTGACCAAGCTTTTAGTCACCTGTGCTAATATCTCCTTCTGTGGCTCGGTCAAATTCCTGTCTGATTACACTCCAGTGAAGCGCCTCGGAACATTTTACTACGTTAAAGGAGCTATATAAATGCAAATTGCTGTTGTATGGGAATGAATAAATGAAAATGTAAATGCTGGGGCGCTGTTCTTCAGTCTTCTGTCATTCAGCTCTCTTTATTCTAGTACAGAACATATCCTTACTGAGCTGGGCCCTGCTATGCCGATGATGTCAGGTCCAAATGAGTCACGTTGGAATGATTTCCATCCATTATGAACTGTCATTAGGATAATGACAAAAGTAAATCATTCAGAACATCGGAATTCTGGAATTACGGATTGCGGGTTTTTGGAGTGGGAGAGAGTTAATGCTCGCTCCATCAGACACAACTCATTATTGTGAAATGCTTCCCTTCGCCATCAGTCAATGCCACAGAACAGTGATGCCATAGAGAGCAGGACAGATGTGTCTTTGTTAGCTGTCTTCAAGCAGCTGGGCTGATTGTGAGATAAGATTGTTTTCCATTTTATTCCAAATCGCCTGAGCGAAGAGCTCCAGTTACAGTAATTATGTAGAGGATAAATGACATAATTTTTAGCAAAACATTAGGCCAAATCTTCCCCTTTTCTTACACTAGGTTTCTTCATTCTCTGAAGCCCCTCATCCCTGGTACCATTCTAGAAAATCTCCTCTGCACCCTCTCCAAGGCCTTGACGTCTTTTCTAAACTGTGGTGCTGAGGATTGCACACATTACTCTAGCTGAGACCTAACCAGTGATTTATAAAGATTTAGCATAACTTCCTTGCTTTTGTACTCTATAAAGCCAAGGACCACGTATACATTTTTAACAGTTTTATCAAGGAACTTATCAAGGATGAGGAACTTAAAGTAATTAATATCAGTGAGAAACTAATGGGACTAAAAGCTGACAAGTCCCCTGGACCCGATGACCTACATCCTAGGGTTCTAGAAGAGGTGGCTGCAGAGAGAGTGGATGCATTGGTTGTGATCTTCCAAAATTTCCGAGAGTCTAGAACAGTCCCAGTGGATTGGAAGGTAGCGAATGTAACCCCGCTATTCAAGAAAGGAGGGAAAGAAAAAACGGGGAACTACAGACCAGTTAGCCTGACATCAGTCATCAGGAAAATGCTGGAATCCATTGTTAAGGAAGTCGTAACAGGGCACTTTCAAAATAATAATATGATTAGGCAGAGTCAACATGGTTTTATGAAAGGGAAATCATGTTTGACAAATTTAGTGAGTTTTTTGAGGCTGTAGCTAGCAGTGTAGATAAAGGGGAACTAGTGGATGTAGTATATTTGGATTTCCAAAAGGCATTTGATAAGGTGTCACATAAAAGGTTATTACACAAGATTAGGGTTCATGGTGTTGGGGATAATGGATAGAGGATTGGTTAACGGACAGAAAACAGAGAGTTGGGATAAACGGGTCATTTTCAGGTTGGCAGACTGTAACTAGTGGGGTGCCGCAAGGATCAATGTTGGGGCCTCAGCTAGTTACACCGGGTTAGCACGGTTTCCTCCAGGTGCTCCGGTTTCCTCCCACAGTCCAAAGATGTGCGGGTTAGGTTGATTGGCCATGATAAAAAAAATTGGCCCTTAGTGTTAGGGGGGATTAAATACGTGGGGTTACGGGGATAGGGCTTGGGTGGGATGGCTGTCGGTGTAGGGACCGGGTGCTAGGGTTTGGATGATCAGCCATGATCTCGTTGAATGGCGGAGCAGGCTCGAAGGGCCGAATGGCCTACTCCTGCTCCATATTTCTATGTTTCTATGTTTCTATATTAATGACCTAGATGAAGGGACAATGTGTAATGTATCCAAGTTTGCTGATGATACAAAGCTAGGTGGGACAGTAAGCTGTGAGGAGAACACAGAGTCTGCAAAGGGATATAGATAGACTGAGTGAGTGGGCAGTAAGGTGGCAGATGGAGTATAATGTAGGGAAATGTGAGGTTATTCACTTCGGTAGGAAGAATAGAAAAACAGAATATTTTTTAAATGGTGAGAAACTTTCAAATGTTGGTGTTGAGAGATTTGGGTGTCCTTGTGCAAGAAACACAGAAAGCTAGCATGCAGGTACAACAAGCAATAAGGAAGGCAAATGACATGTTGGCCTTTATTGCAAGGGGGTTGGAGTATAGGAGTAAGGAAGTCTTGCTACAATTGTACAGGGCCTTGGTGAGACCACACCTGGAGTACTGTGCACAGTTCTGGTCTCCTTATCTAAGGAAGGATATACTTGCCTTGGAGGCGGTGCAACGAAGGTTCACTAGATTGATTCCTGGGATGAGAGGGCTGTCCTATGATGAGCGATTGTGTAGAATGGGCCGATACTCTCTGGGGTTTAGAAGGGTGATCTCATTGAAACATATAAGATTCTGAGGGGGCTTGACAGGATAAATGCTGGGAGATTGTTTCCCCTGGCTGGAGTGTCTAGAACTAGGGGGCATAGTCTCAGGATAAAGACTTTTAAGACTGAGATGAGGAGGAATTTCTTCACTCAGAAGAAATCTTTGGCATTCTCTCCCAAAGCGCTGTGGATGCTCAGTAGTTGAGTATATTCAAGGCTGAGATAGATAGATTTTTGGACTCTAGGGGAATCGAGGGATATGGAGATCGGGCGGGAAAGTGGAGTTGAAGTCAAAGATCAGCCATGATCTTATCGAATGGCGGAGCAGACTCGAGGGGCCAAATGGCCGACTCCTGCTCCTATTTCTTATGATCTTATCAACTTGCCCTGCCGCCTTCAAAGAAACTGTACCATTTTTTGGCTTTCATTTTCCTCTGACTCGCCTCCTCTCCTGAAGGCACTGGCTCATGCTAAGGGACAATACTGTACCGTCCTTTTGGATTTTTATATACTTTAGGAGCATAAGAACATAAGAACATAAGAACTAGGAGCAGGAATAGGCCACTTGGCCCCTCGAGCCTGCTCCGCCATTCAATAAGATCATGGCTGATCTTGGGCTCAGAGCCACTTCCCCACCCGCTCCCCATAACCCTTCACTCCCTTATCTTGCAAAAATTTGTCTATCTCCAACTTAAATGTATTTAATGACCCAGCCTCCACGGCTCTCTGGGGCAGAGAATTCCACAGATTTATGACCCTCTGAGAGAAGAAATTACTCCTCATCTCAGTTCTAAAAGGGCGACCCTTTATTCTAAAACTATGCCCCCGAGTTCTGGATTTCCCCACGAGGGGAATCATCCTCTCTGCATCTACCATGTCGAGCCCCCTCAGTATCTTATATGTTTCAATAAGATCACCTCTCATTCTTCTAAACTCCAATGAGTATAGGCTCAACCTGCTCAACCTTTCTTCATAAGTCAAACCCCTCAGCTCAGGAATCAACCGAGTGAATCGTCTCTGGACTGCCTCCAATGCAAGTATATCCTTCCTTAAATAAGGAGACCAAAACTGTACACAGTACTCAAGGGCCTAGAAATTCAGTTGCGTTCGCCAGCCGTTAGCGCCTTAGGAGGGGTAGATCTCAAGCGCTAGGCACTTAGCGCCCGGGCGCAGGACGATCTGCGCCTACGCCCAACTTCAGTAGACATTTAGTGCCGGCGCAAAGTGTTTGCGCGCGCTCAGCTGCGCGCGCAACTTATGACGTCATTTCGTCGTGCAACGCCCTTTGTGCGCCCCAAACCGGAACTTCAGTCACGCCCGCCCAATGTGGGCGTGGCGGTGTTAAGAACTGTGAAGTGGAACGCAGCAGAGGCCCTGCGGGCCTCGGGGAGCGCTAATTAAAGGGCACTTACACTGAACTATAAAGGCCAGCCATTTTGCTGCAATGACTTTTCTGCAACGGATTTCTGGACAGAGACCAAGGAAGAGACCTTACTGATTTGGCCCAACATAGGAGAGGTATTTTTGGCTTCTGGCCAGAGCTTGGAAATTTGCCTCATTGTGATTTCATTGTTTGCAAGTATATTATGGGGGCTGCATGGGGTTCCAACCCTCAGTTCCAGCATTATGTGCGAAGGGCTCGCAGACGCTGTGTGAGAGGGGCAGCCATGCCTAGACGCAGAGGGGGCATCAGGCGTCGGCAACGTAGGCCTTACCCACTCAGGGAATACCGCCAGCAGGTGTCCTAGCTCACCATGACTGCCGCGCAGTGTGTTAAGAGGCTGCGCTTCAGAAGGGAGGTGGTTGCAGAGATCTGCCAGCTGCTTCACAGAGATCTGCGTCCACAGCTGATGTGCAGGACATCTCTGTCGGTGGAAGTGAAGGTCACGGTGGCTCTGAACTTTTATGCAAGCGGCTCCTTCCAAGCCGCTGCTGGGGACATAGCTAACATCTCCCAGTTCGCCGTGCATCGCTGCATCCGGCAGGTCACCGATGCCCTTTTCACAAGGAGACACCAATTCATCTCCTTCCCCATGACCCTAGAGAGGCAGGAGCAGTGTGCAGTCGGATTTGCGAGGATCGCCGACTTCCCCATGGTGCAGGGCGCCATTGACTGCACGCATGTGGCTTTGCGGGCACCTATCGACAATGCCGAGGATTACCGCAACCGGAAGGGCTACCATTCCCTCAATGTACAGCTGGTGTGTGACCACAGGCAGCGCATCCTAGCTGTCAATGCCCGCTTTCCAGGCAGCAGCCACGATGCATTTATCCTGCGCCAGACTACTGT
Organism: Somniosus microcephalus; assembly: GCF_052327205.1. Taxonomy (NCBI): domain Eukaryota; kingdom Metazoa; phylum Chordata; class Chondrichthyes; order Squaliformes; family Somniosidae; genus Somniosus; species Somniosus microcephalus. The sequence continues at coordinate 19,033,166 of NC_141008.1, forward strand.
GGCTGACATGTTCCAGGCACAGCCTCCCCCAAGAGGATGGCTTATCGGGGACAAAGGCTATCCTTTGTGTACATGGCTCATGACCCCGCTCCGCGCGCCCAGGACCCCTGCTGAGGAGGCATACAATGAAAGCCATCAAGCAACAAGGAACATCATAGAGCAAACGATTGGCATCCTCAAGCAACGGTTCCGCTGCCTGGATCGCTCCGGCGGATCTCTGCAGTATTCGCCGGATAGAGTCTCCCAGTTCGTCGTCGTTTGCTGCATGCTGCACAACCTGGCTATCCGCAGGACTCAGGCACTGCCACCTCACGTTGGACCACCACCTCAGGAGGACGAGCAGGAGGACCATGAGGAGGAGGAGGAGGAGGAGGAGGAGTACCAGCCCAGGAGGGAGCCACAAGGTCCAAGGGCCGTCCGTCGGCGGCTTATTGAACGACATTTCTAGGCCCCCTGTCAGGGAATGGGCTTGTGGCAATGAAGGGACATGAATGCAGCCGCTCCGCAAGCCCTCAGCCGGTTAACGCAACAACCACTTGAAACATCACACATGGACAAGCTAAATAAAGAAAAAGCTTTATTGAACAAACTCAGGGCCCTATAGCAAAATACTGCAGATGTTGGAAATCCGAAATAACAACAGAAAATGCTGGAAAAACTCAGCAGGTCAGGCAACATCCGTGGAGAGAAATTGCCCAGTTTTGAAGAAGGGTCCAACCCGAAACGTCAACTCAAATTTCTCTCCACGGATGTTGCCTGACCTGCTGAGTTTTTCCAGCATTTTCTGTTGTAAACTCAGGGCCCTTCCCACATGAAACCCAAAAACAGACAACACCCCCAAAAAACAGTCAAAAACATATCTCACTCCCACAACCTGGGGAGGAATAACAAAACTTGTCCATCCAAATGGCCTTCATCCTCGGCCTTACCAAAAGAACCCCCCCCCATAGACAACACAATCACCCCCATATAAAAAAACATTTGCCAACACACTCTACTTTGTGTGCCGAGAGGGCGAGTCCTTGTCCAGGCTTTTCCGGCCCCTGGCCAACCTGCTGCTCCGCCTCAACCTGGGCCCTGTGGGTGCTGCAAGGCTGGGGGAAGGCTCCTGAGGGGCACATTGCGTGACGGCAGATGCCCTTGGGGGTCGGCCTAGACGAGCTCTGGCCCTTGAGGGGCCGGCTGCTGACTGCTGCAGCTGTGGCTGGGCAGCATCAGTCCCTCCAGCAGCTCGTCGCAGCTTCGCTGGGGGAGTGGCAGTGGCAGCTGCAGCAATGGGGGCAAGCTGGCTGATGCCAGGCGCTCGCTGCTCGCCTGAGACACTGGCACTCGGCCGGGCTGGCACTGCAGCAAGCGCAGCAATCTGGTGAAGGCCAGACCGCTGTGCTGCTGCAGCGCGGCGGGTGCCCTGGCGATGCCTGCCTGACACAGCGAGTGTGGCAGCAGTGAGTGCCCGTACTGCCCTGGTCTGTGCCCGCATCAGACCAGCCAGTGACTGCACAGCACCACTGATCAACTGTCCACTCGCTGCCTGTACTGCCCTGAATTCGTCCCGACTCGCTGCCTGTGCTGCCCTGAATTCGTCCCGACTCGCGTCCTGTGCTGCCCTGAATTCGGCCCGACTCGCGTCCTGTGCTGCCCTCAATTCGGCCCGACTCGCGTCCTGTGATGCCCTGAATTTGGCCCGACTCGCGTCCTGTGATGCCCCGAATTCGGCCCGACTCGCGTCCTGTGATGCCCCGAATTGTTCGAGACCCCTGGCCTGTGCTGCCGCGAGTTGTTCGAAACCCCTGGCCTGTGAGGCCCCGAAATCGGACACACTATGAGCCAGGGACTCAATGGCCTCAGGCAACCATGCCACAACCCCCATGAACTCGGTGTGCCGACGATCCGAGTCCGCAGACATTTGATCAAGGAGGCGCACCTCCTGGGCGAGGACCGTCTCCGGATTAGAGGCCGGACTCTCCCTCTGGGGAGAAGGCCGCCGAGCTGCCCGACCCTTCCCGCGTGGCTGCACGCCACTGGGCCCAGCAACTACACTCCCCTGCAACACTTCCCCCCTCTGGGGAGAAGGCAGCCGAGCTGCCCGACCCTTCCCGCGTGGCTGGACGCCACTGGGCACAGGAGCTATATTCCCCTGCAACACTTCCCCCCTCTGGGGAGAAGGCAGCCGAGCTGCCCGACCCTTCCCGCGTGGCTGGATGCCACTGGGCACAGGAGCTACACCCCCCTGCAACACTTCCCCCTGGCTCTCCTCCAGGGAAGACGTGTCCCCTCCATTGCCATCCCCTGGCGCAGATGAGGGTTCCCCCGATGGGCCGCCTTCCTCTTGCTCCTCCTCGTCCTCCTCTTCCGAGGGACTGACACTCACAGCTTCAGGGACCTCCTCCTCACCAGCTGAAAGCAGGAAGGCACAAGAGTAGCTTTAGAGTGAGGACAGGGCGTCAGCGAGGGAGGCATGAGTGGTGGCATTCTGCGCATTGGTCGGACAGTGGCAAAGGATGTAGATCTGAAGCGCAAGGGGAACGAGAGAGGTCCAAAAGGTCATGTCCTTACCATTGGGGCCCAGCACAGGGTCAGCATCTCCAATTGCAACGGGGCCAATCACCCGGGCACACATGAGTCGACCCACGCGCTCCTCAAGGTCACTGAGCTGCTGGAACTGGGGACGGCCTCCCCCGGTGACAGTCCGGCTCTTCAGATTCTGGGCCAGCTTGGCCTGCAAGAGAAAGGACGGCCTCTAAGTACAGTGTGGTGCCCTGTTGTTGTGTGCACTGCCTCCCATGGTCGAATAGCTTGGCCAGTGTGGTGCCCTGTTGTTGTGTGCATTGCCTCCCATGGTCGAATAGCTTGGGCAGTGTGGTGCCCTGTTGTTGTGTGCACTGCCTCCCATGGTCGAATAGCTTGGCCAGTGTGTAAAGTGCAGAAAGTGCAATTGATGTTCATGCCAGTGCCATAGCTGCTGGATGAGGGCTGGCCATTAGGCCTTTGAGGTCCCTTTGCCCATAATGTGAGGTGCACATGCAAGGATGAGGAGGACACTGGAAAGGGTACTCACCCTGACCAACCGAGTGAGGTCGTTAAACTTTTTCCGGCATTGGACAACAGTCCGGGGGACATCGCTGTTGGCTGTGACCCTCTGGGCGATATCCCTCCAGGCTCTCCTGTTGGGAGGCTTCTTGCCACTGTCCGGGAACAAGATATGGCTTCTCTTCTCCAAAGCCCTAACCAGCACCTTTAAATCATGGCCAGAGAAGCGCTGCGCTCGCTCACGGGCCCTCTGCATCCTTCCTGGCGCTATTTCTCTCCAGCAGCAGTGTTTAGGCCTAGCTGGAGGGCTGCAGTATCCAGGGCGTGGCAGCAGACCAAGTCGACCCTTCCCCCTTTAAGAGCTGGCCGGCGCCAGGGTGTCTGCTGTCAATCAAAACATGACCGCACCTGCGCTGCGCCCGGCCTCGGCGGTATCAGTCTGCACCGCCGGCTTAGCGCCTAAAGATAGCCATGCATCGCCAGTTTTAGCGCTCGAGCAAACTCCTTGGCCAAAGCTACTGAATTTCGGCGAACTGCCCTCCACTTTCCGGCGGGCGCAAACTTTAGCGGCCGCCCGACTTTACCGCCCCAAAAGTGGCTATACTGAATTTCTAGGCCAAGGTGTGGTCTCACCAATACCCTGTACAGTTGTAGCAGGACTTCCCTGCTTTTATACTCCAACCCCCTTGTAATAAAGGCCAACATTCCATTTGCCTTTCTGATTACTTGCTGTACCTGCATGCTAACTTTTTGTGTTTCATGCACAAGGACCCCCAGGTCCCTCTGAACTCTAGCATTTTGTAATCTCTCTCCATTTAAATAATAATTTGTTTTTTTATTTTTCCTGCCAAAGTGGATAACCTCGCACTTTCCCACATTATACTCCATCTGCCAAATGTTTGTCCACTCACCTAGCCTGTCTATATCCCTTTGCGATTCTTTGAGTGCTCTGCACAACTTGCTTTCCCACCCTTCTTTGTATCATCTGCAAACTTGGCTACATTACACTCAGTCCCTTTATCCAAGTCATTAATGTAGATTGTAACTAGTTGAGGCCCCAGCACCGATCCCTGCCGCACCCCACGAGTTACCGTTTGCCAAGCGGAAACATAGGAGCACAGGAGCATTCGCAACAGCTTTTTGGTGGAGAGACTTCCAAATTTCCACCACCCTTTGTGTGAAGAAGTGCTTCCCGACATCACCCCTGAATGGCCTAGCTCGAATTTTAAGGTTATGCCCCTTGTTCTGGACTCCCCCACAAGAGGAACTAATTTCTCTATCTACCCTATCAGCTTCTTTAAACATCTTAAACAATACTACCAGAATCGAAGCAGTGTGGCTTTCATCCCTGAACAACTCTCACTGTAAAAAGGCTGCCTGGTTCTTCAACTTTGGTGGGCGCATCACTGGGGTTACACGCTCCCCCTCTCCCTCCCTTTGTGAATTGGCCTCTGCCCAGAAGGCATGGAGATTGCCAAGTGCTTCATTAGTGACTGCAACAGGCTGAGCTCAGCTCCAGTAATGCGTCTGCATTGTACCGGGGCGGTGTGAGTGTGCCTTGCTTTGTGGGAAATCAGTCCTGCGTTCAGAGTGTGGGCCGTGCCCTGGGGGCTAATATAGAAAGAAGCATTCAGAGCCAGACTACCATAGGTCAAATAGCTGACCCTAACCTCTCCACCCCACTTACTGCAATGTCAGGAGGTACACCATCGTGATGGGAGCAGAGAGTTGCTCCTCCCCCTTGTCTCACTCACACCTACATACAGCTCGCAGCTCCCAGACAGCTCGGGTCCGCTTCGCAGTGACTCTTGCTCGGAGCTTTACCAAAGAATGCTCAGCCTCATTACTGCCAAGCAGAAACTTGCACTGTAAACTGTAAAGAGACGCATGTATAATCCAGGCGTGAAAAATACCCGGCGTTAAAGAGAGAGGAAACTCGGGTTCAAGCGTGTGTTAGGCATGTCGTTACGCTGCACCCAAATTTCCTCGCTCTATCGATCCCTACAACTCTCAGCTCATTATAATGGCTCTGCCCCCAGGCTACATGCAAATTTCCTGCTGGTCTAAAACGGGTGTAAAATTAAGCCCAGAATTTTAGACGTAGCAGGAGACAATCATATTTCTGGTGTTTTATTGGGATTATTTTGAGCGTTTTTTAAATATTCTGCTCTGAATTTTCTGGTTTTTTGAAAGCATTTTGATGGCATCAGAATAAATCACATTAAAAATTGAAAAGCTTCCCCGATTGGAGGTCCTTGGTAATGGAGTTGAAGCGGGAACATCCGCCTGGAGGCTCGTTAAGGGGCTGATTGCCAATTAAATTGCCTGCTCACGCTCATTAAAGAGGCTGCACGGCATTTTAGTGGCCAGCACTGCAACTAACGCCCTCTCCCAACAGCGACCAGCTGAACAGGAGTAAACAAGACGTTGCTGAGGATTTCGAGCGCTGCTTAAAGCCACGCTCGGCTTTCACTGGTTACTTGCTCCTGGAGGTTTGAAGAGGACTCGGTCCCTGAGCCATCCTCCAACATGCCGGCCGCTGTGTGTCAGACAGCCTGCTCCATACCTTCAGTGCCTGTGGGTGCCCACATATAGTGCGCCACGAAAATTGTGTCTAATCAGCGCTTGAGTGCTAAACCTGCAGGTGTCTATTTTAGCTTCTCCAGGCACGTTCACATTGTGGTAATCAGCAATTAGCACCAAAATTGTGTGCTAAATCCAGACTTTCAAACAGGCATGTCTTATTAGCACAGCACCCATTTAGCACCTGTTTTCACCCTTTCACCAATATAACCCCCAGTTTCTCATATTGTATGGTGAGTTCCACGCTTTTCTCAGGCCCCGATAGTTTATGCCCATTTTTACACTCTGGCCTATGCTAATGAGATTTTTTTTTAATTCACAGGATGTGGGCATCGCTGGCAAGGCCAGCATTTATTGCCCATCCCTAGTTGCCCTTGAGAAGGTGGTGGTGAGCCGCCTTCTTGAACCGCTGCAGTCCGTGTGGTGAAGGTGCTCCCACAGTGCTGTTAGGGAGGGAGTTCCAGGATTTTGACCCAGCGACCATGAAAGAACAGCTGATATATTTCCAAGTCAGGATGGTGTGTGACTTGGAGGGGAACTTGGAGGTGGTGGTGTTCCCATGTGCCTGCTGCCCTTGTCCTTCTAGGTGGAAGAGGTCACGGGTTTGAGAGGTGCTGTTGAAGAAGCCTTGGCGAGTTGCTGCAGTGCATCTTGTAGATGGTACACACTGCAGCCACGGTGCGCCACTGGTGGAGGGAGTGAATGTTTAAGGTGGTGGATGGGGTGCCAATCAAGCGGGCTGCTTTGTCCTGGATGGTGTTGAGCTTCTTGAGTGTTGTTGGAGCTACACTCATCCAGGCAAGTGGAGAGTATTCCATCACACTCCTGACTTGTGCCTTGTAGATGGTGGAAAGGCTTTGGGTAGTCAGGAGGTGAGACACTCGCCACAGAATACCCAGCCTCTGACCTGCTCTTGTAGCCACTTGTAATACTGATGTATTTTTTGATGGGCGGGGCTGGAGGGTGGAAGAGAAATCCCAATCAACTCAATCCAGAACTTTGGCCTCCTTGGGAATACTGTGATGCATAATTTATATAGCTGGTGTAAATAAACTTAGGCAAAACGGGCACACAAATGGGTGTAATTTCAGGTGTAACTTCCTGATTACACCCCACAGAATAAGTCAAGTTCCATTTTTATTAAACAAAATTCTGGGATGTTTTTAATCAATCTTTTGGGTAGGGGGACGACCCTCCCATTCTCTGCTGATTTACAGTACTACAGATCAGCCACGATCTGATCGAATGGCGGGACAGGCTCGAGGGGCTGAATGGCCGGCTCCTGTTCCTCTTGAGGTTGGCCAACGAGGCCTCCGCCTCGCTCCCAGCAACCTCTGTCACCCGTCCGGCCTCCAGGCTGGGCCTGCGGTCTGTGCGGATCCCGACCCGGCCTCCAGGCTGGGCCTGCGATCTGTGCGGATCCCGACCCCGGTCTCCAGGCTGGGCCTTCGATCTGTGCGGATCCCGACCCCGGCCTCCAGGCTGGGCCCGCGATCTGTGCGGATCCCGACCCCAGTCTCCAGGCTGGGCCTGCGATCTGAGCAGATCCCGACCCCGGTCTCCAGGCTGGGCCTGCGATCTGTGCGGATCCCGACCCCGGTCTCCAGGCTGGGCCTGCGATCTGTGCGGATCCCGACCCGTCCTCCAGGCTGGGCCTGCGATCTGTGCGGATCCCGACCCGTCCTCCAGGCTGGGCCTGCGATCTGAGCGGATCCCGACCCGTCCTCCAGGCTGGGCCTTCAATCTGAGTGGATCCCGACCCCGGTCTCCAGGCTGGGCCTTCGATCTGAGTGGATCCCGACCCCGGTCTCCAGGCTGAGCCTGCGATCTGAGTGGATCCCGACCCCAGTCTCCAGGCTGGGCCTGCGGTCTGTGTGGATCCCGACCCGTCCTCCAGGCTGGGCCTGCGGTCTGTGTGGATCCCGACCCGTCCTCCAGGCTGGGCCTGCGATCTGAGTGGATCCCGACCCCAGTCTCCAGGCTGGGCCTGCAATCTGTGCAGATCCCGACCCGTCCTCCAGGCTGGGCCTGCAATCTGAGCGGATCCCGACCCCGGTCTCCAGGCTGAGCCTGCGATCTGAGTGGATCCCGACCCCGGTCTCCAGGCTGAGCCTGCGATCTGAGTGGATCCCGACCCCGGTCTCCAGGCTGGGCCTTCGATCTGAGCGGATCCCGACCCCGGTCTCCAGGCTGGGCCTGCGATCTGAGTGGATCCCGACCCCGGTCTCCAGGCTGAGCCTGCGATCTGAGTGGATCCCGACCCCGGTCTCCAGGCTGGGCCTGCGATCTGAGTGGATCCCGACCCCGGTCTCCAGGCTGAGCCTGCGATCTGAGTGGATCCCGACCCCGGTCTCCAGGCTGGGCCTGCGATCTGTGCGGATCCCGACCCCGGTCTCCAGGCTGGGCCTGCGATCTGAGTGGATCCCGACCCCGGTCTCCAGGCTGAGCCTGCGATCTGAGTGGATCCCGACCCCGGTCTCCAGGCTGAGCCTGCGATCTGAGTGGATCCCGACCCCGGTCTCCAGGCTGGGCCTGCGATCTGAGTGGATCCCGACCCGTCCTCCAGGCTGGGCCTTCGATCTGAGCGGATCCCGACCCCGGTCTCCAGGCTGGGCCTGCGATCTGAGTGGATCCCGACCCCGGTCTCCAGGCTGGGCCTGCGATCTGTGCGGATCCCGACCCCGGTCTCCAGGCTGGGCCTGCGATCTGAGTGGATCCCGACCCCGGTCTCCAGGCTGGGCCTGCGATCTGTGCGGATCCCGACCCCGGTCTCCAGGCTGGGCCTGCGATCTGTGCGGATCCCGACCCCAGTCTCCAGGCTGGGCCTGCGGTCTGTGCGGATCCCGACCCGGTCTCCAGGCTGGGCCTGCGATCTGTGCGGATCCCGACCCCGGTCTCCAGGCTGGGCCTGCGATCTGAGCGGATCCCGACCCGTCCTCCAGGCTGGGCCTGCGATCTGAGTGGATCCCGACCCCGGTCTCCAGGCTGAGCCTGCGATCTGAGCGGATCCCGACCCGTCCTCCAGGCTGAGGTGAGCCGCCATTCCCCGGTTTCCCTGCTCCTCCCCCCTTCCTGCCAGGTTGGCCAAACCTCAAGTGCGGGCCACACTGTTCCCGTCCAAGTTGTCACCCGAAGCTCTGATAGATGGCGGAACCTCGGAAAACTGGGTGCAAGCGGCACACTTCCAGTTTGAATCTGTCGACAATCGGCTACTACCGGTTCAGGAATTAAGGAATAATCACCCGGAGAAATATCATAGGGGCATCAAAGAAAATTGTGTGTGCTTTTCATTTTCATTTAATATTGAGAAGGATAAAAAAGACTGTGGGGGTGATTTTGCCAATGGGGAGCTTTTGGGGGCGGGGCTCCCACTTGTCGGGGTTCAGTCCCGCCTCCATCGACTTCTGGCCAACCCACGCTATTTTCGCTTGATTGACCTTGTTAAGCCCGCCCAGCGGGTTTAGCAGGCCAATTAAGGGAAAGCCGGTTGCAGAGCATGTCAACGTATGACGTTTCATCTGTCAAAAATCTGAGAATGCAACGGCCACCTGTCAATCCCAACACGGAGGTCCGAGACTCTCCGCATACAAACCGACTGAAGCCTGCACGAAGAAACAAAGGTAAGTACACTTTTACGAACACTTTGCACTTACCTCAGATACTCACTTCTACACTCTTGCACCCATCACTTATCTTCACACCACACTTTTGCATCCCCCGACCCCCGCAGACCCAGTACTCGCCTCGTCTCGCTGAGCTGGCAGGTTTCGGAGCCTTCGGGAAGCCCGCACTTGTGAGGGCAAAAAGGGGATAATCCTATTTTCTGCTTGTTAACTACCTGCTAACAGGCAGTTAATAGGCTTTAATCCCTTCCCGCCTCCAAGGAGACGGGGCCCGGCGCGGGACGGCTACCCACCTCCTGGGAAGATGGCACGGGGGCGGGTTGGACACCAGATCATCTGTTTTTGTTATGTTGGTTGAGGGATAAATATTGGCCAGGGCATCGGGGATAACTCCCCTGCTCTTCTTCGAAATAGTGCCATGGGATCTTTTACGTCCACCTGGGAGAGCAGACGGGGCCTCGGTTTAACATCTCATGTGAAAGGCGGCATCTCCGTCAGTGCTGCACTCCCTCAGCACTTCACTGGAGTGTCAGCCTAGCTTAATGTGCTCAAGCCCCTGGAGTGGGACTTAAACCCACAACCTTCTGACTCAGAGGTGAGTGTGCGGCCCACTGAGCCACAGTTGACAATCTAAGGGTATTAAGGGATATGGGTCAAAGACGGGTAAATGGAGTTAAGATACAGATCAGCCATGATCTAACTGAATGGCGGAACAGGCTCGAAATGCTGAATGGCCTCCTCCTGTTCTGATGTTCCTTTCCTATTGTTCATGGTTCTGAGCCTGTGGTAACCCAACCACCCCCTCTTGTGGATTTTCTGCTGTACTACAACTAAGGAAAATCCAGCAAAAGGTGTGCGTGTTTATTGAAGATTAAATTAAAATATTCCAAGTAAGTATTGACCTATTTACATGAAATCAGTGATGTTGGTTCTTGGGCTAATTAAGATTAAATATATATTTAATAGGTTTAATAGGTTAGGTTGATTGGCTATGATAAATTGACCCTTAGTGTTAGGGGGATTAAATACGTGGGGTTACGGGGATAGGGTGGGATATGTGTTGGTGTAGGGGTTACGGGGATCGGGTAGGATATGTGTTGGTGCAGGCTCGATGGGCCGAAATGGCCTCTATCTGCACTGTGGGGTTTCTGTGATTCTGTGATTCTGTGATATATATAAAATAAATGGATGTATTGGCCCAGCCCATCCTCTGTCGATTACTTTTGTCAAACTATCTCAGAATTTCCCATTTTTGCCTCAAAGAAACCCTTTTCATCCTTTCACTGATCATCTAAAAACTCACACGGACTGTCATGGAGTTTTCTCGCTCCGCCGTCCACACGCTCCGGCAGCCCTGCTGTGCCTCAGCCAAGTGGGTGACCTCCAGCTGTGAGTGTTCGACCGTGAGGTGTGACACAGCCCAGAACGATGCCACCTTCTCCGGCTGGACCGGTAGGACCACCATAGGGGCTGAGTCCCCGATTTTAATCCCCGATTTTCATCGCTCCACCATTGGCGGCCGTGCCTTCAGCTGCCAAGGCCCTATGAAGGGATAATTACTAATCCTAGCCCCTTTAGGGCTACCCCGGATCAGGCGTATTCCCCAGACATTCACTTTCAACTAAAGTTAGAGGTAGCCGAATCCTAAAGACACTTAATTGGGTCTAAAGGTCCAGACTATCTCTCACTAAAGGAAAGGAACAACCTGAAGATGTTACCATCCTCCAGATAGCACTTTTAATAAGTTTAGCTAGACTGTAACGTTCCGGATATTATGAAGATCCAGAAAACTCCCTCAGAATTCTGCAACTCCTCACCAAGGAGCGTACAGAGATTGAGTTCGCGAGTTTGCTACAGAAGTACTATGTGAGACAATTCTAAAAATATATAGATTTATTAAAAAACCGACATGTAATTTACAGTTGGTGATTCAATCGCAACATTAACAGTTCCAAAAACAGAAATCTTACAATTCTATTATCAGAGATCCTTATTCTCAAATCTTAACTTCTCTAGTTTTACAGTTCTTAGTTTATTCCAGGATATCCACCAAAATCAAATACAATACCGTTGATCCCCGAGACTCAAAGAGTTGTAGACTTACAGAGCTTGCCTCTGAAGCCAAGAATTGCTTTGCCCCTTCAAGCGAATCTATCTTCCCATTTGAAAGTTCAATTTTTGTACCCTTTCTCAGTGGTATTTCCTTCGAAGTTTTCTGCTGATGTAAGCTAATTATCTCTAGTCATTTTTCTGCTGACCCCTGCTATTTTCATAGTCAGTTCAGCTGCTAGCAATGCAGACTCATGTCTCTCCTTTAGGTGTTTGAATGTAACAGCAGGTGCATTTATTTGATGTCATTCTTACCAAGGTCTTCTATGCAATTCCTAAGTCACCTCAGCTGGTTGCAACACAGACTCGTGTCTCCTAGGTGTTCCAAGTTCAACACAAAAATAATGTGACGGCTGGTGCCTCCCCCACTTGATGCCATTCCCACGAAGGCATATGTTTCTTAATTTTTATGTGTTTCTTTCCGAAGTGTAATTATAACACCTTAACAGGGTATACCATTGTGTTCTTTCCAAAGATGTCAGGAGCCTCCAACCTCCTGTTTCAATAAGGTTACTGATTCAGTGTCGACAACTTATCTTATCTCAATAGCCTGTATGCTGTTCACAGCTTCTCCATTGTTAAGGCTTTTAGATTTTCAAGCCTAGTATGTCATGTTTTAATGAACTCAGAATTCTTTTATAGAATGGTGTATTTTTCTGAATAGGCATATTGCGTATTCCTTCACACCTAAACTCTGGAATTTCCTCCCTAAACCTCTCCGCCTCTCTACCTCTCTTTCCTCCTTTAAGACGGTCCTTAAAACCTACCTCTTTGACCTAGTTTTTGGTCACCTGTCCTAATATCTCCATATGTGTCTTGGTGTCAAATTTTGTTTGATAACACTCCCATGAAGCGCCTTGGGACATTTTACTATGTTAAAGGCGCTATGTAAATATAAGATGCTTTGAGATCCTGAGCCGAGATTTGCCTGGACTAGTTGAGGCAAATGGTAGCAGCACGACCTAACCTCAAGCCTAATTCGTTGGCTGTGAAAAGCTTTGAGGCGCCCTGAGGACATGATAAGATGCTATGTAAATGCAGGTTGGTTCTATCTCTACCACGAGGGTCACCTACTCTGGTCGGACGCGTTCCTGAAGGATTCATCACACGACAGCCAGGGCTCAGTGGGTAGCACTCTCTGTGAATCAGAAGGTCGTGGGTTCAATCCCCACTCGAGATTGAGCACAAGGCACTTTCTACCTGTATGGATGAGGAAAAGGACTGCGGGGAGGATGGGCAAACTGACCACGGCACCATGATACAGGGGGCCATCCAAGTAGGGGAGAGAAGGAAGGAATGTGGTAATAGGAGGGGACTGTATAGTCAGGGGGATAGATACTGTTCTCTGCAGCCGCGAAAGAGAGTCTTGAAGGTTGTGTTGCCTGCCAGGGTTAAGGATATCTCCTCGTGGCTGGAGAAGAACTTGGAGTGGGAGGGGGAGGATCCAGTTGTCGTTGTCCATGTAGGAACTAATGACATAGATAGAACTAAGAATGAGGTTCTGCTGAGGAGTTTGAGGAGCTAGGGTCTAAAGGAATAAGCAGAACCACAAGGGTAATAATCTCGGGATTACTACCTGAGCCACACACAAATTGGCATAGGGTCAAGCAGATCAGAGAGTTAAATGCGTGGCTCAAAGAGTGGTGTGGGAAAAGGGTTTCAATTCATGGGGCACTGGCACCAGTACTGGGGAAAGAGGGAGCTGTTCCATCAGGACAGGCTACACTTAAACTGGGCTGGGACCAGCGTCCTGGCGAATTGAATAACTAGGGCTGTAGGTAGGGCTTTAAAACTAAAAAAAGGGGGGAGGGGTCAGGAGAGGGGAAATTTAGAAATCTAATCGAACAGTATAGCGAATTGGGTAAAAATAAGCAGAGTGTTTCAGGAAGGGACAGAGAGTTTAACGGTAGCAGTGCAGCAGAGAATAAGGTCAAAGCAGGAAATAATAGTAAAACATTTAAATTAAAGGCTCTTTATCTAACTGCATGAAGCATTCATAACAAGATAGATGAACTAATGGCACAAATAGAGATAAATGGGTTTGATCTAATAGCCATTACAGAGACATGGTTGCAAGGTGGCCAAGGTTGGGAACGAAATGTTCCAGGGTACTTGACGTTTTGAAAAGACAGGCAGAATGGAAAAGGAGGTGGAGTAGTCCTGATAATAAAGGATGACATAAGGACAGTAGAGGGAAACGACCTCGGCTTGGAAGATCAGGAAGTAGAACCAGTATGGGTGGAGATAAGGAATAACAAGGGGCAGAAAACACTGGTAGGAGTAGTATATAGGCCCCCTAACAGTAGCTATACTGTTGGATAGAATATTAATCAAGAAATAGTAGGAGCTTGCAACAAAGGTAGTGCAATAATCTTGGGGGACTTTAATCTTCATATAGACTGGACAAATCAAATTGGCAAAGGTAGTCTGGAGGACGAGTTCATGGAATGCATTCGGGACAGTTTCCTAGAACAATACGTCATGGAACTAACCAGGGAACAGGCTATTTTAGATCTTGTATTGTAATATGAGACAGGATTAATTAGAAATCTCACAGTAAAGGATCCTCTGGGGCAGAGTGATCATAATATGTAGAATTTCACATTAATTTTAAGAGTGACTTGCCTAAGTCCGTAACTAGAGTCTTAAATTTAAATAAAGCCAATTACATAGGTATGAGGGGTGAGTTGGCTAAGGTAGATTGGAAAAATAGATTAAAAGGTATGGCGGTAGATAAGCAGTGGCTAGCATTTAAAGAAATATTTCATAATTCTCAACAAACATACATCCCAATGGGAAACAAAAACTCCATGGGAAAAGTGATCCAACCGTGGCTAACTAAAGAAGTTAAGGATAGCATTAGATTGAAAGAAGAAGTTTATAATGTTGCAAAGAATAATAGTTAGCCTGAGGATTGGGAGGGTTTCAGAAACCAGCAAAGGTTGACCAAAAAATTGATAAAAAGGGAAAAAATAGAATGTGAGAGAAAACTAGCAAGAAATATAAAAGCAGATTGTAAGAGTATCTACAAGCATGTAAAAAGGAAAAGTATAGCAAAAGTAAACGTTGGTCCCTTAGAGGCTGAGACAGGAGAAATTATTATGGGGAAAAAGGAAATGGCAGAAATGTTAAACAAATATTTTTATCTGTCTTTACAGTGGAAGACACAAAAAGCATAACAAAAATGGTGGGGAACCAAGGGTCTAATGAGGGTGAGGAACTTAACGTAATTAATATAAGTAGAGAAAAAGTACTAGAGAAACTAATGGGACTAAAAGCCGACAAATCCCCTGGACCTGACGGCCTACATCCTAGGGTTCTAAAAGAGGTGGCTGACGAGATGGTGGATGCATTGGTTTTGATCTTCCAAAATTCCCAAGATTCTTGAGCGGTCCCAGCGGATTGGAAGGTAGCAAATGTAACACCGCTATTCAAGAAAGGAGAGAGAGAAAAAACAGGGCAGTTAGCCTGACATCAGCTGTCGGGAAATTGCTGAAATCCATTTTTAAGAAGTGGTATCAGGGCACTTAGAAAATCATAACATGATTAGGCAGAGTCAACATGGATTTATGAAAGGGAAAAGCAAAATACTGCGGATGCTGGAAATCTGAAATAAAAACAGAAAATGCTGGAAATACTCAGCAGGTCAGGCAGCTTCTGTGGAGAGAGAAACAGAGTTAACGTTTCAGGTCTGGGACCCTTCATCAAACTGGAAAAAGCTGGCGATGGAACAGGTTTTTAAGCAAGTGCAAGAGCAGGGAAAGGGAGGAGGGGAGGAAAGAACAAAAGGGAAGGTCTGTGATAGGATGGAAGGCAGGAGAGATTAAGAGACATTAAGAGAGATTAAGAGATGGTGTGAGGCAAAAAGAGATGGCAATGGGACAAGTTAAGATACAAAAGATGGCTCTAGATGAAGTGTAAATGGCAGAGTGAAAGACAGCTGCCATGTGGGAGAGAGGAAAATAAATAAATAAATAAATAAATAAAATGGAAAAAAAAGGATAGGGGCTGAGGTTATTATCTGAAATTGTTGAACTCTATGTTGAGTCCAGAAGGCTGTAAAGTGCCTAATCGAAAGATGAGGTGCTGTTCCTCGAGCTTACGTTGAGCTTCATTGGAACAGTGTAAGAGGCCGAGGACAGAGAGATCAGAGTGGGAGTGAAGCGGTGAATTAAAGTGACAGGCGACCAGAAGCTCGGGGTCACCCTTACGGACTGAACGGAGGTGTTCCGCAAAGCGGTCGCCCAATCTGCGTTTGGTCTCCCCAATGTGGAGGAGACCGCATCGTGAGCAGCGAATACAGTATACCAAATTGCAAGAAGTACAAGTAAATCGCTGTTTCACCTGGAAGGAGTGTTTGGGGCCCTGGACAGTGGGAAGGGGGGAGGTAAAAGGGCAGATGTTGCATCTCCTGCGCTTGCACGGGAAGGTGCCGGGCGAAGGGGAAGGGGTGTTGGGAATGATAGAGGAGTGGACCAGGGTGTCGCGGAAGGCTAAAAGGGAAGGTGTGGGGAAGATGTGTCTGGTGGTGGGATCACGCTGGAGGTGCTGGAAATGGTGGAGGATGATCCGTTGAATGTGGAGGCTGGTGGGGTGAAAGGTGAGGACAAGGGGAACCCTATTGTGGTTCCGGGAGGGAGGGGAAGGGGTGAGAGCAGAAGTCCGGGAAATAGAATGGACACGGTCAAGGGCCGTGTCAACCACAGTAGAGAGGAATCCTCGTTTGAGGAAAAAGGAAGACATGTCGGAAGCACTAGTATGGAAGTTGGCATTGTCAGAGCAGATGCGGCGGAGACAGAGAAACTGGGAGAATGGAATAGAGTCCTTACAGGAAGCAGAGTGGGAGGAAGTGTAGTCCAGGTAGCTGTGGGAGTCAGTGGGCTTGTAGTGAATGTTTGTCAATAGCCTATCCCCAGAGATGGAGACAGAGAAGTTGAGGAAGGGAAGGGAAGAGTTGGAGATGGGCCACGTGATGCTGAGGGAAGGGTGGAAATTAGAAGCAAAGTGAATGAAATTTTCTAGTTCAGGGCGAGAGCAGGAAACAGCACCGATACAGTCATCAAAGTATCAGAAAAAGAGGTGAGGGAGGGGACCTAAGTAGGACTGGAACAAAGAATGTTCCACATATCCCACGAAAAGGCAGACATAGCTAGGACCCATGTGGGTTCCCATAGCAACACCTTTGATTTGGAGGAAGTGAGTGGAGTCAAAGGAGAAGTTGTTCAATGTGAGAACAAGTTCAGCCAGGCAGAGGAGGGTGGTGGTGGATGGGGACTGGTTGGCCCTCTGTTCAAGGAAGAAGTGGAGCACCCTCAGGCCATCCTGGTGGGGAATGGAAGTGTAGAGGGATTGGACGTCCATAGTGAAAAGAAGACAGTTGGGGCCAGGAAACTGGAAACTGTTAAAGTGGCAGAGGGCGTCGGAAGAGTCGCGGCCGTGGAGGGAAGGCCTCCAGAGGAGATACGGTCAGTGATGGTCTTGGAAACGATGGCTTGATGTTCGGTAGTGGGGTCATGGTCCAGGCGGAGGTAGGAGGAGGTGTCGGAGAGTTGGCATTCTGTCTCCACTAGGAGTTTGGCTAACAACCCTTGTCAGCAGGTTTAATGACAATATCGGGGTCGGATCTGAGAGAATGGAGTGCTGCAAGTTCAGAGGGAGATAGGTTGGAGTGAGTGAGGGGAGCAGAGAAATTGAGACGGTCTTTCCCTGCCCCTGCACTTGCCTAAAAACTTGTTCCATCTCCAGCTTTTTCCAGTCCTGATGAAGTGTCATCGACCTGAAACGTTAACTCTGTTTCTCTCTCCACAGATGCTGCCTGACCTGCTGAGTATTTCCAGCATTTTCTGTTTTTATTTATGAAAGGGAAATTGTGTTTACCAAATTTATTAGAGTTTTTTGAGGATGTAACTAACAGGGTAGATAAAGGGGAAGCAGTGGATGTAGTATATTTGATTTCCAAAAGGCATTCGATAAGGTGCCACATAAAAGGTTGTTATGCAAGATAAGGGCACATGGGGTTGGGGGTAATATAGTATCATGGATGGAAGATTGGTTAACGAACAGAAAACAGAGAGTAGAGATAAATGGATCTTTTTCAGGTTGGCAGGCTGTAACTAGTGAGGTGCCACAAGGATCAGTGTTGGGGCCTCAGCTATTTACAATCTATATTAATGACCTAGCTGAAGGGACCGCGTGTAATGTATCCAAGTTGGCTGATGATACAAAGTTAGGTGGGATAGTAAGCTGTGAGGAGAACACAAAGGGGTCGATTTTAACTCAGGTGCAGGGAATTGTCGGGTTCCCCGAATTTGGTGTTGTCCACATGAATCTAAATGGGTCTGTGAGATTGATGCAATTTTAACTCAATTGGCCAATTGACTTCCAACGTGTGGGAAGCCTTGGCAAATGAGTATTTCCAGTCAGAAAGTCGCATAATATGACGTCATTATTGCTGCTGAATTTAGGGTCTGCAACAAGCTTTGCTTCTTCTGCAGGCTGCCAACCTTTTGGCATTTGCTGATACACTGAGCTGGAAGCAGAATGGCAAGAGAAAGACCGAGGTCTGCACCCTGTTTTGACGACGTTGCCCTGCAGGCTTTAGTGGAGGGAGCAAGAGCTCACAAGGAGGTGCTCTTCCCTTCATCAGGGAGGAAGATGCCTCCACAGCAGACAAAGGCTGCGTGGCTGCAAGTGGCAGAGGAGGTCAACTCCTTATCGGTTACCCGCAGAACCTGGATACAGTGCGGGAAGAGATTTCATGACCTTCAGCACACTGGAAAAGTGAGTATGAAGTTCCCATCACTCTCAATCTGATCTCCATTGCCTCTCCTCACCAGCACTCAGCTTTAGCAATCTCTTCCTCCACATCCCACTTGACACTGACATCCATGCACCTTTACCCATTCCCTCTCTCTCTATGCTCACATTCACCTAACTATTCGACTATGCAGCCCTCACACTCCCTATCACTCTGATGCTATGAAAACAACTGACAACACACAGGGAGGGCCCTTGGTCTTGCCACCTCACTCCATCTTTGTCTCCTTCTAAGCATCTATGCTATGGATTCTCTACACTCACTCCTTCATTCTCACTCAAACTCCACTTGTCTCCCTCATTGCAGGGAAAGAGAGACCACAATAAAAGAGAACGAGCGAGGACAGGAGGAGGGCCACCATCAGTAGCCCACCTCACCCCCTGGGAGGAGGTGGTCCTGGAGATCGTAGGACTGCAGGATGAGGCGCAAGTGGGGGACGAACAGACGGGTGCATCACAGCAAGCTGGTGACAGAATAGTTTTCCATCTCTCTCATTGACATTGCATGAGTCACTGATAATGATTCTGAAGCTATAACAGATGGACCTATGATCATCTGCAATATGCAATGTGCATGTAACCTTGACCTCACATCTCTGACTCTTTCCTTTACTTCCCCACAGGACCATCGAGAGCTCCTGTCCCCACTGTCCAGGAGGAAGAGCCTGAGCTTTCAGACTCCTCAGAGGAATCTGCAACCTCTGAGGGTGCAGCGTCAGCAGAATTCAGCGCACCCAGCACCAGCGCAGACACTCACACCTCGGTGGGACCTTCGGGACATAGAGTAGTGTTGTCACCTGGTGTATCACAGCTCACAAGTGAGCATCAGCAGATTGTAGAGACAGGGACAGCAGTGGAGAGTGCTAGTTGGAGGGCGCAGGACTCTGCCAGCTCGGCTCAGCTGCATGTCGACCCTCTGCCTCTGGGTCCATCCATAAGATCAGCGGTGCTGGAACTCCAGGAACAGATGCAGGAGTCTCTGGCAGGTTTTGTCTCCAGGGTCGATGTGAGTGTGGAGCGAATGTAGGAGTCCATAGCGAACATGAGCAGAGCTTTTGTGGAGTCATTGGCGCATGAACGCATCACCATGGAAAGGATGGCAACCTCCATGGAGATAAGTCGCCAGGGTATGGAAAACATGGTGAGTATTCATAATAGAATGACATCTCTTGAGGAGCGATGGGATTCTATTGAACAGAGAAACCAGACCTTCATGGAAGTCCTTCTGAGTAGGACTGCCAGTGCAGATATGGGTCCCCATGGCCCCCTGATGTGCAGCAAGGTGCTCTCCAGCCACTTCCAAGCACTGGCCCCTTCTGGCCTGTGCAGCTTCAGGTGAGTGAGCAGCAGCCTGTTGCTCCTGCTGCTACTGCTGTTGCTGGTGCTGCTGTTGTTCCTGGTTCTGCTGCTGCCGCGCCTGGTGCTCGAGCTCCTCTAATGCCAAGAAGGGAAGGAGAAAAATGGCTCCCATGCTTCTGGCATATGCCTCCGCTGAGGAAGCGCTGAGTGAGGGTGGCGAGAGGAGTTTCTCAGGAGTTCACACTGGAGATGTGTGTGAGGCTCCAACCTTCCACAGGTGTGGTTAAGCCTGGTAAAAGTTGCCCCAGGCCTGAGACAACAAAGTCCTGCCACCTGCAAATGATGACTGATCAAATCTCCTCTTTAATGGTTGACCTGCAGCTGATAGTCAGCAAGCCAATAGTGCTCCCGCCAGGTTTCACAGACGTGATTCCCACCAGGCGTGTTTTACGTGGGGAAAAGGGTAAAAAATGCAAGAGCCTGTTAAAATGGGAGTATGAAGGCTAATTATTGCTGATTAAGGGCTTTAAAGGCCAGTCCCGCCTGTTGGAGGCAGGACTGATTCGGGACCATCAGACACACCTGGGTTAAAATGGCTCGGGGTCAGGACCCAGGCGGGGGGAGGGGTCCCGACCCCCAGTTTTAGAGATTTTAACCCCCCGCACACCTCAAAGCCTGCCTCACGGCTGAGTTAAAATCGACCCCAAAGAGTCTGCAAAGGGATGTAGATAGACTGAGTGAGTGGGCAGGGAGGTGGCAGATGGAGTATAATGTAGGGAAATGTGAGGTTATTCACTTTGGTAGGAAGAATAGAAAAACAGAATGTTTTTTAAATGGTGAGAAACTTTCAAATGTTGGTGTTCAGCGAGACTTGGGTGTCCTCGTGCAAGAAACACAGAAAGCTAGCATGCAGGTACAGCAAGCAATAAGAAGGCAAATGGCATGTTGGCCTTTATTGCAAGGGGTTTGGAGTGTAAGAGTAAGGAAGTCTTGCTACAATTGTACAGGGGCCTTGGTGAGACCACACCTGGAGTACTGGGCACAGTTCTGGTCTCCTTATCTAAAGGAAGGATATACTTGCCTTGGAGGCGGTGCAGCGAAGGTTCACTAGATTGATTCCTGGGATGAGAGGGCTGTCCTATGATGAGAGATTGAGTAGAATGGGCCTATACTCTCTGGAGTTTAGAAGAATGAGAGGTGATCTCATTGAAACATACAAGATTCTGAAGGGGATTGACAGGGTAGATGCTGAGAGGTTGTTTCCCCTGGCTGGAGTGTCTAGAACTAGGGGGCATAGTCTCAGGATAAGGGGTCGGCCATTTAAGACCGAGATGAGGAGGACTTTCTTCACTCAGAGGGTTGTGAATCTTTGGAATTCTCTGCCCCAGGGGGCTGTGAATGCTGAGTCTTTGAGTGTATTCAATGCTGAGATAGATAGACTTTTGGGGGTAAAAATTTGGTTGGCTTGCGCCTCCCGTTAGCGCCCTAAGAGGGCGCTAATGGGGCACAAAGCAACTAGCACCCGGGCGCGGCGATGTTTGCGCTGCTCGCGAAATTGATTAGAGTTTATGCAGCGGCCCAAAAGGTTACCTCCCCGATCTCCTGCGCCCGCAGATTGTGACGTCAGTCGAGCGTGCAACACCCTGGTGGCACCCCGGACCAGATATTGAGTGGCGCCCCCCCTCCTTGCCACCTGCTGCAAGCAACGACAGGGAGACTGGAACGTTTCCCAGTCGGTGAGGAGCTGGGGGGGGGGGGGCGCTATTTAAAGGCGCCCTCTTCATGGCTTTTTCTGTGGTAGACATTTTTGCACCACTCATTCTGACAGAGAGAGATTCTGAGAGAGAGAGAGAGACTGCTGCATAGAGTCGATGCTGTGTGAAGTAGTTTTGGCTACTGAGCATCACTTTGCAGGTACTTTTGGATTTGACCTTCATTACTTCGATTGTCAAGAGACTATGGGGGCTGCACTGATTCGGGGTGTAATCCTGCGCCTGCAGAATCAGAGGCAACAGAGACGCAGAGAGAGAGTGGCAATCATGGCCAGACACAGGAGGGACAACAGGCCTCTGCACAGGAGACCTTACCCTCCCAGGGTATTCCGGGAACAATTCTCCTACATTAATTTGTCTGAGGAGCAGTGTTTGCGCAGGCTGCGCTTCAGCAAGAAGGTGGTCACTGAGCTCTGCCACCTGCTGCAGCCAGATCTGCAGCCTCAACTGAGGACCAGGACGTCTCTGTCGGTGGCAGTGAAGGTCACAGTGGCTCTGAATTTTTATGCCACTGGCTCCTTTCAAGCAGCTACTGGGGACATCGCCAATATCTCTCAGTTCGCGGCCCATTGCTGTATCCGTCAGGTCACAAATGCCCTCTATAAAAGGAGATGCCAGTACATCTCTTTCCCCATGACCCGGGCCAAATAGCATGAACGCGCATTGGGCTTTGCAAGGATAACGGGCTTCCCCATGGTGCAGGACGCATTGACTGCACGCATGTGGCATTGCGGGCACCGCATGAGAATACAGAGGTTTTCCAAAACTGCAAGGGCTACCACTCCAGTTGGTCTATGACCACAGACAGCTGACACTCACTGTCAATGCCTGCTATCCTGGCAGCAGCCATGATGCTTTCATCCTGCGCCAGACTGGTATGCCAGAACTTTTCCAGGCACCGCATCAGCCAAGTGGTTGGCTCCTCGGGGACAAGGGTTATCCACTCTGCACCTGGCTGATGACACCACTCCATAACCCCAACACCCCTGCTGAGCTGCGGTACAATGAGAGCCATCTCGCCACCAGGAACATCATTGAACAGACGATCGGCGTGATCAAGCAATGGTTCCGCTGTCTGGACCACTCAGGAGGAGCCCTGCAGTGCTCGCCTGAGTGAGTCTCCCTCTTCATAGTTGTGTGCTGCATTCTTCATAACCTGGCAATCCTCAGGACCCAGCCGATGCTGAGGTGCTGCCCCATGGGAGTGCCAGTGTGTCGGTCGAGCAGGGAGTTGCTGTCCTCTCTCAAGATGACAGCTTTCCTGCTGCCACCACTGTCACTTCCCCATTGCACTTGCCACCGCCTGTAGCCCAGACTGCTGCCGCCCATGCAGAGTTGGTGCTGTCTGCAGCCGGGCCCTCCAGGCCCAGAGCTGGTCGAGGCCGTCCTTCAAGGGCATCTGTAGTCTCAGCACTAAGCATTTGCGTGGCATCCGCCTGTGCTGCAGCGTAGTGCTCCACACTCCTTGCCAGTGCATCAATGCTTTCAGGCACCCTTCCCACTGCAACCATGAGCTGAGTGTGCATGTCCACTGCCTAGGTGTTCATTTCAGCAATGAGCCGCTCTGTTGTGTATGTACCTTTAAGGGAATAACTGGTCTCAGACTGCAGTACCGGCAGTGACCACTCCTGTATAAAAGGCACTAGCAGCCTTCTGTAGTTTCAGTTCCAGGTTGTCTCCATTCAGTAAAGACTTGTTATAATCAACTCCTGCCGTCCGTGTCTCAAGTATACACGGACATAATATTGGCAACGAGCAGATACGAACTTACCTACAGTCTGCACCACCTCATGGGATCCATCCCTGAAGCGAAGTGAGCAGAGGTCGAGGCCAGAAAGAAGAAAGAAACAGTAGAAACGGGCGTCGACCGTGGGCATCCGCCCCTGAGTCAGCGGAGTTGAAGATTTGCAGGAGAGGCTGTCGAGAGTGGGGCTTGGTTCCTGTCGACGGTGCTTCAGCTAATCGGGCTGGTGGCAGGTAGTACACTGATCCTTCCTGGGCTGCGGCGGTCTAGAACTCGAGCGGGTGGCTTGCAACGGGGCCGAGCAGCGTTGTCGGGAAGAGGAGAGAGAGAGAGGGTGGAGCACACAGGGCGCGGCCGGTGCTACGAAGCCGGGCAGCATACAGACCCGAGAAGAGGGAGGCAAGAGTCCCGCAGGGTTGTCCCGACGACGGGAAAATAATAAAATAAAAAAATTAAACGCTCAGAAAGCCGCGAGGAGCTGCAGTTTACAACGGAAACCGTGGAAAGCAGCGCTAGCAACAGCGGGGAAGAAGGCAAAGCGCGGGAGGCGCCATCTTAATCCAGCGGGGAAGAAGGCAAAGCGCGGGAGGCGCCATTTTCTTAAATCGGGGAAGAAGGCAAAGCGCGGGAGGCGCCATTTTCGATTTCCAAGATGCCGAAGACTGGCTATATCACTGCCTTTGATAATGCAATAGAAGACTGGACCACGTATGTGGAAAGAGTCGAGGTATATTGCGAGGCAAACGAAATAGCCGATGAGAAAAAGGCATCGGTACTGCTAAACTTAATGGGTGCAAGAACGTACGGCCTATTGCGGGACCTGATTACTCCAGCCAAACAGAAGGCGAAGAGTTTTAACGAAATTGTTGCTATCCTACAGGAACACCTAAACCCTGCACCACTGCTGATAGCAGAAAGATTTAAATTCCACAGGAGAACTCAACATAAAGATGAGAGCAATGCTGATTACGTTACGGAACTACACAAGCTATCAAAGCACTGCCAGTTCGGAGCAGGACTGGCAGATACCCTACGGGACAAATTTGTCTGTGGACTCCTGAGTGAAGGAACCCAGAAGAAGTTACTCTCAGAGAAAGAGCTGACGCTAGATAAGGCTTTCAGCATGGCAGTATCGTACGAAGCAGCAGCCAGGGGAGCTGCAGAAATACAACAAAAGCCACAGGAATACGGCACCCACGAAATGACACGGGGATTTGCAAAATGTTATCGCTGCGGCAGAACAACCCATGACCAGAAGGACTGCTGGTCCAAGGACAAAATATGCAGGCAATGCGGAAAGATGGGACACATTGCACGAGTTTGCAGGTCTGGGAAGAAGACCAACGACAACAAAAAGGCTATTAAGGAACCGTACAAGAAAGTACAAAAGATGACGGGCAGTAGTTCCGAAGACCAGATGAGCGATAGTGAATCCGGGAACAAGAGACTAAGCTGTCTCAAACTTCACAATGTGATCGCAAAAGAGGATCACCGAACCATTTGGGTCACCCTCACGATAGCAGGGTCCCAAGTCAAAATGGAATTGGATACAGGATCAGCTCTAACCGTCATGAATCGACGAGACTACGAGCGGCTATTCTCACACATACCCTTGAGAGAGACATCCAAAGTCTTGAGGATGAATACGGGGCAAAAAGTATACCCCAGAGGAAAAATAAGGGTGCCTGTCGAATACAACGACAAGAAAATACGGAAATTGTATCTCTACATACTGCAAGATGGTGGACCACCATTATTGGGACATGAATGGATCAGAAAGATAAGCTTAGACTGGCACTGCATTCAGGCAATGACGGTGGCTGGTAAAAAGGATGACGACGTCACTCCTGGACGATTGTCAACAATCTTAGCTAACGCCAAAGAGGGATTTCAACAAGAACTGGGCACTCTTAAAGGCGTGACTGCCTCGATAAAAATAGAAGAGGATGCAATTCCCAAGTTTTTCAAAGCAAGACCGGTACCATATGCAATTCGCCCAGCCGTCGAGGCAGAGCTGGAGAATCTGGAGAATGCAGGCATGTTATCTAAGGTAGACTGGAGCGAGTGGGCGACACCCATCGTTCCTATCATGAAGAAAACGTTAAACAATAAGTCTGAGGAGCCAAGGAAGGTTCGCATCTGTGGGGACTTCAAGGTGACAGTGAACCCAGTCCTTCACACAGTACAATATCCTCTTCCAAGGATAGAAGATATCTTTGCCTCACTATCTGGAGGGAAGCGTTTTACAAAAATTGACCTAGCACAAGCATATTTGCAGATGGAGGTTGAAGAATCCTCTAGGAAGTATCTCACGATAAACACTCACAAAGGTCTTTACCAGTATCATCGACTGGTATTCAGAGTAGCATCAGCTCCGGCTATATGGCAAAGAGCGATGGAACAAGTCCTGCAAGGGATTCCGGGGACTCAGTGTTACTTGGACGATATCCTAGTGACAGGTGAAGATGACAGTGAACACCTTGACAACCTAGAACAGGTGCTCACTAGACTACGTGAACATGGGCTACGAGCCAATCGCCCCAAGTGCGAGTTTTTTAAGAAACAGATATCGTATTGTGGCCACGTGATTGATGAAGAGGGGTTACATAAGTCCCCTGACAAAATTGAAGCGGTAGTTAAGGCCCCAGCGCCTGAAAATGTGTCGCAACTGAGGTCATTCCTCGGATTGGTGAATTACTACCATAAGTTTTTGTCGAATTTGTCCACAATTCTGCACCCACTGAACGCCCTACTACGAACGGGAGTAGCATGGAAATGGAATGTAAGTGGGCCTTTCAGAAGAGTAAGGACTTAATCACTTCAAGAGAAGTATTGGCTCACTACAACCCATCACTACCAATAAGACTGGCGTGTGATGCGTCTCCCTACGGCATTGGGGCGGTACTGTCACATAAATTCCTTGATGGGTTAGAGAGGCCGATAGCTTTTGCGTCATGCTCGTTAACTTCAGCCGAGCGTAACTACGCCCAGATTGACAGAGAGGCCCTCAGCCTGGTGTGGGGGGTGAAGAAGTTCAATCACTACCTGCACGGTCAAAAATGTACTCTACTAACTGATCATCAACCTCTTGTCTCCATTTTCAACCCTCAGAAGGGCGTACCAATAATGACAGCACAACGGCTACAGAGGTGGTCCCTTTTCCTAGGGGCACACCAATATGACATTGAGTACAAAGGAACTAAACAGCATGGGAATGCTGATGGATTGTCGTGCCTACCGTTGCCGACGGTGGAA
Source organism: Somniosus microcephalus (assembly GCF_052327205.1). NCBI lineage: Eukaryota > Metazoa > Chordata > Chondrichthyes > Squaliformes > Somniosidae > Somniosus > Somniosus microcephalus. The sequence goes on from NC_141008.1 coordinate 19,059,397, forward strand.
GAAGAACTTGCAGTGGATCCAGTGGAGATATTCCACTCGACCATAGTCGAATGTCTCCCTGTGACGAATGCAAACATAGAAAAGGAATCACGAAATGACCCGACACTATGCTGGGCCTATGATTTAATGGTGAAGGGATGGCCAGCACATGGCGAACCACTACTGCCAGCATTCTCGCCGAGAAGAGAACAGCTGTCAGTGTGCAGAAGAACCTTGATGTGTGGATCCAGAGTAGTAATTCCACCCAAATTGAAGGATAGAGTGCTCAATGAGCTTCATGAGGGTCATCTGGGAGGGGTAAAAATGAAGAACTTAGCCAGAGTGTTTGTGTGGTGGCCGGGAATCGATAGAGAAATCGAAGAGATGACCAAGAGCTGTACAGGATGCCAGAAGGTCCAAAACGCCCCACCACAAGCCCCTCTACATCCATGGGAGTAGCCCTCATCTCCATGGCAAAGGGTGCACATTGATTTTGCTGGTCCCTTCATGGACTCGATGTTTTTAATTGCGGTGGATGCACATTCAAAGTGGCCAGAGGTAATAAAAATGTCCTCAACCACCACAGAAAAAACTATCACAGTCTTACAAACCATATTCGCCAGGAATGGGCTGCCTGAACAGATTTGCTCTGACAATGGACCACAGTTTGTTTCTGAAGAGTTCCAGAGGTTCTTAAAGAACAATGGTGTTAAGCATTACACATCTGCCCCATATCATCCAGCCACTAATGGATTGGCCGAGAGGTTTGTTCAAACATTCAAGAAGGCTATCAAGGCAATGTGTAATGAAGATGGGCAGCACGGTGGCATAGTGGTTAGCACTGTTGCCTCACAGCGCCAGGGACCCGGGTTCAAATCTGGCCTTGGGCGACTGTCTGTGTGGAGTTTGCACATTCTCCCCGTGTTTGCGTGGGTTTCCTCCGGGTGCTCCGGTTTCCTCCCACAGTCCAAAGATGTGCGGGTTAGGTTGATTGGCTATGATAAATTGACCCTTAGTGTTAGGGGGATTAAATACGTGGGGTTACGGGGATAGGGTGGGATATGTGTTGGTGCAGGCTCGATGGGCTGAAATGGCCTCTATCTGCACTGTGGGGTTCCTGTGATCCCTGTGATACCCCTACAACACAAGGTGGACAACTTCTTGTTTGCCTACCGGAATGCGACACATGCGGTTACCAACCAAACTCCTGCCATGATGTTCTTCAATCGAAGACTACGATGCCGCTTAGATTTGGTTAAGCCGAACATCAGAAGAGATGTGGAGAACAGGCAGTTTCAGAATATGAATGAAAGGCCGACCAGGAGTTTTAAGATAGGTCAACCAGTTTTGGCCAGGGACTACCGCACAGAGAAATGGCAGCCAGGAACGATCTGTACACGGCAAGGACCTCTCATGTATACCGTGGACGTTGGAGAGAGCATTGTAAGACGCCATGCTGACCAGATTCTAGAGTCACTGGAAAACGTCAACTCCACACCACGATCTGATACACCTGGCGATGAAACCGAAGTACCAATTGCATCTACCACAGAATCGGTGATATTGGAAGCAGACGAACCAAACAACGACATTGATCCAGGCTCAACCTTACCAGAAGAATCTGATACCCCAAAGAGGCGTTATTCAGACAGAATCAGGAAGCCTCCTCAAAAACTGAACTTATAATTGCTTAACTGTTGAGTCTGTGTTTCCCAAGTGTAGTTATGCTGAATAACTGGACACAGACAACAGAATACCTCAACAGGTCTTTAGTAACTGAGGGTCAGGGCTGAACTGAAATACAAACTGCTCCACAGAGTTTATGTACCGGTGTGGTCACCACCGGTACTACAATATACAGGAGCCATCAGAAAGTAGTTCATCACCTTAAGGTAGTCTCTTAAGGTGGTACAGATTACATACACTACAATTCCTCCCCTTTTAGCTTAACAGTGTACACCCCAATTTAAACATAACATGGATAACATATATACAACTTTCATACAAAACTGTTCAAAGATTCAGTCTCTGAGGAGGCCTCCTGATCCGGGCCGGATAACGCCTTTCAGGGGTCTCTGGTTCTCGTTGCTGGGGTGACTCATCCATTTGATCTCTTATGGATTGAACATCATCATGTACGTTCGAGTCCGAGGTAGATGCTACAGGCTCAATAACTTCTTCAACTGGTGTCTCTGCCGTAGACATGGGGTCGACCCTTGTTCTCGATTCCACAAGTTGGTCAGCATGACGTCGTATTACGTTCTCACCAACGTCTACCGTGTACATCAAGGGTCCTTGACGGGCACGAATTGTTCCAGATTGCCATTTATCATTCCTATAGTCCCTGGCCAACACTGGTTGTCCTATTTCGAAACTCCGAGTGGCCTTGTTATTTACGTGCTGGAATTGTTTGTTTTCGACTTCCCTACGCACATTGGGTTTTAACAAATCCAACCGGGACCGCAACCTCCTGTTATAGAACATTATGGCAGGGCTTTGATTTGTCACTGCATGCGTGGCGTTTCGATATGCCATCAGGAAATTGTCCACCTTGTGTTGTAGTGGAATATGGTCTTTGCTCATGGCCTTTATCGCCTTTTTGAACGTTTGTACAAATCTCTCGGCCAACCCATTTGTAGCCGGATAATATGGGGCAGATGTATAGTGTTTCACCCCATTCTTCTTCATGAATTTCTGGAATTCTTCTGACACGAACTGTGGTCCGTTGTCTGAACATATTTGTTCCGGCAATCCATTCCTTGCAAATATGGTTCTTAGAACTGCAATCGTCTTTTCAGAGGTAGTGGTCGACATCTTAATCACTTCTGGGAATTTAGAATGTGCGTCTACCGCTATCAAAAACATGGAATCCATGAATGGACCTGCAAAGTCAATATGCACACGTTGCCATGGGGTTGAAGGTCATTCCCACGGATGCAGCGGTGCAATTGGAGGTGCATTTTGAACTTTTTGGCACCCTGAGCAGCTTTTAGTCAGATCCTCTATTTGTTTGTCGATACCTGGCCACCACACATAAGCCCTAGCAAGGCCTTTCATCTTGACTCCCCCCAGATGACCTTCATGCAGTTCCTTCAGAACTCTCTCCCTTAATTTAGGAGGAATAATCACCCTTGTTCCATACATCAATGTTCCTTGACAGACGGACAGCTGCTCTCGTCTGGCTGAGAATGCAGGTAACAGTGGTTCGCCATGTGTTGGCCATCCCTTCACTGTCAAATCGTAGACCCGAGACAGTGTCGGGTCGTTTCTGGTCTCTCTCTCAATACTCGCATTGGTGACTGGTAAGCATTCGATGATGGTCGAGTGAAATATCTCGACAGGGTCAACTGCCGGTGCCTCTTCCGCTGTAGGTAGTGGCAGGCGCGACAGCCCATCAGCATTACCGTGTTGCTTTGTACCTTTGAATTCAATATCATATTGATGTGCCCCTAGGAAAAGGGACCATCTCTGAAGCCTCTGCGCCGTCATAACCGGAACACCCTTCTTAGGGCTAAAAATGGAAACCAACGGCTGGTGATCTGTCAGCAGTGTAAACCTTTGGCCTTGCAGGTAATGGTTAAATTTCTTAACTCCCCACACGAGGCTGAGAGCCTCCCTATCTATCTGAGCATAGTTGCGCTCAGCGGAGGTCAATGATCTGGATGCGAACGCGACTGGCCTTTCGAAGCCATTTGGCAACTTATGTGAGAGCACTGCCCCGATACCATATGGAGAAGCATCACAAGCTAAACGAATAGGCAGCGTTGGGTTAAAGTGAGCCAACACTTCCTTAGAGGTGATCCGTGCCTTGCTTTTTTGAAAAGCCCACTTACAGTCCTCGCTCCACTTCCATGGTACTCCCATTTGCAAAAGAGTGTTCAGCGGGTGTAACACCGTGGATAAATTTGGAAGAAACTTGTGGTAATAGTTAATCAACCCAAGGAACGACCTCAACTGGGATACATTTTCCGGAGCGGGGGCTTTCACAACAGCTTCGATCTTGTCAGGTGACTTATGAAGCCCCTCCTGGTCAATGACGTGACCGCAGTATGAGATTCGCTTCTGAAAGAACTCACATTTCTGGCGATTAACTCTGAGTCCATATTCTTTCAATCTGGTGAGCACCTGCTCCAAATTCGCGAGGTGTTCCTTATCATCATCTCCTGTAATCAGAATGTCATCCAGGTAGCATTGTGTGCCTGGAATTCCCTGTAATACCTGCTCCATGGCCCTTTGCCAAATCGCTGGAGCCGATGCCACTCCAAAAACCAGTCTATTATACCGATATAAGCCCTTATGTGTGTTGATCGTGAGATACTGGCGTGACGCTTCATCAACTTCCATCTGTAAGTACGCCTGCGCCAGGTCTATCTTGGTGAAATGTTTCCCGCCAGACAGCGAAGCGAAGATATCCTCAATCCGCGGAAGCGGATATTGCACCGTGTGAAGAACCGGATTAACAGTGATCTTGAAATCTCCACAGATGCGAACCTTCCCAGGTTCCCCCGGCTTGTTGCTCAACGAACGCTTCATGACGGGAACAATGGGCGTGGCCCATTCGCTCCAGTCCACCTTTGACAGTACTCCTGAACGTTCTAGCCCTTCCAGCTCTGCTTCCACAGCAGGTCGTATCACATAAGGTACTGGTCTGGCTTTGAAAAATTTTGGGTTTGCATGTTCTTCGACCTTGATGTTTGCCGTAATTCCTTTCAGTGTTCCCAGTCCCTGTTGGAACACCTCCTTAGCATCGTCCAATATTTTGGACAGTCGTTTAGGTTTGACGTCGTCCTCTTTACAGGAATCTACAGTTAGTGCTTATAAGGAATGCCAGTCCATTTTTATTCTCCGGATCCATTCCCGTCCCAGTAGTGGTGGACCTCCCTCAGGTAACACATACAAGTCTATTCCCTGACTTTCTTTACCATTGTAGACCACCTTTACCTTTATCTTTCCGATGGGGTATACTCTTTGCCCCGTGTATGTTTTCAATACAATCTCCGTATCCCTCAGGGGAATGTGTGAGAATAACCTTTTGTAATTTTGCTTATTCATGACCGTCAATGCCGACCCAGTGTCCAGTTCCATCTTCACTTGGACTCCTGCTATCCGAAGCATGACCCAGATAGTTTGGTGGTCTGCTGTGTTACCCACATTATGTATTTTTAGACAACCCAGTTCCTTACTGCTGGAGTCTGAATCCGTCTTTTGTTCATCCGAACTGCTCTCTGTCACCTTGTGTACTTTTTTGTACTTCTCCTGCGGCGACTTTTTGTTGCTGGTCTTCTTTCCTGACCGGCATACTTTCGCTATGTGACCAAGTCTGCCACATTTTCTGCATTCTTTATCTTTGAACCAGCACTGGTTCTGATCATGCGTTGTCCTTCCGCAACGATAGCACTTTACTGCACCCAATGCCATTTCATTGGTGCTGAATTCCGATGGCCTTTGCTGCATTACTGCAGTGCCTCGTGCTGCTGCCTCGTGCGATGCTGCAATGCTGAAAGCTTTATCCAGTGTAAGATCCTTTTCCTCTAGCAGTCGCTTCTGGGTTCCTTCCTTTAGTAGCCCACATACGAACTTATCTCTCAGAGCGTCTGCTAGTCCTGTGCCGAACTGACAGTACTTTGATAACTTGCGCAGTTCAATTAAGAATTCAGCGTTGCTTTCCTCTTTAAGCTGAATTCTTTTGTAAAATTTAAATCGTTCCGCTATCAGCAGCGGCGTGGGGTTTAAATGCTCTTGCAGGATAGTAACAATCTCCGCGAAACTCTTTCCTACCGGTTTATCTGGTGTTACAAGGTGCCTTAATAACCCGTACGTCTTCGCACCCATCAAGTTTAATATGGTTAGTGCTTTCTTATCCGCCGGTACCTCATTCGCTGTACAGTAAACTTCAACGCGTTCCACATAAGTGGCCCAATCTTCTACATCGCTATCAAAAGCAGTGATGTTACCCGTTTTTGGCATCTTGTTGAGTTTCCTTTATTTTATTTATTTTCCAAAATGGCGGCTTCCCGCGCTTGGCGGCTTTTCCCGCGCTTGTCTTCTTCCCCCGCCGACTAAAATGGCGATTACCGCGCTGTTGCCGTTCTCGCCCCCCAGCGGTCCTTTATTTCCCCCGACGCTGCTGCTCTTGTTCCCCGCCGCTCCCGCGGTCCTCAAGGACATTAACGCCTTTCTGGCTGCTGCGCGTCTCTGCCCCGATTGCAGTCCGGCCCCTTACACCGGCTGCGGTCGTGTTCTCCACCCTTTTCTTCGGTTTCCCTCCCCTTCTCCCACTGACAACTCGGCCGACTTTCTCTCCGTGTCGCTAGATCGGCTTACCCGCCGCTGTCGTAGAAGGGATGATCACTGCCTGTTGCTGATGGTGGACTTCGTGGCCAGCGAATCCAAACCGGGTTCTCGATGCCTCCCGTGCGATGCAGTGCTCAGCAGGATGATGAGGGCGGATGTCCCTTTTCGACGCCCGTTCTGAGGACGAAGCTGCCTTGGATGCAAAACTGCCGCTAGGTACGATCAGACTCGTCGCCACTGTTGAGTCTGTGTTTCCCAAGTGTAGTTATGCTGAATAACTGGACACAGACAACAGAATACTTCAACAGGTCTTTAGTAACTGAGGGTCAGGGCTGAACTGAAATACAAACTGCTCCACAGAGTTTATATACCGGTGTGGTCACCACCGGTACTACAATATACAGGAGCCATCAGAAAGTAGTTCATCACCTTAAGGTAGTCTCTTAAGGTGGTACAGATTACATACACTACATTAACCTCAACCAATGTATCTAGCAACCGTAATTGTAATTGTAATTAGTTATCATTTAGTTGTTAAATGAATGTTATGTACTGTTTATCTAAAAGGGGAGGAATTGTTGTGTATGTACCTTTAAGGGAATAACTGGTCTCAGACTGCAGTACCGGCAGTAGCCACCCCTGTATAAAAGGCACTAGCAGCCTTCTGTAGTTTCAGTTCCAGGTTGTCTCCATTCAGTAAAGACTTGTTATAATCAACTCCTGCCATCCGTGTCTCAATTATACACGGACATAATACGCTCCTCCTCTGCTTCCAGTGCAGCAGGACTCGCTGGCCTACTCTCCCTCCGGGGAGATGGCCCCCGAGCTTCCCTAGCCACATCGCATTGCTGCAGCCCGCTGGGTCCTGGAGCTTCATCCTCATCAGACCCTTCCCCCCTGCTCCCCTCCAGGGAAAACATGGTCCCAGTGTGGGCATGGGCTTCCTCGGGAGAGGGTGGTGCTGATGCTCCGGCTTCCTCTTCCTCCTCGCCTGCGTCTTCGCTCCCACTGGTAGCTTGAGGGCCCGTCTCCTCAGCTGGTGAATCACCATCTGAAAGCAGGGAGGTACAAGAGTGGCTTTAGCGTGAGGACTGGGGGGCAGTAAGGGAGGAAGGAGTGGAGCGATTTAGTAAGTTGGATTGAAAGTGTCAAAAGCTGGTGTTGTGAGGGACAAGTGGAATGAGAGAGGAGAGAAAGCTGATGACCTTACCATTGCTGTCCAGAACGGGGTCGGTCTCTCCAGGGGCAAAGGGACCGATCACCTGACCTACTGTACCCAGACTCAACAGGTGATATCAGGGCCTACTGTACTCAGACACAACAGGTGATAGCAGGGCCTACTGTACCCAGACACAACAGGAGATATCGGGGCCTACTATACCCAGACACAATAGGCGATAGGGGGTCTACTGTACCCAGACATAACTGGAGATATTGGGCCTACTGTACCAAGGCAGAACTGGAGATAGTAAGACCTACTGTACCCAGACTCAACAGGTGATATCAGGGCCTACTGTACCCAGACACAACAGGCGATATTGGGGCCTACTGTACCCAGACACAACTGGAGCTATTGGGGCCTACTGTACCCAGACACAACTGGAGATATTGGAGCCTACTATAACCAGACACAACCGGCGATATCAGGGCCTACTATACCCAGACACAACTGGCGATATCGGGGTCTACTATACCCAGACACAACTGGAGATATTGAGGCCTACTGTACCCAGACACAACTGGAGCTATCAGGGTCTACTGTATCCAGACACAACAGGTGATATCAGGGCCCACTGTACCCAGACACAACTGGAGATATTGGGGCCTACTGTACCCAGACACAACAGGAGATATCAGGGTCTACTGTACCCAGACACAACAGGAGATATTGGGGCCTACTGTACCCAGACACAACTGGCGATATCAGAGCCTACTGTACCCAGACACAACTGGAGATATTAGGGCCTATTGTACCCAGACACAACCGGTGATATCAGGGCCTACTGTACCCAGACACAACTGGAGATATCGGGGCCTATTGTACCCAGACACAACAGGAGATATTGGGGCCTACTGTACCCAGACACAACTGGCGATATCAGGGCCTACTGTACCCAGACACAACTGGAGATATCGGGGCCTACTGTACCCAGACACAACCGGCGATATCGGGGCCTATTATACCCAGACAGAACAGCTCTGGGTTATTCAGATTTTAAATCCAGAGCTCTCTGATTGACGCTGCATCATTTGAGTTTACTTCATGAGAATGTTTTCAAATGTCAAAAAAAAATCAGCTTTTCAGCAGTTCATTCAGTTAAGGAGATAAGAATCTTTGGAGCAAAACAATGGGTCAATTCAGTGCAGCCATCCTGAATAAATAAAGGTCTAGCCTTCCAGGGAGTGAGTAGATATGGTGCTGACTGACGAGAGGAAGTGTGGAGGTGTTGACAGCTAGCCCTTCAGAAGACAAGCATTATCGGTTCCTGGTTGAGGCTCAGTTTATGACGGGTCTTCTCGGATAGTCAACTTAATGTACTCACATTATTAGAATGTAACCAAAGCTTTCGACATTATGAGGAGTTCAGTTTATAAAAGACAGTCTCTGATTGAGCTGTGGTCACCCGTGCACGTCCCTCGCTGTGCTATTTGAACATATTCATTAACCTGTGTCATTTAAATGGGTTTGACACGTCTTAATCTGGTGCAGAGAGTAATATCTTCAGAATGTGCTAACAGCTCAGTTACAACCGCTGTTAAGGGCAGTTTCAAGCTGATACGTGTGTATTTTCCAATGATGCAGTTAAAAAAGATGTTGTGGAAACTGGTGAGAATTCTTTCTATTATTTAGAAATTTATTCCCCTGTTAGGTGATTTGCTGTCATCCATCGAGTGGTGAATGAGCACGGAGAGAGGAGAAAGCTTGTTCACTACTTGTTAATGCCAGGAATGTGCTTGTTGAAATATCGGGCCTGGTTGGTGCAGGGATCGATCCAGAGTGGGTAAACCCAAGGCCCACCCCCAACATTGGGACACGTGTCTCATTTATAAGACGGGTGAGCTGCGGAGACCTGCTGGGTGTCTCTGGACAGCTCGTCGGCGAAGAACGTCTGAATTGGGGGGCACTACATCGCCAACAGGTAAGGTGGGTCTTGGGAGAAAAAGGGGGGGGCGCGACTGAGAGAGGAGTGCGATAGAGAGAGGGGGCGATAGAGAGAGGGGGCGATAGAGAGAGGGGGCGATAGAGAGGGGGGGCGATAGAGAGAGGGGGCGATAGAGAGAGGGGGCGATAGAGAGAGGGGGCGACAGAGAGAGGGGGCGACAGAGAGAGGGGGCGACAGAGAGGGGGGCGACAGAGAGAGGGGGCGACAGAGAGAGGGGGCGATAGAGAGAGGGGGCAATAGCGAGGGTGGACGATAGAGAGAGGGGGCGATAGAGAGAGGGGGCGATAGAGAGAGGGGGCGATAGCGAGGGTGGACGATAGAGAGAGGGGGCGATAGAGAGAGGGGGCGATAGAGAGAGGGGGCAATAGAGAGAGGGGGCGATAGAGAGAGGGGGCAATAGAGAGAGGGGGCGATAGCGAGAGGGGGCGATAGCGAGAGGGGGCGATAGAGAGAGGGGGCAATAGAGGGAGGGGGCGATAGAGAGGGTGGGCGATAGAGAGAGGGGGCAATAGAGAAAGGGGGCGATAGAGAGAGGGGGCGATAGAGAGAGGGGGCGATAGAGAGACGGGGCGATAGAGAGAGGGGGCGAGGGAGAGGGGGGCGATAGAGAGTGGGGGCGATAGAGAGAGGGGGCGATAGAGAAAGGGGGCGATAGAGAGAGGGGGCGATAGAGAGTGGGGGCGATAGAGAGTGGGGGCGATAGAGAGAGGGGGCGATAGAGAAAGGGGGCGATAGAGAGAGGGGGCGATAGAGAGAGGGGCGATAGAGAGAGGGGGCGATAGCGAGAGGGGGCGATAGAGAGAGGGGGCGATAGAGAGAGGAGGCGATAGAGAGTGGGGGCGATAGAGAGTGGGGGCGATAGAGAGAGGGGGCGATAGAGAGAGGGGGCAATAGAGAGAGGGGGCGATAGCGAGGGTGGGCGATAGAGAGAGGGGGCGATAGAGATAGGGGGCTATAGAGAGAGGGGGCGATAGAGAGAGGGGGCGATAGAGAGAGGGGGCGATAGCGAGAGGGGGCGATAGCGAGAGGGGGCGATAGAGAGAGGGGGCGATAGAGAGGGTGAGCGATAGAGAGAGGGGGCGATAGAGAGAGGGGGCGATAGAGAGAGGGGGCGATAGAGAGAGGGGGCGAGGGAGAGGGGGGCGATAGAGAGAGGGGGCGATAGAGAGAGGGGGCGATAGAGAGAGGGGGCGATAGAGAAAGGGGGCGATAGAGAAAGGGGGCGATAGAGAGAGGGGGCGATAGAGAAAGGGGGCAATAGAGAGTGGGGGCGATAGAGAGAGGGGGCGATAGAGAAAGGGGGCGATAGAGAGAGGGGGCGATAGAGAGAGGGGCGATAGAGAGAGGGGGCGATAGCGAGAGGGGGTGATAGAGAGAGGGGGCGATAGAGAGAGGAGGCGATAGAGAATGGGGGCGATAGAGAGTGGGGGCGATAGAGAGAGGGGGCGATAGAGAGAGGGGGGCGACAGAGAGGGTGGGCGATAGAGAGAGGGGGCGATAGAGAGAGGGGGCGATAGAGAGAGGGGGCGATAGAGAGAGGGGGCGATAGAGAGGGGGCGATAGTGAGGGTGGGCGATAGGGAAAGGGGGCGATAGAGAGAGTGGGCGATGGAGAGAGGGGGCGATAGCGAGGGTGGGCGATAGGGAAAGGGGGCGATAGAGAGAAGGGGCAATAGAGAGAGGGGGCGATAGCGATGGTGGGCGATAGGGAAAGGGGGCGATAGAGAGAGGGGGCGATAGAGAGAGGGGGCGATAGAGAGAGGGGACGATAGAGATGGTGGGCGATAGAGAAAGGGGGCAACCAGGAGAGGGTGTGGCCGGGAGAGGGGGCATTTGAGAGTGGGGTTGACTAAGAATGGGGGGCAACCAGGAGTGGGGGGGGCCACCGGGAGAGGATGGTGGCCGTTAGCTGCCCGTGGAGGCGGCCCCTTTAAGGACCTGATTGGACCGCACGTTGACCTGGTTTTCCTGACAGTCGGCATCAGATGTGTCAGGGCAAACCAATTTGGTAAAGGGGGCATCAAACAGGTGCTAGGCCCCTTATTTGCATGTGCAAAGGGCCAGACGTCACCCCATAATGGCCTAGTTCTAATTTTAAGGTTATGCCTCCACCAAGAACTCCTCCACCAGAAATAGTTTCTCTCTATCTACCCTATAGATCCTTTAATCATCTTAAAAACTGCAATTAGATTACTGTGGCGCCAATTCAGCTTTTTTTTAAATTCATTTTTAATTAATGGGATTTGGGCATCGCTGGTAAGGCCAGCATTTATTGCCCATCCCTAGTTGCCCTTGAGAAGGTGGTGGTGAGCCGCCTTCTTGAACCGCTGCAGTCCGTGTGGTGAAGGTGCTCCCACAGTGCTGTTAGGGAGGGAGTTCCAGGATTTTGTCCCAGCGGCAATGAAGGATCGGCGATATACTTCCAAGTCAGGATGGTGAGTGACTTGGAGGGGAACTTGGAGGTGGTGGTGTTCCCATGGGGCTGCTGCCCTTGTTCGTCTAGGTGGAAGAGGTCGCGGATTTGGGAGGTGCTGCCGAAGAAGCCTTGGCGAGTTTCTGCAGTGCATCTTGCAGATGGTACACACTGCAGCCATGGTGCGCCAGTGGTGGAGGGAGTGAATGTTTAAGATGGTGGATGGGGTGCCAATCAAGCGGGCTGCTTTGTCCTGGATGGTGTCGAGCTTCTTGAGTGTTGTTGGAGCTGCACTCCTCCAAGTAAGTGGAGAGTATTTCATCACACTCTTTACTTGTGCCTTGTAGATGGTGGAAAGGCTCCACGCAGTGGCCCAAGACAGCCCGGTGCCAAGCCGGAGGGGCGCCACTGTGTTTGAGTGAGTAAGACTGCAGAACATAGACTGCTGAACACAGACTGCTGAACATAGACTGCAGATCATAGCCTGCTGATGAAATAAACTGGATGAAAGCACATTGTGGTTTCCTGAAGTATACAAGAGGGTGTCTGGAATAGAGCAGAGTCAGCATGGCGGCAATATTAACAAGAGAACAAACATCGGGGCTTTGAAGACAAAAAACAATGAAAGACATAAAAGAAATACAAGTTGTTGTTGTTGGCCCATTGAGGGATTTGGCAGGGCAGGCTGGGTAGAAGGGTAAAGATACAGTGAGCTGAATGGACAATACCATGGCATGGCTAAAATCATTTGACTAGAAGTATAATAGCTGAGATTACTGCATTTAAGATTGATCCCTGGGATGAGCGGGCTGTCCTATGAGGAGAGATTGAGTAGATTGGGCCTATACTCTCTGGAGTTTAGCAGAATGAGAGGTGATCTCATTGAAACATATAAGATTTTGAAGGGGATTGACAGGGTAGATACTGAGAGGTTGTTTCCCCTGACTGGAGTGTCTAGAACTAGGGGGCATAGTCTCAGGATAAGGGGTCGGCCATCTAAGACTGAGATGAGGTGAAATTTCTTCACTCAGAGGGTTGTGAATCTTTGGAATTCTCTACCCCAGAGGGCTGTGGATGCTGAGTCGTTGAGTATATTCAAAGCTGAGATCGATAGACTTTTGGACTCTAGGGGAATCAAGGGATATGGGGATCGGGCGGGAAAGTGGAGTTGAGGTCGATGATTAGCCATGATCTTATTGAATGGCGGAGCAGGCTCGAGGGGCCGTATGGCCGACTCCTGCTCCTAATTCTTATGTTCTTATGTTATGTTGATAGTGATGCAGGACTCAAAGGTATGTTTAGGGAAAGGAAGCAGCTCGTATGTGAGCGATTGGCTCATATATTCAATGGATCAGTGAGGTCCTGGCAACCATGGATTAGAGGGTGGCTTCACTACATAGGATTACATAGGATTGTATAGGATAGACGGCACAAAAATAGGCCATTCGGCCCACCCAGTCCATGCCGGCGTTTATGCTCCACACGAGCCTCCTCCTGTCTTTCCTCATCTAAATCTATCAGCAAAACCCTCTATTCCCTTCTCCCTCATATGCTTGTCTAGCCTCCCCTTAAATGCATTTTCTTAAATGCATTTCTTGGTGACAATCTTATATTGATGGCCTCTAGCTTTGCTCTTCCCCACAAGTGGAAACATTCTCTCTGTATCCACTCTATCAAAACCTTTCATAATTTTAAAGACCTCTATCAGGTCACCCCTCAGCCTTTTTTCAAGAGAAAAGAGACCCAGACTGTTCATCCTTTCCTGATAGGTATACCCTCGCATTTCTGGTATCATCCTTGTAAATCTTCTCTGCACCCTCTCCAGTGCCTCTGTATCCTTTTTGTAATATGGCGACCAGAACTGCACGCAGTACTCTAAGTGTGGTCTAACCAAGGTTCGATACAGGTTTAGCATAACTTCCCTACTTTTCAATTCTATCCCTCTAGAAATAAACCCTAGTGCTTGGTTTGCTTTTTTATGGCCTTGCTAACCTGTGTCGCAACTTTTAGTGATTTGTGTATTTGTACTCCGAGATCCCTTTGTTCCTCTACCCCACCTAGACTCACACCCTCCAAGTGATAAGTGACCTCCCTATTCTTCCTACCAAAATGTAATACAGGAAACTTTGGTTTATCCGGAGTTTATATGTCCGGAATACTCGATCTAACGGCAAAAATCAGGAGCCGTTTTCTATAACTTTTTTGTTCTCGTTGCTTTTTTTTTCCCAGTCAGGCACTGCAAGGTCTGTAGCTATAGCAACAGCTTCAGCTAGAGATGCTTGCAGCTGCAGCCGACTGTTTTGAAGCTGTTGCTAAGCAACAGGGTTTGTTGATTCACACAGAGCTTTTCAGTTCCGTATGTTTCAACATTATGCTGGTATGTCCGGCACTTTTGATGGTACGGCACCAGCCACCAGCTCGGTCCCGTCAGTGCCGGATATCAGAAAGTTTCCTGTACCTCACATTTATCTGTGTTGAACTTCATTTGCCAATTATATGCCCATTCTGCAAGTTTATTAATGTCCTCCTGTAATTTGTTGCAGTCCTCCTCAGTACTGACTATCCCCCCCCAATTTGGTGTCATCTGCAAATTTAGAAATTGTATTTTTGATTCCAAAGTCTAACACGTTAATATAAATTGTAAACAACAGTGGTCCCAGAAATGATTCTTGTGGAACACCACTATCCACCTTCTGCCACCTTTTACCAATACTCTCTGCTTTCTATCTTGAAGCCAGTTAGCAATCCATTCTGCTACTTGTCCCCTGACTCCGCATTCTCTGACCTTGTTCATCAGTTTATTGTGGGGTATCTTATCGAAGGCCTTTTGAAAATCTAGATAAATTACATTTACTGCATTACCATTGTCTACTCCCTCTGTTACCTCTTCAAAAAATTCAGTGAGGTGGCATAGTGGTTAGCACTGTTTGCCTCACAGCGCCAGGGACCCGGGTTCGAATCCGGCCTCGGGTGACTGTCTGTGTGGAGTTTGCACATTCTCCCTGTGTTTACGTGGGTTTCCTCCGGGTGCTCCGGTTTCCTCCCACAGTCCAAAGATGTGCGGGTTAGGATGATTGGCTATGATAAATTGACCCTTAGTGTTAGGGGGATTAAATACGTGGGGTTACGGGGATAGGGTGGGATATGTGTTGGTTAGGGGTTACGGGGATCGGGTGGGATATGTGTCGGTGCAGGCTCGATGGGCCGAAATGGCCTCTATCTGCACTGTGGGGTTTCTGTGATTTCTGTGACTTTCCCTTTTGAAATCCATGCTGACTATTCATTACTACGTTTTTAGTTTCTAGATGTTCTTCTATTTTCTCCTTTAGCAGGGATTCCATTATTTTTCCTACCACCGATGTTAAGCTGACTGATCTATAATTCCCTGGACATGTTCTATCCCCCTTCTTAAAAATAGGTATTACGTTAGCTATCCGCCAGTCCTCTGGCACTACACCTTTTTCGAATGAATTATTAAGTATGTGCAGTAATGCCTCTGCTATCTCTTCCCTAGATTCTGTTAAAATAGTTGGATGCAATCCATCCAGACCAGGGGTTTTATTCTCTTTGAGTTTAATTAATTTATTTAATATATTCCCTCTTTTTATTTTAAATGCACTGAACTCATTACTAATCTCAACATCCAATGTTATGCCCATCTGTTCAATCTCTCTGGTAAATACTGAAGCAAAATAATGATTTAATATTTCTGCCATCTCTCTATCATTACCTGTGGTATTATCACTTAATTGCCCTATTCCCATCCCAACCTTCCTTTTTTTTATTGATGTGCCTGTAAAATATTTTACCATTTTGTTTTATGTTCCTGGATAATTTAATTTAATAGTTCCTCTTTGCCTTCTGAATTGTTTTTTTGACTTCTCTCCTAATCTCTTTGTATTCTCCCTTATCATGCACTCCCCTGCTGTCTATGTACTTAACATATACCTCTTTCTTTACCCTCAATTGTTCCCTTCTGGCTTTATTCATCCATGGATTCTCATTAGTGTTTAGTTTGTTCTTTCCTTTTAGCGGAAAAAAGGGAAGAAATCGGACTCTTAAGAGAAGGTTTTGGTTTAATCACAACTCAAAATGATTAATGAAAATACAGACTCTTCAAAATTTTGATTAAAAGCGTTACATGACTAAGCCAGCACTGCGTTATGTGCCCTGAGCTTAGGTTTGACCCTGAGTCTCCAGGAACTGAAGATTAATCTCCAGGACACTGCTGCGAGCAAATCTGGAGAAAAATCAACTGGGGTTTAAAAATAAATTTGCGCTTTTAAAATTTTCTTTGAACACTTTTGCTCCTTAGTTATAAAAACATTGGCGATTGGAACAAGGCTGTGTGACTGAGAGTCAAGAATCATCCAATCACGTAACAAAGGGTCGGTTCGCTTTCCAATTGGCCGTTGGAAGGCGGTGCCCCGCGAGGATGGACGTGTCGGGCGACCAATGGCGGGAGTGTGGGGGTGGGGTGGGTGGGGGTAGGAGGTCATGTGTCCAATCAGAGCTGGCAACCCTGCCTGAGCTCGACATACATCCCCATGGCAACACAGAGAGGGTAACTTCCAGAGCATGGACAAGTAGCGAGAGACTTCGCCTGCACGCAGGGCACATCGGAAAATCACAGGGCTCCGTCAGCAAATGCAGAGAATCACCGTTAAACTGTCATATAAATAAGAGAGAGATAGGATACAGGGAAAAGCCAGTTTAAACGACTACCGATGAGACCAGTCATAATGAAACTTCCGGTTTCCTGTCCCCTTCCTCAGAATTTTGGTAAAGGGTTTGTTTTGAAAGGACAACAGCAGGCGACGTCCTTGTGGCTCTACCTCTTGGCCCACGTCACAGTTATATTCACACGGATCACTGGAACGACTGGCCTTTCCATCCCGCAAAATGGCGGCGCGTTACGCACTGTCTTACCCTAAATTAATCTTAAGTAAATCAACCATAAACTTGGGAACTCCTGCAGCAAAGGTTGGTGTCGGAAGGCAATATTTTCAGAATGCAAAGCTGCTTCATCATTCAGAAGCGTGTTTGAGTTACAGTATAACTGTTCTGGACCAATTAACATTTTTACATGCAATAGCACCCTCTGGTGGCGGTTATTGTGTTAACAGTTTGTATGCTGGAAAGGTCATCTGATCTTTCTTCCTGTGTGAGGTCATTTGACCTTTGTTCCTTTCTTCCTGTGTGAGGTCATTTGACCTTTGTTCCTTTCTTCCTGTGAGAGGTCATTTGGCCTTCCTACCTTTCTTCCTGTTGACCCCAGGAAGCAGTTTTGCCAGGAAGAACCTGACTTGAGTAATGGAGAATGTGCTATGAGAGGTTCCATTTACAATCCAGTGTAATCTGATTTCATATGTTAGGCCAAGCGTAATATCTGTGAGTATCTTTGGTTCTTAGCATAATAGCAACGTTGTCAGAGTAATATTTTGATAATACTATGTTTATAAAAGGTTAATATTTGATAGTTATAGAAGTTAGTCCAAATGTTAGTTAGTTATACAATTAGTCCATTCTACTGTTGTAAATATGTTTATATCTTATGTAATATCGAATGTATAGTACTCAGTTTATGTACAAAACATACTTTGTCTTTGTTTACAGTTTCACAAATTTGTTCAAGTAAAGGCTTCAAACAGCAAACAGCTTCACGAAGAATTATTTTGAATAGAGTGTTTAACTTGCTGGATAACTAGATAGGAGCACGTCTAGCGCGGCCAGTACAATAACCACTCCCTGTGTTTGAGTTACTGTATACCCTATCCCTGTGTTTGAGTTACTGTATACACTATCCCAGTGTTTGAGTTACTGTATACCCTATCCCTGTGTTTGAGTTACTGTATACGCTATCCCAGTGTTTGAGTTACTGTATACACTATCCCAGTGTTTGAGTTACTGTATACCCTATCCCTGTGTTTGAGTTACTGTATACACTATCCCAGTGTTTGAGTTACTGTATACCCTATCCCTGTGTTTGAGTTACTGTATACCCTATCCCTGTGTTTGAGTTACTGTATACCCTATTGTGGTGTATGTGCCTTTAAGAACCCCTGTGTACTGTAATGTCGGTAATGGCCACTCGGGCTATATAAGCCTGTATAGTGTCTTGTATCTGTTAGTTCACCTCCAGACTTTGTCCAGTAAACACCTGTAAACCAACTCCTGCATTTCCGTGTCTCCATTAACACACGGACACAACAGTGGCGACGAATTGGAAACGGACTTACCTGCAATTTGGCAGCACCTCAAGCAGATCGATTCCTCAGACGAAGGAAGAAGAAAAAAAAAGAAAAAACTTTGGTTTCACCAGCTAGCCGGGCTGGTGGCAGGTACTGCAATAATCCTTCCTGGGCGGCGGGCTGGGGTTCGATCGGCTGGCTCTACAGCGGGGCCAAGCAGTGAAGGTGCAGGCAAACAGAGACGAAGGGTGGAGCACTCGGGAGACAGCCAGCTCTGCAAAGCAGGTCGGCGTTCGGACCACACAGAGGGAGGGGAAAGTCCCAGAGAGTCCGGCGGGAACAAGTCTCCGACTATTAAAAATATTTGTATAAATAAAAACCGTGGAGAACAGCGTTGTCAGCAGCAACAGCGGCAGGAAAGCGCGGGAGGCGCCATTTTTTTCTGCAAGGGAGAAAGGAAAGCGCGGGAGGCGCCATTTTTTTTTCAGGATGCCTAAGACTGGCAACATTACTACTTTCGATAGTAATGTAGAGGATTGGGCCATATATGTGGAAAGAGTAGAAGTGTATTGCACAGCGAATGAAATAAAGGATGATAAAAAGGCATCGGTACTTCTAAATCTAATGGCTGCAAGGGCATACAGGCTGTTACGAAACTTAATCACTCCAGCCAAACCGATGGACAAGAATTTTAAAGAGATTGTTGATACCCTGCACTGCCAATTCGGGGCAGGACTGGCAGATTCTCTACGAGACAAATTCGTCTGCGGTCTCCAAAGTGAAGAAACACAAAAAAAGCTACTTTCTGAGAAAGATTTGACACTGGACAAGGCTTTCAGTGTGTCTGTATCATACGAAGCAACGGTGGGAGGAGCTGCAGAGATACAGCGAAAGCCACAGGACTTCGTCACCCATGAAATGACACGGGGTTTCGAGAGATGTTATCGCTGCGGCAGATCCACCCATGACCAGAGGGACTGCTGGTTCAAGGACAAAGCATGCAGGCAATGCGGAAAGATGGGACACATTACATGTGTATGCCGATCTGGAAACAAAAAATCCACTGACAGAAAAAAATCAATAAGGAAAAGTACAGAAAGGTACAAATGATGACGGACAGTAGCTCCGAAGACCAGAAGAGCGATAGCGACTCCGGAAACAAGAGACTAAGCTCTCTCAAATTACATAATGTAATTGCCAAAGAAGATTACCAGACCATTTGGGTTTCCCTCACGAAAGCGGGGTCCCCAGTTAAAATGGAGCTAGATACAGGATCAGCTCTGACCATCATAAATAGACGGGATTACGAGCGGCTATTTCCGCATATACCTTTGAAAGACACATCCATTATCTTGAAAACATATACAGGGCAGAAAGTATACCCCAAAGGGAAAATAAAGGTGCCTGTTGTATACAACGGCAAGGAAATACAGAAGTTGTATTTATACGTTCTGCAAGATGGTGGTCCGCCGCTGTTGGGACGTGAATGGATCAGGAAGATACGTTTGGACTGGCACTCCATTCAGGCACTGACGGTGACCAGTAAGAAAAAAAATGATGATGACATCATACCTGAACGATTAAAAGACATCTTGGCCAACACCAAAGAAGTGTTCCAACAGGAACTAGGAACCTTGAAAGGCGTCACCGCCTCAATAAAGGTAGAAGATGCGGCAATTCCCAAGTTTTTTAAGGCAAGGCCGGTGCCATACGCAATTCGTCCAGCAGTCGAGGCAGAGCTGGAGACTTTGGAAAGGACAAGCGTGTTATCCAAGATAGGTTGGAGCGAGTGGGCAACACCCATCGTCCCGGTCATGAAGAAAACTTTGAATAATGATAAATCTGAAGAACAGAGGAAAATTCGCATCTGTGGGGACTTCAAGGTGACTGTAAACTCGGTCCTTCACACGGTACAGTATCCTCTTCCGAGGATAGAAGATATTTTCGCCTCACTATCTGGAGGGAAACGTTTCACAAAAATTGACTTGGCACAGGCATATCTACAGATGGAAGTTGAGGAGGCCTCTAAAAAGTATCTCACAATAAACACACACAAAGGCCTGTACCAGTACAATCGACTGGTTTTTGGAATAGCATCAGCTCCAGCTATCTGGCAAAGAGCTATGGAACAAGTCCTGCAAGGGATTCCTGGGACTCAATGCTACCTAGGCGACATCCTTGTAACAGGAGAAAACGACAATGAACACCTTGCCAATTTGGAGAAGGTGCTCACTAGGCTGAGAGAACAGGGCCTACAAGCAAACCGCCCCAAGTGTGAATTTTTACAGAAACAAATATCATATTGTGGCCACATAATTAATGAAGAAGGGTTGCATAAGTCCCCTGAGAAAATTGAAGCTGTCATAAAAGCACCAGCACCTGAAAATGTCTCACAATTAAGGTCGTTCCTGGGATTGATAAATTACTATCATAAATTTTTACCGAACTTGTCAACTGTTCTGCACCCTCTCAATGAACTGCTACAAACGGAAGTAATTTGGCAATGGAGCGAGGACTGTAAACGTGCCTTCCATAAATGTAAAGGCTTGATCACGTCCAAGGAAATTTTGGCTCATTACAACCCATCACTGCCAATCAGACTGGCGTGCGATGCATCCCCTTACGGCGTAGGAGCGGTATTATCACATAGATTCCCTGATGGCTCAGAACGGCCGATAGCTTTTGCGTCACGCTCATTGAACTCAGCTGAGCGTAACTATGCCCAGATCGACAGGGAAGCACTCAGCCTGGTATGGGGAGTGAAGAAATTCAACTATTACCTACACGGACAAAAATTTACCTTGTTGACTGACCATCAACCCCTCGTCTCCATATTCAACCCTACAAAGGGCGTTCCCATTATGACAGCACAAAGTCTACAGAGGTGGTCCCTTTTCCTAGGGGCACACCAATATGACATAGAATACAAAGGATCAAAACAGCATGGAAATGCTGACGGTTTATCGCGTCTACCGTTGCCAACGGTAGAAGAGGCACCTACAGGGGACCCAGTGGAAATGTTCCACTCTACCATAGTAGAATGTCTACCAGTAACAAATTCTGCCATTGAAAAGGAAACGAGAAATGACCCGACTCTCTCACGAGTCTACGATTTAACGGTGAAGGGATGGCCAGCACATGGCGAACCACTGTTGCCAGCATTCTCGCAAAGAAGGGAACAGCTGTCAGTTTGCCGAGGAACCTTGATGTGTGGATCCAGAGTGGTGATTCCACCCAAACTCCAGGATAAAGTGCTAAAGGAGCTTCACGAGGGGCATCTGGGTGGAGTGAAAATGAAGAACCTAGCCAGAGCGTTTGTGTGGTGGCCAGGTATCGATGGAGACATCGAAGAAATGACCAAGGGCTGTCTAGGATGCCAGAAGACCAAAACGCCCCACCACAAGCCCCTCTACATCCATGGGAGTGGCCCTCATCTCCATGGCAAAGGGTACACATCGACTTTGCTGGTCCATTTATGGACTCAATGTTCTTAATCGCGGTTGATGCACACTCCAAGTGGCCGGAGGTAATAAAGATGTTCTCCACCACCACGGAAAAAACCATCACAGTATTAAGGACCATATTTGCCAGGAATGGGCTGCCTGAACAGATCTGTTCTGATAATGGACCACAATTTGTGTCCGAAGAATTCAGGAAGTTCTTAAAAAACAATGGGGTTAAGCACTATACGTCCGCCCCATACCATCCTGCCACCAATGGATTGGTTGAAAGGTTTGTCCAGACCTTCAAGAAGGCCATAAAGGCCATGGGTAATGAAGACATAAATCTACAGCATAAGGTAGATAACTTCTTGTTTGCATACAGGAATTCAACACATATGGTTACAAAGCAGACTCCCGCCATGATGTTTTTCAATAGAAGACTAAGATGCCGGCTGGATTTGATCAAGCCAAACATCAGAAGGGATGTAGAGAACCGTCAATTTCAAAGCATGAATGAAAGGCCAACTAGAACCTTCCAGATAGGTCAACAAGTTTTGGCCTGGGACTACCGTACCGAGAAATGGCAGCATGGAACTACTTGCACACGACTAGGACCGCTGATGTATACCGTGGACATTGGAGAAAGCATAATAAGGCGCCATGCTGACCAGATCATAGAGTCCTCCAAAAAGGGACATCCTACACCACAACTCTATACACCTGATGATGAAGCAGAGATACCCATAGTATCTACCTCCGATCCGGTGATGCTAGAACCAGATGAACCTGACACTGGCATTCCAGCCGAATCGACCTTGCCAAAAGAACCTACTACACCACCTAAAAGTACTACACCACCGAGGCGTTATCCGGACTGAGTCAGGAAGCCTCCAGAGAGACTGACTTATAATTGATTAACTGCAGCAATATGTAGATTATTGTTCTTATAAACATGTTAAATAACAATTACTTAAAATGTTATGTACTGGTTGTCTAAAAGGGGAGGAATTGTGGTGTATGTGCCTTTAAGAACCCCTGTGTACTGCAATGCCAGTAATGGCCACTCGGGCTATAAAAGCCTGTATAGTGTCTTGTATCTGTTAGTTCACCTCCAGACTTTGTCCAGTAAACACCTGTAAACCAACTCCTGCATTTTCGAGTCTCCATTAACACACGGACACAACACCTATCCCGGTGTTTGAGTTACTGTATACACTATCCCAGTGTTTGAGTTATTGTATACACTATCACTGTGTTTGAGTTATTGTATACCCTATCCCAGTGTTTGAGTTACTGTATACACTATCCCAGTGTTTGAGTTATTGTATACACTATCCCAGTGTTTGAGTTACTGTATACCCTATCCCTGTGTTTTAGTTACTGTATACACTATCCCTGTGTTTGAGTTACTGTATACCCTATCTCTGTGTTTGAGTTACTGTATACACTATCCCTGTGTTTGAGTTACTGTATACACTATCCCAGTGTTTGAGTTATTGTATACACTATCCCAGTGTTTGAGTTACTGTATACCCTATCCCTGTGTTTTAGTTACTGTATACACTATCCCTGTGTTTGAGTTACTGTATACCCTAACCCAGTGTTTGAGTTACTGTATACCCAAACCAGTGTTTGAGTTACTGTATATCCTATCCCTGTGTTTGAGTTACTGTATACACTATCCATGTGTTTGAGTTACTGTATACCCTATCCCAGTGTTTGAGTTACTGTATACCCTATTCCAGTGTTTGAGTTACTGTATACCCTATCCCTGTGATTGAGTTACTGTAAACCCTATCCCTGTGTTTGAGTTACTGTATGCCCTAACCCAGTGTTTGAGTTACTGTATACCCTATCCCTGTGTTTGAGTTACTGTATACCCTATCCCTGTGTTTGAGTTACTGTATACCCTATCCCTGTGTTTGAGTTACTGTATACACTATCCCTGTGTTTGAGTTACTGTATACCATATCCCAGTGTTTGAGTTACTGTATACACTATCCCTGTGTTTGAGTTACTGTATACCATATCCCAGTGTTTGAGTTACTGTATACCCTATCCCTGTGTTTGAGTTACTGTATACCCTATCCCGGTGTTTGAGCTACTGTATACAATATCCCTGTGTTTGAGTTACTGTATACCCTATCACTGTGTTTGAGTTACTGTAAACCCTATCCCGGTGTTTGAGCTACTGTATACACTATCCCTGTGTTTGAGTTACTGTATTACCTATCCCGGTGTTTGAGTTACTGTATTACCTATCCCGGTGTTTGAGTTACTGTATACCCTATCCCTGTGTTTGAGTTACTGTATACCCTATCCCTGTGTTTGAGTTACTGTAAACCCTATCCTGGTGTTTGAGTTACTGTCCACCCTATCCCAGTGTTTGAGTTACTGTAAACCCTATCCCTGTGTTTGAGTTACTGTATACACTATCCCGGTGTTTGAGTTACTGTACACCCAATCCCGGTGTTTGAGTTACTGTATACACTATCACTGTGTTTGAGTTACTGTATACACTATCCCAGTGTTTGAGTTACTGTATACACTATCCCAGTGTTTGAGTTACTGTATACCCTATCCTGGTGTTTGAGTTACTGTATACCCTATCCCTGTGTTTGAGTTACTGTATACCCTATCCCTGTGTTTGAGTTACTGTATACCCTATCCCTGTGTTTGAGTTACTGTATACCCTACCCCAGTGTTTGAGTTACTGTATACCCTATCCCTTTGATTGAGTTACTGTATACCCTAACCCAGTGTTTGAGTTACTGTATACCCTATCCCAGTGCTTGAGTTACTGTATACCCTATCCCTGTGTTTGAGTTACTGTATACCCTAACCCAGTGTTTGAGTTACTTTATACCCTATCCCTGTGTTTGAGTTACTGTATACCCTATCCCTGTGTTTGAGTTACTGTATGCACTATCCCAGTGTTTGAGTTACTGTATACACCATCCCAGTGTTTGAGTTACTGTATACACTATCCCAGTGTTTGAGTTACTGTATACCGTATCCCTGTGTTTGAGTTACTGTATATCCTATCCCTGTGTTTGAGTTACTGTATACACTATCCCGATATTTGAGTTACTGTATACCCAATCCCGGTGTTTGAGTTACTGTATACACTATCACTGTGTTTGAGTTACTGTATACACTATCCCAGTGTTTGAGTTACTGTATACACTATCCCAGTGTTTGAGTTACTATATACCCTATCCCGGTGTTTGAGTTACTGTATACACTATCCCAGTGTTTGAGTTACTGTATACACTATCCTGTGTTTGAGTTACTGTGGTAAACCACGTTCACTATCGTATCACTGTTAGTAGTTAGCACTGTTCACCACTGTTCGTTATAACTGTATCACTGACCACTATTGTATCACGGTACGAGGTCGCCTCTTGCCACACTGCTATACCTGGGATGACCACTGCCGACTCCGCCTTGGCTCCACCCACCAGGCCAGGTATAAAGGTGAGCGACTGACTGGTATTCCTCCTGCTTGGATCGGATCACCCACGAGAGTGGGCTCTGTTATTTAGTCAATAAAAACCTTTAGTCACCTTCGTAACTCTTCGCCTTTTATTGGAGGAATTGATAGGTATATCAATTTTATTGACTAAATTTAATGATGTCCGACAACGAGTCACAACCGGCGGAGGAGCCACCAGCGCAGCTCCCAGGAGCACAGCCACACCAGCCAGCTTGGCTGCGAGCCCTCAGACCGCCGTACCTGGACCTGAACCCACGAGCAGCAAACTCAGCCGCAGACTTTAAACACTGGCTGGTCTGCTTCGAATCATACCTGAGAGAATCCAGCGTCCCTCAGGCATCCAAACTAAGTGTCCTGCAGGCGCAACTGAGCCCGAGAGTATACACTCTCATCGAGGACATGACTACCTACGAGACCGCCATCAACCTGCTGAAACAGAAGTACCGGACCCCGGTAAACTACATGTACGCTAGGCACCTCCTAAGATCACGGCCGCAACAGCCAGGAGAATCAGTAGCCGAATTCTCACAGGCGCTATATGCACTCGCCAGGAACTGTGACTTTAAATCGGTGTCGGCAGCCGAAAATACTGAAGATAATATCCGCGACGCATTCCTGAAAGGCCTACGGTCCGAGTACTCACGGCAAAGACTGCTGGAAGCTAAAGACCTCAGCATGGAAAAAGCTGAAGCCCTCGCTATCTCCCTGGAAGTGGCCCACCAAGATCAGGAAGCATTCACCAGGTACTGCTCGCGACCCTGGGACTCGGGCCCGACCCCTACCACAGCACCCTTCCCAGCACCGCCCCCGGGACCTACCTCTGCGTCGGCATCCCGGACCCGACCGGCCCCGCCACCCCCGGCACCGGCCCCGACATCGGGCATCCGCGATCGGGCCGCCGGCTGTTTTTTTTGTGGCCAGGAGAAGCACCCGAGGTCGCGCTGCCCAGCCAAGAACTCCATATGCAGAACCTGCCTGAAGAAAGGCCACTTCTCCAAGGCCTGCAGGAGCGGATCCTCAGAGGCCAGCAGTGCCGCATGCGAACTATGGGGGCGGCCATCTTCGTTTAGGGCAACTGAGGCCAGCATCCCCACACATGAGTCATGGGGGCGGCCATCTTTGTTTAGGGCAACTGAGGCCAGCATCCCCACACATGAGTCATGGGGGCGGCCATCTTTGATTAAGGCAACCGACCCCAATAGTGCCTCATGTGAGCTACGGGGGCAGCCATCTTCTCCGTCATTTTGCCCTACCTCGTGGGAGACGCCATTTTACTCACCACGCCCGACCGCCTCGCCCGCAGATGACAACGACTCGCTCAGCTACACACTAGCTTCCGTCACCCTGGACCAAGCCCGCCCGCACCATCTGTCCAAGTCAATGATGGACATCAAAGTGAACGGCCACGCCACGACCTGCCTGTTCGACAGCGGAAGCACGGAGAGCTTCATCCACCCAGACACGGTGAGCCACTACTCCCTCTCTGTCCTACCAACGCGCAGCCGAATCTCGATGGCATCGAGGTCCCATGCCACGGACATCAGCGGCTACTGTGTCGTGACCCTGTCGGTTAAGGGCACGGAGTATAAAAACTTTAAACTCCTCGTCCTCCCCCATCTCTGCGCTGCCGTCCTACTAGGGCTGGACTTCCAATCCCACCTCCAAAGCGTAACCCTAGCATACGGTGGACCCCTCCCCCCACTCACAGTCAACAACCAGCAAACGTTAAACCGCCCACCGCGTAACACCTGCAGCCTCTCCACCCTCAAGGTCCCGCCACCCTCTCTGTTTGCTAACCTTACCCCTGACTGCAAACCCGTCGCTACCAAGAGCAGGCGGTATAGCGCCGGGGACAGAGCCTTCATTAGCTCTGAGGTGCGGCGCCTCCTGAAAGAGGGCATTATCGAGGGGAGCAGCAGCCCCTGGCGTGCCCAGGTCGTAGTCGTAAAGACCGGCGATAAAAACCGCCTGGTCATCGACTACAGCCAGACCATAAACAGATATACCCAGCTGGACGCATACCCCCTCCCCCGCATATCTGACATGGTCAATCAGATTGCACAGTATAAAGTATTCTCGACCATCGACCTGAAGTCGGCCTACCACCAACTCCCTATCCACCCTGAGGACCGCCAGTATACCGCCTTCGAGGCGAATGGGCGCCTATACCACTTCCTTAGGGTCCCCTTCGGTGTCACTAATGGGGTCTCGGTCTTCCAAAGGGAGATGGACCAGATGGTTGACCAGAACGAACTGCAGGCTACATTCCCCTACCTAGATAACGTCACTATCTGCGGCCGCGACCGGCAGGAACATGACGCGAATCTGGAGAAATTCCTCCGTACGGCCCAACGGCTGAACCTCACCTACAATAAGGAGAAATGCGTGTTTAACACCACGCGCCTTGCCATCCTCGGCTGCGTAGTGGAGAACGGAATCATCGGCCCCGACCCAGAAAGAATGCGCCCCCTCATGGAGCTACCCCTCCCCCACTGCCCTAAAGCACTTAGGAGAACCCTGGGGCTTTCCGCCTACTATGCCCAATGGGTACCCAATTACGCGGACAAAGCCAGACCCCTCCTGAAAGCCACTTCCTTCCCCCTCACGGAGGAGGCGTGCACGGCCTTCTCCCTCATTAAGGGAGACATAGCCAAGGCCACGATGCACGCAGTGGACGAGTCCATCCCCTTCCAGGTGGAGAGCGACGCATCCGACTTCGCCTTAGCCGCCACCCTAAACCAGGAGGGGAGGCCAGTGGCCTTCTTCTCAAGGACCCTACAGGGCCCCGAGATCCGACATTCGTCGGTCGAGAAAGAGGCCCAGGCGATCGTGGAGGCAGTACGGCGCTGGAGGCACTACCTGGCAGGCAAACGATTTACCCTCCTCACCGACCAGCGTTCGGTGGCTTTCATGTTTAATAACAAGCTGAAGGGCAAAATCAAGAATGACAAGATTTTGAGATGGAGAATCGAGCTCTCCACCTACGATTATGAGATCTTGTACCGGCCAGGCAAGCTGAACGAATCCCCTGATGCCCTTTCACGAATGACATGCGCCAGCGCGCATATCGATAGGCTTCAGACCCTCCACGACCAGCTCTGCCACCCCGGAGTCACCAGACTCTACCATTTCATTAAGGCCCGCAACCTGACCTACTCCATCGAGGAGGTCAGGACCATGACCAGGAACTGCCAGACCTGTGCGGAGTGCAAACCGCACTTCTATAGGCCGGACCGAGCAAGCCTGATCAAGGCCACCCGCCCCTTCGAGCGCCTGAGCATCGACTTTAAGGGGCCCCTCCCGTCCTCTGACCGTAATGTGTACTTCCTCAACATCGTTGATGAGTACTCCCGTTTCCCCTTTGCCTTCCCCTGCCCCGACATGACCAGTAGCACGGTCATTAAGTGCCTGAATGCCCTCTTCGCCTTGTTCGGGTTCCCGAACTATATACACAGCGACCGGGGCTCCTCCTTCATGAGCGAGGAACTCCGGCAATTCCTCCTAGAGAGAGGTATTGCAGCAAGCAGGACCACCAGCTACAACCCCAGAGGTAACGGTCAGGTGGAAAGAGAGAACGCGACGGTATGGAAGGCCGTCCTCTTAGCCTTAAAGTCTAAGGGCCTCCCAACCTCCCGCTGGCAAGAAGTCCTCCCGACAGCGCTGCACTCCATCCGGTCATTACTTTGCACGGCCACTAACACCACCCCCCATGAACGAATGTTCGTTTTCCCCAGGAAGTCGACTACGGGAACCACTCTACCAACCTGGCTGACCGCCCCAGGGCCGGTCTGGCTGCGGAAACACGTGAGGGCCCATAAAACGGACCCCCTGGTCGAGAGGGTGAACCTCCTGCACGCCAACCCCCAGTACGCCTACGTGGCGTACCCAGACGGGCGGGAGGACACTGTCTCCCTACGAGACCTCGCACCCTCAGCCGATCCGGAAACACCGCCACCACCCCCCCCAACCCCAGCCCAGGTAGACGGCATGCCGGAACCCCACGAGCCCTCGCCGACCACGCAAACACCAGCATCAACACCGGATAAGGCACCAGCACCGGATAAGGCAACACCACCGCTGCGGCGATCGGAGAGGCTTACGAAGCCTCCGGACAGACTGACCTACCAGAATTGGTAGTACACTTCACCCTGCCGGACTTAATTCTAAACAAGGGGTGAATGTGGTAAACCACGTTCACTATCGTATCACTGTTAGTAGTTAGCACTGTTCACCACTGTTCGTTATAACTGTATCACTGACCACTATTGTATCACGGTACGAGGTCGCCTCTTGCCACACTGCTATACCTGGGATGACCACTGCCGACTCCGCCTTGGCTCCACCCACCAGGCCAGGTACAAAGGTGAGCGACTGACTGGTATTCCTCCTGCTTGGATCGGATCACCCACGAGAGTGGGCTCTGTTATTTAGTCAATAAAAACCTTTAGTCACCTTCGTAACTCTTCGCCTTTTATTGGAGGAATTGATAGGTATATCAGTTACTGTATACCCTATCCCTGTGTTTGAGTTACTGTATACCCTATCCCTGTGTTTGAGATAATGTATACCGTATCCCTGTGTTTGAGTTACTGTATACCCTATCCATGTTTTTGAGTTACTGTATACACTATCCCGGTGTTTGTGTTACTGTATACTCTATCCCTGTGTTTGAGTTACTGTATACCTTACCCTGATGTTTGAGTTACTGTATACCCTATCCCGGTGTTTGAGTTACTGTATACACTATCCAGGTGTTTGAGTTACTGTATACCCTATCCCGGTGATTGAGTTACTGTATACACTATCCCAGTGTTTGAGTTACTGTATACCCTATCCCGGTGTTTGAGTTAATGTATACACTATCCAGGTGTTTGAGTTACTGTATACCCTATCCCGGTGATTGAGTTACTGTATACACTATCCAGGTGCTTGAGTTACTGTATACCCTATCCCGGTGATTGAGTTACTGTATACACTATCCCAGTGTTTGAGTTACTGTATACCCTATCCCTGTGTTTGAGTTACTGTATACCCTATCCCAGTGTTTGAGTTACTGCACACACTATCCCAGTGTTTGAGTTACTGTATACCCTATCCCAGTGCTTGAGTTACTGCACACACTATCCCAGTCTTTGAGTTACTGTATACACTATCCGGGTGTTTGAGTTACTGTATACCCTTTCCCTGTGTTTGAGTTACTGCACACACCATCCCAGTGTTTGAGTTACTGTATACCCTATCCCGGTGTTTGAGTTACTGTATACACTATCCCTGTGTTTGAGTTACTGTATACCCTATCACGGTGTTTGAGTTCCTGTATACCCTATCCCGGTGTTTGAGTTACTGTATACACTATCCCTGTCTTTGAGTTACTGTATACCCTATCCTGGTGTTTGAGTTACTGTAAACCCTATCCCAGTGTTTGAGTTACTGTATACACTACCCCTGTGTTTGAGTTACTGTATGCACTATCTTGGTGTTTGAGTTACTGTAAACAATATCCCAGTGTTTGAGTTACTGTATACCATATCCCAGTGTTTGAGTTACTGAATACCCTATCCCTGTGTTTGAGTTACTGTATACCCTATCCCGGTGTTTGAGCTACTGTATACAATATCCCTGTGTTTGAGTTACTATATACCCTATCACTGTGTTTGAGTTACTGTATACCCTATCCCGGTGTTTGAGCTACTGTATACACTATCCCTGTGTTTGAGTTACTGTATTACCTATCCCGGTGTTTGAGTTACTGTATTACCTATCCCGGTGTTTGAGTTACTGTATACCCTATCCCTGTGTTTGAGTTACTGTATACCCTATCCCTGTGTTTGAGTTACTGTAAACCCTATCCTGGTGTTTGAGTTACTGTCCACCCTATCCCAGTGTTTGAGTTACTGTAAACCCTATCCCTGTGTTTGAGTTACTGTATACACTATCCCGCTGTTTGAGTTACTGTACACCCAATCCCGGTGTATGAGTTACTGTATACACTATCACTGTGTTTGAGTTACTGTATACACTATCCCAGTGTTTGAGTTACTGTATACACTATCCCAGTGTTTGAGTTACTGTATACCCTATCCTGGTGTTTGAGTTACTGTATACCCTATCCCTGTGTTTGAGTTACTGTATACCCTATCCCTGTGTCTGAGTTACTGTATACCCTACCCCAGTGTTTGAGTTACTGTATACCCTATCCCTTTGATTGAGTTACTGTATACCCTAACCCAGTGTTTGAGTTACTGTATACCCTATCCCAGTGTTTGAGTTACTGTATACCCTATCCCAGTGCTTGAGTTACTGTATACCCTATCCCTGTGTTTGAGTTACTGTATACCCTAACCCAGTGTTTGAGTTACTTTATACCCTATCCCTGTGTTTGAGTTACTGTATACCCTATCCCTGTGTTTGAGTTACTGTATGCACTATCCCAGTGTTTGAGTTACTGTATACACCATCCCAGTGTTTGAGTTACTGTATACACTATCCCAGTGTTTGAGTTACTGTATACCGTATCCCTGTGTTTGAGTTACTGTATATCCTATCCCTGTGTTTGAGTTACTGTATACACTATCCCGATATTTGAGTTACTGTATACCCAATCCCGGTGTTTGAGTTACTGTATACACTATCACTGTGTTTGAGTTACTGTATACACTATCCCAGTGTTTGAGTTACTGTATACACTATCCCAGTGTTTGAGTTACTATATACCCTATCCCGGTGTTTGAGTTACTGTATACACTATCCCAGTGTTTGAGTTACTGTATACACTATCCTGTGTTTGAGTTACTGTATACCCTATCCCTGTGTTTGAGTTACTGTATACCCTATCCCTGTGTTTGAGATAATGTATACCGTATCCCTGTGTTTGAGTTACTGTATACCCTATCCATGTTTTTGAGTTACTGTATACACTATCCCGGTGTTTGTGTTACTGTATACTCTATCCTTGTGTTTGAGTTACTGTATACCTTACCCTGATGTTTGAGTTACTGTATACCCTATCCCGGTGTTTGAGTTACTGTATACACTATCCAGGTGTTTGAGTTACTGTATACCCTATCCCGGTGATTGAGTTACTGTATACACTATCCCAGTGTTTGAGTTACTGTATACCCTATCCCGGTGTTTGAGTTAATGTACACACTATCCAGGTGTTTGAGTTACTGTATACCCTATCCCGGTGATTGAGTTACTGTATACACTATCCAGGTGCTTGAGTTACTGTATACCCTATCCCGGTGATTGAGTTACTGTATACACTATCCCAGTGTTTGAGTTACTGTATACCCTATCCCTGTGTTTGAGTTACTGTATACCCTATCCCAGTGTTTGAGTTACTGCACACACTATCCCAGTGTTTGAGTTACTGTATACCCTATCCCAGTTTTTGAGTTACTGCACACACTATCCCAGTGTTTGAGTCACTGTATACACTATCCCTGTGTTTGAGTTATTGTATACCCTATCCCGGTGTTTGAGTTCCTGTATACCCTATCCCGGTGTTTGAGTTACTGTATACACTATCCCTGTCTTTGAGTTACTGTATACCCTATCCTGGTGTTTGAGTTACTGTAAACCCTATCCCAGTGTTTGAGTTACTGTATACACTACCCCTGTGTTTGAGTTACTGTATGCACTATCTTGGTGTTTGAGTTACTGTAAACAATATCCCAGTGTTTGAGTTACTGTATACCCTATCCCAGTGTTGAGTTACTGTATACCCTATCCCAGTGTTTGAGTTACTGTATACCCTCTGCCAGTGTTTGAGTTACTGTATATACTATCCTGGTGCTTGAGTTACTGCATACCCTATCACAGTGTTTGAGTTACTGCATACCCTATCCCGGTGTTTGAGTTACTGTATACCCTATCTCTGTGTTTGAGTTATTGTATACCCTATCCCAGTATTTGAGTTACTGTATACACCATTCCGGTGTTTGAGTTACTGTATACCCTATCCCGGTGTTTGAGTTACTGTTACCCTATCCCTGTGTTTGAGTTACTGTATACCCTATCCCGGTGTTTGAGTTACTGTATACACTATCCCGGTGTTTGAGTTAATGTATACCCTATCCCTGTGTTTGAGTTACTGTATACCCTATCCCGGTGTTTGTGTTACTGTATACACTATCCTGGTGTTTGAGTTACTGTATACCCTATCCCGGTGTTTGAGTTACTGTATACACTATCCCGGTGTTTGAGTTACTGTATACCCTATACCTGTGTTTGAGTTACTGTATAGGCTATCCCGGTGTTTGAGTTACTGTATACCCTATCCCAGTGTTTGAGTTACTGTATACACTGTCCCGGTGTTTGAGTTACTGTATACCCTATCCCGGTGTTTGAGTTACTGTATCCCCTATCCCAGTGTTTGAGTTAATGTATAACCTATCCCGGTATTTGAGTTACTGTATACCCTATCCCTGTGTTTGAGTTACTGTATACCCTATCCCTGTGTTTGAGTTACTGTATACCCTATCCCAGTGTTTGAGTTACTGTATACACTATCCCCGTATTTGAGCTACTGTGTAGGCTATCCCGGTGTTTGAGTTACTGTATACCCTATCCATGTGTTTGACTTACTGTATACCATATCCCTGTGCTGGAGTTACTGTAGAGGATATCACAGTGTTTGAGTTAATGTAAACCCTATCCCAGTGTTTGAGTTACTGTATACATTATCCCGGTGTTTGAGTTACTGTATACCCTATCCCACTGTTTGAGTTACTGTATACACTATCCCAGTGTTTGAGTTACTCTATACACTATCCCAGTGTTTGAGTTAATGTATACCCTATTGCTGTGTTTGAGTTACTGTATACCCTATCCCGGTGTTTGAGCTACTGTATACACTATTCCTGTGTTTGAGTTACTGTATACCCTATCCCGGTGTTTGAGTTACTGTA
This sequence comes from Somniosus microcephalus, assembly GCF_052327205.1. NCBI lineage: Eukaryota > Metazoa > Chordata > Chondrichthyes > Squaliformes > Somniosidae > Somniosus > Somniosus microcephalus. The sequence continues at coordinate 19,093,288 of NC_141008.1, forward strand.
TTACCTATCCCGGTGTTTGAGTTACTCTATACCCTAGCCCTATGTTTGAGTTACTGTATACCCTATCGCTGTGTTTGAGTTACTGTACACCCTGTCTCGGTGTTTGAGTAACTGTATACCCTATCCCTGTGTTTGAGTTACTGTATACCCTATCACAGTGTTTAAGTTACTGTAAACCCTATCCCTGTGTTTGAGTTACTGTATACCCTACCACTGTGTTTAAGTTACTGTATACCCTATCCCTCTGTTTAAGTTACTGTATACCCTATCCCTGTGTTTAAGTAACTGTAAACCCTATCCCTGTGTTTGAGTTACTGTATACCCTATCCCAGTGTTTGAGTTACTGTATACCCTATCCCTGTGCTTGAGTTACTGTATACCCTATCCCTGTGTTTGAGTTACTGTATACCCTATCCCTGTGTTTAAGTTACTGTAAACCCTATCTCTGTGTTTGAGTTACTGTATACCCTATCCCTGTGTTTAAGTTACTGTAAACCCTATCCCTATGTTTGAGTTACTGTATACACTATCCCGGTGTTTGAGTTACTGTATACCCAATCCAGGTGTTTGAGTTACTGTATACACTATCACTGTGTTTGAGTTACTGTATACACTATCCCAGTGTTTGAGTTACTGTATATCCTATCCCTGTGTTTGAGTTACTGTATACCCTATCCCTGTGTTTGAGTTACTGTATACCCTATCCCTGTGTTTGAGTTACTGTATACCCTAGCCCTGTGTTTGAGTTACTGTATACACTATCCCGGTGTTTGAGTTACTGTATACCCAATCCCGGTGTTTGCGTTACTGTATACACTATCACTGTGTTTGAGTTACTGTATACACTATCCCAGTCTTTGAGTTAGTGTATACATTATCCCAGTGTTTGAGTTACTGTATACCCTATCCCGGTGTTTGAGTTACTGTATACACTATCCCTGTGTTTGAGATAATGTATACCCTATCCCTGTTTTTGAGTTACTGTATACCCTATCCATGTTTTTGAGTTACTGTATATACTATCCCGGTGCTTGCGTTACTGTATACCCTATCGCTGTGTTTGAGTTACTGTATACCTTACCCTGATGTTTGAGTTACTGTATACCCGATCCCGGTGTTTGAGTTACTGTATACACTATCCAGGTGTTTGAGTTACTGTATACACTATCCCGGTGATTGAGTTACTGTATACACTATCCCAGTGTTTGAGTTACTGCATACCCTATCCCGGTGTTTGAGTTAATGTATACACTATCCAGGTGTTTGAGTTACTGTATACCCTATCCCGGTGATTGAGTTACTGTATACACTATCCAGGTGTTTGAGTTACTGTATACCCTATACCGGTGATTGAGTTACTGTATACACTTTCCCAGTGTTTGTGTTACTGTATACTCTATCCCTGTGTTTGAGTTACTGTATACCCTATCCCAGTGTTTGAGTTACTGCACACACTATCCCAGTGTTTGAGTTACTGTATACCCTATCCCAGTGTTTGAGTTACTGCACACACTATCCCAGTGTTTGAGTTACTGTATACACTATCCCAGTGTTTGAGTTACTGTATACCCTATCCCTGTGCTTGAGTTACTGCACACACCATCCCAGTGTTTGAGTTACTGTATACCCTATCCCGGTGTTTGAATTACTGTATACACTATCCCTGTGTTTGAGTTACTGTATACCCTATCCCGGTGTTTGAGTTCCTGTATACCCTATCCCGGTGTTTGAGTTACTGTATACACTATCCCTGTGTTTGAGTTACTGTATACCCTATCCCGGTGTTTGAGTTCCTGTATACCCTATCCCGGTGTTTGAGTTACTGTATACACTATCCCTGTGTTTGAGTTACTGTATACACTATCCCTGTGTTTGAGTTACTGTATACCCTATCCCAGTGTTTGAGTTATTGTTTACCCTATCCCGGTGTTTGAGTTACTGTATACCCTATCCCAGTGTTTGAGCTACTGTATACACTACCCCTGTGTTTGAGTTACTGTATACACTATCTTGGTGTTTGAGTTACTGTAAACAATATCCCAGTGTTTGAGTTACTGTATACCCTATCCCAGTGTTTGAGTTACTGTATACCCTATCCCAGTCTTTGAGTTACTGTATACCCTCTGCCAGTGTTTGAGTTACTGTATACACTATCCTGGTGCTTGAGTTACTGCATACCCTATCACAGTGTTTGAGTTACTGTATACCCTATCCCGGTGTTTGAGTTACTGTATACCCTATCTCTGTGTTTGAGTTATTGTATACCATATCCCAGTATTTGAGTTACTGTATACACCATTCCGGTGTTTGAGTTACTGTATACACTATCCCGGTGTTTGAGTTACTGTATACCCTATCCCTGTGTTTGAGTTACTGTATAGGCTATCCCGGTGTTTGAGTTACTGTATACCCTATCCCAGTGTTTGAGTTACTGTATACACTGTCCCGGTGTTTGAGTTACTGTATATACTATCCCGGTGTTTCAGTTACTGTATCCCCTATCCCAGTGTCTAAGTTACTGTATACCCAATCCCGGTGTTTGAGTAACTGTATACCCTATCCCTGTGTTTGAGTTACTGTATACCCTATCCCTGTGTTTAAGTTACTGTAAACCCTATCCCTGTGTTTGAGTTACTGTATACCCTATCCCAGTGCTGGAGTTACTGTAAACCCTATCCCTATGTTTGAGTTACTGTATAAACTATCCCGGTGTTTGAGTTACTGTATACCCAATCCCGGTGTTTGAGTTACTGTATACACTATCACTGTGTTTGAGTTACTGTATACACTATCCCAGCGTTTGAGTTACTGTATACCCTATTCCAGTGTTTGAGTTACTGTATAACCTATCCCAGTGTTTGAGTTACTGTATATCCTATCCCTGTGTTTAAGTTAGTGTATACCCTATCCCTGTGTTTGAGTTACTGTATACCCTCCCCCAGTGTTTGAGTTACTGTATACCCTATCCGTGTGTTTGAGATACTGTGTACACTATCCCGGTGTTTGGGTTACTGTATACCCTATTCCAGTGTTTGAGTTACTGTATACCCTATCCCTGTGTTTGAGTTACTGTATACACTATCCCGGTGTTTGAGTTACTGTATACCCAATCCCGGTGTTTGAGTTACTGTATAAACTATCACTGTGTTTGAGTTACTGTATACACTATGCCAGTGTTTGAGTTACTGTATACATTATCCCAGTGTTTGAGTTACTGTATACCCTATCCCGGTGTTTGAGTTACTGTATACACTATCCCAGTGTTTGAGTTACTGCATACCCTATCCTGTGTTTGAGTTAGTGTATATCTTTTCCCTGTGTTTGTGTTACTGTATACCCTATCCCTGTGTTTGAAGTTACTGTATACCATATCCCTGTGTTTGAGTTACTGTATTCCCTATCCATGTTTTTGAGCTACTGTATACACTATCCCGGTGTTTGAGTTACTGTATACACTATCCCTGTGTTTGAGTTACTGTATACCTTATCCTGGTGTTTGAGTTACTGTATACCTTATCCTGGTGTTTGAGTTACTGTATACCCTATCCCGGTGTTTGAGTTACTGTATACCCTATGCCAGTGTTTGAGTTACTGTATACACTATCCTGGTGCTTGAGTTACTGTATACCCTATCCCAGTGTTTCAGATACTGTATACCCTATCCCGGTGTTTGAGTTACTGTATACCCTATCCCGGTGTTTGAGTTATTGTATACCCTATCCCAGTATTTGAGTTACTGTATACACCATCCCTGTGTTTGAGTTACTGTGTACACTATCCCTGTGTTTGAGTTACTGTATACCCTATTCCAGTGTTTGAGTTACTATATACCCTATCCCGGTGTTTGAGTTACTGTATACCCTATCCCAGTGTTTGAGTTACTGTATACACTATCCCTGTGCTGGAGTTACTGTATACCCTATCCCAGTGTTTGAGTTACTGTATACCCTATCCCTGTGTTTGAGTTACTATATACCCTATCCCTGTGTTTGAGTTACTGTATACCCTAACTTGGTGTTTGAGTTACTGTAAACAATATCCCAGTGTTTGAGTTACTGTATACCCTATCCCAGTGTTTGAGTTACTCTATACCCTATCCCAGTGTTTGAGTTACTGTATACCCTATGCCAGTGTTTGAGTTACTGTATACACTATCCTCGTGCTTGAGTTACTGTATACCCTATCCCGGTGTTTGAGTTATTGTATACCCTATCCCAGTATTTGAGTTACTGTATACACCATTCCGGTGTTTGACTTACTGTATACCCTATCCCGGTGTTTGAGTTACTGTATACCCTATCGTTGTGTTTGAGTTAGTGTATACCCTATCGCTGTGTTTGAGTTACTGTAAACCCTATCCCGGTGTTTGAGTAACTGTATACCCTTTCCCTGTGTTTGAGTTACTGTATACCCTATCCCTGTGTTTAAGTTACTGTAAACACTATCCCTGGTTTTGAGTTACTGTATACCCTATCCCAGTGTTTGAGTTACTGTAAACCCTATCCCTGTTTTTGAGTTACTGTATACACTATCCCGGTGTTTGAGTTACTGTATACCCAATCCCGGTGTTTGAGTAACTGTATACCCTATCCCTGTGTTTGAGTTACTGTATACCCTATCCCTGTGCTTAAGTTACTGTAAACCCTATCCCTGTGTTTGAGTTACTGTATACACTATCCCAGTGTTTGAGTTACTGTATACCCTATTCCAGTGTTTGAGTTACTGTATACCCTATCCCAGTGTTTGAGTTACTGTAAACCCTATCCCTGTTTTTGAGTTACTGTATACACTATCCCGGTGTTTGAGTTACTGTATACCCAATCCCGGTGTTTGAGTAACTGTATACCCTACCCCGGGGTTTGAGTTACTGTATACACTATCCCTGTGCTTAAGTTACTGTAAACCCTATCCTTGTGTTTGAGTTACTGTATACCCTATCCCAGTGTTTGAGTTACTGTAAACCCTATCCCTATGTTTGAGTTACTGTATAAGCTATCCCGGTGTTTGAGTTACTGTATACACAAACCCGGTGTTTGAGTTACTGTATACACTATCACTGTGTTTGAGTTACTGTATACACTATCCCAGTATTTGAGTTACTGTATACCCTATTCCAGTGTTTGAGTTACTGTATAACCTATCCCAGTGTTTGAGCTACTGTATATCCTATCCCTGTGTTTGAGTTAGTGTATACCCTATCCCTGTGTTTGAGTTACTGTATACCCTACCCCAGTGTTTGAGTTACTGTATACCCTATCCCTGTGTTTGAGTTACTGTATACCCTAACCCAGTGTTTGAGTTACTGTATACCGTATCACAGTGTTTGAGTTACTGTATACCCTATCACTGCGTTTGAGTTACTGTGTACCCTATCCCTGTGTTTGAGTTACTGTATACCCTATTCCAGTGTTTGAGTTACTGTATACCCTATCCCTGTGTTTGCGTTGCTGTATACACTATCCCGGTGTTTGAGTTACTGTATACCCAATCCCGGTGTTTGAGTTACTGTATAAACTATCACTGTGTTTGAGTTACTGTATACACTATCCCAGTGTTTGAGTTACTGTATACATTATCCCAGTGTTTGAGTTACTGTATACCCTATCCCGCTGTTTGAGTTACTGTATACACTATCCCAGTGTTTGAGTTACTGCATACCCTATCCTGTGTTTGAGTTAGTGTATACCTTTTCCCTGTGTTTGAGTTACTGTATACCCTATCCCCGTGTTTGAAGTTACTGTATACCCTATCCCTGTGTTTGAGTTACTGTATTCCCTATCCATGTTTTTGAGCTACTGTATACACTACCCCGGTGTTTGAGTTACTGTATACCCTATCCCTGTGTTTGAGTTACTGTATACCTTATCCTGGTGTTTGAGTTACTGTATACCCTATCCCGGTGTTTGAGTTACTGTATACAATATCACTGTGTTTGAGTTACTGTATACCCTATCCCAGTGATTGAGTTCCTGTATACCCTATCCCAGTGTTTGAATTACTGTATACACTATCCCTGTGTTTGAGTTACTGTATACACTATCCCTTTGTTTGAGTTACTGTATACCCTATCCCAGTGTTTGAGTAACTGTATACCCTATCCCGGTGTTTGAGTTACTGTATACCCTATCCCAGTGTTTGAGTTACTGTATACACTATCCCTGTGTTTGAGTTACTGTATACCCTATCCCAGTGTATGAGTTACTGTATACCCTATCCCTGTGTTTGAGTTACTGTATACCCTATCTTGGTGTTTGAGTTACTGTAAACAATATCCCAGTGTTTGAGTTACTGTATACCCTAGCCCAGTGCTTGAGTTACTGTATACCCTATCCCAGTGCTTGAGTTACTGTATACCCTATGCCAGTGTTTGAGTTACTGTATACACTATCCTGGTGCTTGAGTTACTGTATACCCTATCCCAGTGTTTGAGTTACTGTATACCCTATCCCGGTGTTTGAGTTATTGTATACCCTATCACTGTGTTTGAGTTATTGTATACCCTATCCCAGTATTTGAGTTACTGTATACACCATTCCGGTGTTTGAGTTACTGTATACGCTTTCCCTGTGTTTGTGTTACTGTATACCCTATCCCAGTGTTTGAGTTACTGAATACCCTATCCCAGTGTTTGTGTTACTGTATACCCTATCCCAGTGTTTGAGTTACTGAATACCTATCCCAGTGTTTGTGTTACTATATACCTCTCCCTGTGTTTGAGTTACTGTATACACTATCCCAGTGTTTGAGTTACTGTATTCCCTATCCCTGTGTTTGAGTTACTTTATAACCTATCCCAGTGTTTGAGTTACTGTATACCCTATCCCGGTGTTTGAGTTACTGTATACGCTATCCCAGTGTTTGAGTTACTGTATACCCTATCCCTGTGTTTGAGTTACTGTACACACTATCGCTGTGTTTGAGTTACTGTATACACTATCCCGGTGTTTGAGTTACTGTATACCCTGTCCCTGTGTTTGTGTTAAGGTATACCCTGTACCTGTGTTTGTGTTACTGTATACGCTATCCTGGTGTTTTAGTTACTGTATACGCTATCCCGATGTTAGAGTTACTCTATACCCTATCCCTGTGTTTGAGTTACTGTATACACTATCCCTGTGTTTGAGTTACTGTATACCCTATCCCAGTGTTTGAGTTACTGTATACCCTATCGCGGTGTTTGTGTTACTGTATCCGCTATCCCAGTGTTTAAGTTACTGTATACCCTATCCCAGTGTTTGAGTTATTGTATACACTATCCCAGTGTTTGAGTTACTGTATACACTATCCCGGTGTTTGAGTTACTGTATACCCCTCCCGGTGTTTCAGTTACTGTATGCACTATCCCAGTGTATGAGTTACTCTATACACTATCCCGGTGTTTGAGTTACTGTATACCCTATCGCTGTGTTTGAGTTACTGTATACCCTATCCCGGTGTTTGAGCTGCTGCATACACTATTCCTGTGTTTGAGTTACTGTATTACCTATCCCGGTGTTTGAGTTACTCTATACCCTAGCCCTATGTTTGTGTTACTGGATACCCTATCGCTGTGTTTGAGTTATTGTACACGCTATCCCGGTGTTTGCGTAACTGTATACCCTATCCCTGTGTTTGAGTTACTGTATACCCTATCCCTGTGTTTAAGTTACTGTATACCCTATCCCTGTGTTTGAGTTACTGTATACCCAATCCCTGTGTTTAAGTTACTGTAAACCCTATCCCTGTGTTTGAGTTACTGTATACCCTATCCCAGTGTTTGAGTTAATGTATACCCTATCCCTGTGTTTGAGTTACTGTATACCCTATCCCTGTGTTTGAGTTACTGTATACCCTATCCCTGTGTTTAAGTTACTGTAAACCCTATCTCTGTGTTTGAGTTACTGTATACCCTATCCGTGTTTAAGTTACTGTAAACCCTATCCCTATGTTTGAGTTACTGTATACACTATCCCGGTGTTTGAGTTACTGTATACCCAATCCCGGTGTTTGAGTTACTGCGTACACTATCAGTGTGTTTGAGATACTGTATACACAATCCCAGTCTTTGAGTTACTGTATACCCTATCCCAGTGTTTGAGTTACTGTATAACCTATCCCAGTGTTTGAGATACTGTATATCCTATCCCTGTGTTTGAGTTACTGTATACCCTATCCCTGTGTTTGAGTTACTGTATACCCTACCCCAGTGTTTGAGTTACTGTATAACCTATCCCTGTGTTTGAGTTACTGTATACCCTAACCCAGTGTTTGAGTTACTGTATACCCTATTCCAGTGTTTGAGTTACTGTATACCCAATCCCGGTGTTTGCGTTACTGTATACACTATCACTGTGTTTGAGTTACTGTATACACTATTCCAGTGTTTGAGTTACTGTATACATTATCCCAGTGTTTGAGTTACTGTAAACCCTATCCCGGTGTTTGAGTTACGGTATACACTATCCCAGTGTTTGAGTTTCTGTATACCCTATCCTGTGTTTGAGTTAGTGTATACCTTTTCCCTGTGTTTGAGTTACTGTATACCCTATCCCTGTGTTTGAGATACTGTATACCCTATCCCTGTGTTTGAGTTACTGTATTCTCTATCCATGTTTTTGAGCTACTGTATGCACTACCCGGTGTTTGAGTTACTGTATACCCTATCCCTGTGTTTGAGTTACTGTACACCTTATCCTGGTGTTTGAGTTACTGTATACCCTATCCCTGTGTTTGAGTTACTGTATACACGATCACTGTGTTTGAGTTACTGTATACCCTATCCCGGTGTTTGAGTTCCTGTATACCCTATCCCGGTGTTTGAGTTACTGCATACACTATCCCTGTGTTTGAGTTACTGTATACACTATCCCTGTGTTTGAGTTACTGTATACCCTATCCCAGTGTTTGAGTTACTGTATACCCTATCCCGGTGTTTGAGTTACTGTATACCCTATCCCAGTGTTTGAGTTACTGTATACCCTATCCCAGTGTTTGAGTTACTGTATACCCTATCCCAGTGTTTGAGTTACTGTATACCCTATTCCTGTGTTTGAGTTACTATATACCCTATCCCTGTGTTCGAGTTACTGTATACCCTATCTTGGTGTTTGAGTTACTGTAAACAATATCCCAGTGTTTGAGTTACTGTATACCCTATCCCAGTGTTTGAGTTACTCTATACCCTATCCCAGTGTTTGAGTTACTGTATACCCTATGCCAGTGTTTGAGTTACTGTATAAACTATCCTGGTGCTTGAGTTACTGTATACCCTATCCCAGTGTTTCAGATACTGTATACACTATCACTGTGTTTGAGTTACTGTATACACTATTCCAGTGTTTGAGTTACTGTATACATTATCCCAGTGTTTGAGTTACTGTAAACCCTATCCCGGTGTTTGAGTTACGGTATACACTATCCCAGTGTTTGAGTTTCTGTATACCCAATCCTGTGTTTGAGTTAGTGTATACCTTTTCCCTGTGTTTGAGTTACTGTATACCCTATCCCTGTGTTTGAGATACTGTATACCCTATCCCTGTGTTTGAGTTACTGTATTCTCTATCCATGTTTTTGAGCTACTGTATGCACTACCCGGTGTTTGAGTTACTGTATACCCTATCCCTGTGTTTGAGTTACTGTACACCTTATCCTGGTGTTTGAGTTACTGTATACCCTATCCCTGTGTTTGAGTTACTGTATACACGATCACTGTGTTTGAGTTACTGTATACCCTATCCCGGTGTTTGAGTTCCTGTATACCCTATCCCGGTGTTTGAGTTACTGCATACACTATCCCTGTGTTTGAGTTACTGTATACACTATCCCTGTGTTTGAGTTACTGTATACCCTATCCCAGTGTTTGAGTTACTGTATACCCTATCCCGGTGTTTGAGTTACTGTATACCCTATCCCAGTGTTTGAGTTACTGTATACCCTATCCCAGTGTTTGAGTTACTGTATACCCTATCCCAGTGTTTGAGTTACTGTATACCCTATTCCTGTGTTTGAGTTACTATATACCCTATCCCTGTGTTCGAGTTACTGTATACCCTATCTTGGTGTTTGAGTTACTGTAAACAATATCCCAGTGTTTGAGTTACTGTATACCCTATCCCAGTGTTTGAGTTACTCTATACCCTATCCCAGTGTTTGAGTTACTGTATACCCTATGCCAGTGTTTGAGTTACTGTATAAACTATCCTGGTGCTTGAGTTACTGTATACCCTATCCCAGTGTTTCAGATACTGTATACTCTATCCCAGTGTTTGAGTTATTGTATAACCTATCCCAGTATTTGGGTTACTGTATACACCATGCCGGTGTTTGAGTTACTGTATACCCTATCCCGGTGTTTGAGTTACTGTATACCCTATCGCTGTGTTTGAGCTACTGTATACCCTATCCCGGTGTTTGAGCTAATGTATACACTATCCCTGTGTTTGAGTTCCTGTATACACTATCCCGGTGTTTGAGTTAATGTATTACCTATCCCGGTGTTTGAATTACTCTATACCCTATCCCTATGTTTGAGTGAGTGTATACCCTATCGCTGTGTTTGAGTTACTGTACACCCTATCCCGGTGTTTGAGTAACTGTATACCCTATCCCTGTGTTTGAGTTACTGTATACCCTATCCCTGTGTTTAAGTTACTGTAAACGCTATCGCTGGCTTTGCGTTACTGTATACCCTATCCCAGTGTTTGAGTTACTGTAAACCCTATCACTGTGTTTGAGTAACTGTATACCCTATCCCTGTGTTTGAGTTACTGTATACCCTATCCCTGTGTTTAAGTTACTGTAAACCCTATCCCTGTGTTTGAGTTACTGTATACCCAATCCCGGTGTTTGAGTTACTGTATACACTATCACTGTGTTTGAGTTACTGTATACACTATCCCAGTGTTTGAGTTACTGTATACCCTTTTCCAGTGTTTGAGTTACTGTATAACCTATCCCAGTGTTTGAATTACTGTAAATCCTATCCCTGTGTTTGAGTTAGTGTATACCCTATCCCTGTGTTTGAGTTACTGTATACCCTACCCCAGTGTTTGAGTTACTGTATACCATATCCCTGTGTTTGAGTTACTGTATACCCTAACCCAGTGTTTGAGTTACTGTATACCCTATCGCTGTGTTTGAGTTACTGTATACCCTATCCCAGTGTTTGAGTTACTGTATACACTATCCCAGTGCTTGAGTTAGTGTATACCCTATCCCGGTGTTTGAGTTACTGTATACACTATCCCGGTGTTTGAGTTACTCTAAACCCTATCCCTGTGTTTGAGTTACTGTAAACCCTATCCCTGTGTTTGAGTTACTGTATACCCTATCCCTGTGGTTGAGTTACTGTAAACATTATCCCTGTGGTTGAGTTACTGTATACCGTATCCCGGTGTTTGAGTTACTGTATACCCTATCACGGTGTTTGAGTTACTGTATACCCTATCCCGGTGTTTGAGTTACTGTATACACTATTCCGATGTTTGAGTTACTGTATACCCTATCCCAGTGCTTGAGTTACTGTATACCCTATCCCAGTGTTTGAGTTACTGTATACACTATCCCTGTGTTTGAGTTACTGTATACCCTATCCCAGTGCTTGAGTTACTGTATACCCTATCCCAGTGTTTGAGTTACTGTATACCCTATCCCGGTGTTTGAGTTACTGTATACCCTATCCCTGTGTTTGAGTTACTGTATTCCCTATTCCAGTGCTTGAGTTACTGTATACCCTATCCCAGTGTTTGAGTTACTGAATACCCGACCCCTGTGTTTGAGTTACTGTATACCCTATCCCTGTGTTTGAGTTACTGTATACACTATCCCTGTGCTTGAGTTACTGTATACCCTATCCCAGTGTTTGAGTTACTGTATACCCTATCCCTGTGTTTGAGTTACTGTATACAATATCCCAGTGTTTGAGTTACTGTATACACAATCCCAGTGTTTGAGTTACTGTATACCCTATCCCTGTGTTTGAGTTACTGTATACACTATCCCAGTGTTTGAGTTACTGTATACCCTATCCCTGTGTTTGAGTTACTGTATACCCTATCCCGGTGTTTGAGTTAAAGTATACCCTATCGCTGTGTTTGAGTTACTGTATACCCTATCCCTGTGTTTGAGTTACGGTATACCCTATCCCAATGTTTGAGTTACTGTATACCCTATCGCAGTGTTAGAGTTACTGTATACCCTATCCCAATGTTTGAGTTACTGTATACCCTATCCCTGTGTTTGAGTTACTGTATACCCTATCCCAGAGTTTGAGTTACTGTATACCCTATCCCAGTGTTTGAGTTACTGTATACACTATCCCAGTGCTTGCGTTACTTTATACACTATCCCTGTGTTTGAGTTACTGTATTCCCTATCCCTGTGTTTGAGTTACGGTATACCCTATCCCGATGTTTGAGTTACTGTATACCCTATCCCTGTGTTTGAGTTACTGTATACCCTATCGCAGTGTTTGAGTTACTGTATGCACTATCCCGGTGTTTGAGTTACTGTATACCCTATCCCAGTGTTTGAGTTACTGTATACACTATCCCAGTGTTTGAGTTACTGTATACACTATCCCTGTTTTTGAGTTACTTTATACCCTATCCCAGTGATTGTGTTACTGTTTACCCTATCCCTGTGTTTGAGTTACTTTATACCCTATCCCTGTGTTTGAGTTACTGTAAACACTATCCCTGTGTTTGAGTTACTGTATACCCTATCCCAGTGGTTGAGTTACTGTATACCATATCCCGGTGTTTGAGTTACTGTATACGCTATCCCCGTTTTTGAGTTACTGTAAACCCTATCCGAATGTTTGAGTTACTGTAAACCCTATCCCTGTGTTTGAGTTAATGTATACCCTATCCCAGTGTTTGAGTTACTGTATACCCTATCCCTGTGTTTGAGTTACTGTATACACTATCCCTGTGTTTGAGTTACTGTATACCCCATCCCTCTGTTTGAGTTACTGTGAACCCTATCCCTGTGTTTGAGTTACTGTATACCCTATCCCAGTGTTTGAGTTAATGTAAACCTTATCCCTGAGTTTGAGTTACTGTAAACCCTATCCTGGTGTTTGAGATACTGTATACCCTATCACAGTGTTTGAGTTACTGTATACACTTTCCCTGTGTTTGTGTTACTGTATACCCTGTCCCAGTGTTTGAGTTACTGTATACACTATCCCAGTGTTTGTGTTACTGTATACACTATCCCAGTGTTTTAGTTACTGTATAACCTATCTCAGTGTTTAAGTTACTGTATACCCTATCCCGGTGTTTGAGTTACTGTATACGCTCTCCCCGTGTTTGAGTTACTGTAAACCCTATCCGAATGTTTGAGTTACTGTAAACCCTATCCCTGTGTTTGAGTTACTGTATACCCTATCCCAGTGTTTGAGTTACTGTAAATCCTATCCTGGTGTTTCAGTTACTGTATACCCTATCCCGGTGTATGAGTTACTGTATACACTAACCCTGTGTTTGATTTACTGTATACACTATCCCAGTGTTTGATTTACTGTAAACCCTATCCCTGTGTTTGAGTTACTGTATACACTATCCCTGTGTTTGAGTTACTTTATACCCCATCCCTGTGTTTGAGTTACTGTGAACCCTATCCCTGTGTTTGAGTTACTGTATACCCTATCCCAGTGTTTGAGTTACTGTAAACCTTATCCCTGTGTTTGAGTTACTGTATACCCTATCCTGGTGTTTGAGATACTGTATACCTTATCACAGTGTTTGAGTTACTGTATACACTTTCCCTGTGTTTGTGTTACTGTATACCCTATCACTGTGTTTGTGTTAAGGTATACCCCGTCCCTGTGTTTGTGTTACTGTATACCCTATCCCGGTGTTTGAGCTACTGTATACCCTATCCCAGTGTTTGAGTTACTGTATACCCTATCCCTGTGTTTGAGTTACTGTATACCCTATCCCGGTGTTTGAGTTACTGTATACCCTATCACTGTGTTTGGGGTACTATATACACAATCCCGGTGTTTGAGTTACTGTATACCCTATCCCGGTGTTTAAGATATTGTATACGCTATCCCGGTGTTTCAGTTACTGTATATGCTATCCCGATGTTTGAGTTAATCTATACCCTATCCCTTTGTTTGGGTTACTGTATACCCTATCGCTGTGTTTGTGTTACTGTATACCCTATCCCAGTGTTTGAGTTACTGTATACCCTATCCGGGTGTTTGAGTTACTGTATACCATATCCCAGTGTTTGAGTTACTGTATACCCTATCCCAGTGTTTGTGTTACTGTATACCCTATCCCAGTGTTTGAGTTATTGTAAACCCTATCCCTGTGTTTGAGTTACAGTATACCCTATCACTGTGTTTGAGTTACTGCATACCCTATCCCTGTGTTTGAGTTACTGTAAACCATATCCCTGTGTTTGAGTTACTGTATACCCTATCGCATTGTTTGAGTTACTGTAAACCTTATCCCTGTGTTTGAGTTACTGTATACCCTATCCTGCTGTTTGAGTTACTGTAAACCCTATCCCTGTGTTTGAGTTGCTGTATACCGTATCCCAGTATTTGAGTTACTGTATACACTATCCCTGTGTTTGAGTTACTGTAAACCCTATCCCAGTGTTTGAATTACTTTATACCCTATCCTGGTGTTTGAGTTACTGTAAACCCTATCCCGGTGTTTGAGTTACTGTATACCCTATCACAGTGTTTGAGTTACTGTATACACTTTCCCTGTGTTTGTGTTACTGTATAACCTATCCCAGTGTTTGTGTTACTGTATACCCTGTCCCAGTGTTTGAGTTACTGAATACTCTATCCCAGTGTTTGTGTTACTGTATACCCTATCCCAGTGTTTGAGTTACTGTACACACTATTCCGGTGTTTGAGTTACTATATACCCTATCCCTGTGTTTGAGTTACTGTATACACTATCCCAGTGTTTGAGTTACTGTATTCCCTATCCCTGTGTTTGACTTACTTTATAACCTATCCTGGTGTTTGAGTTACTGTATACCCTATCCCGGTGTTTGAGTTACTGTATACGCTATCCCAGTGTTTGAGTTACTGTATACCCTATCCCTGTGTTTGAGTTACTGTACACACTATCGCTGTGTTTGAGTTACTGTATACACTATCCCGGTGTTTGAGTTACTGTATACACTATCCCTGTGTTTGAGTTAAGGTATACCCTATACCTGTGTTTGTGTTACTGTATACACTATCCCAGTGTTTGAGTTACTGTATACCCTATCCCTGTGTTTGAGTTACTGCACACACCATCCCAGTGTTTGAGTTACTGTATACCCTATCCCGGTGTTTGAATTACTGTATACACTATCCCTGTGTTTGAGTTACTGTATACCCTATCCCGGTGTTTGAGTTCCTGTATACCCTATCCCGGTGTTTGAGTTACTGTATACACTATCCCTGTGTTTGAGTTACTGTATACACTATCCCTGTGTTTGAGTTACTGTATACCCTATCCCAGTGTTTGAGTTATTGTTTACCCTATCCCGGTGTTTGAGTTACTGTATACCCTATCCCAGTGTTTGAGCTACTGTATACACTACCCCTGTGTTTGAGTTACTGTATACACTATCTTGGTGTTTGAGTTACTGTAAACAATATCCCAGTGTTTGAGTTACTGTATACCCTATCCCAGTGTTTGAGTTACTGTATACCCTATCCCAGTGTTTGAGTTACTGTATACCCTCTGCCAGTGTTTGAGTTACTGTATACACTATCCTGGTGCTTGAGTTACTGCATACCCTATCACAGTGTTTGAGTTACTGTATACACTATCCCGGTGTTTGAGTTACTGTATACTCTATCTCTGTGTTTGAGTTATTGTATACCATATCCCAGTATTTGAGTTACTGTATACCCTATCCCAGTGTTTGAGTTACTGTATAGGCTATCCCGGTGTTTGAGTTACTGTATCCCCTATCCCAGTGTTTGAGTCACTGTATACACTGTCCCGGTGTTTGAGTTACTGTATACACTATCCCGGTGTTTCAGTTACTGTATCCCCTATCCCAGTGTTTGAGTTAATGTATACCCTATCCCGGTATTTGAGTTACTGTATACACTATCCCTGTGTTTGAGTTACTGTATACCCTACTCCAGTGTTTGAGTTACTGTATCCCCTATCCCAGTGTTTGAGATACTGTATACACTATCCCTGTGTTTAAGTTACTGTAAACGCTATCCCTGGTTTTGAGTTACTGTATACCCTATCCCAGTGTTTGAGTTGCTGTATGCACTATCTCGGTGTTTGCGTTACTGTATACGCAATCCCGGTGTTTGAGTAACTGTATACCCTATCCCTGTGTTTGAGTTACTGTATACCCTATCCCTGTGTTTAAGTTACTGTAAACCCTATCCCTGTGTTTGAGTTACTGTATACCCTATCCCAGTGCTGGAGTTACTGTAAACCCTATCCCTATGTTTGAGTTACTGTATAAACTATCCCGGTGTTTGAGTTACTGTATACCCAATCCCGGTGTTTGAGTTACTGTATACACTATCACTGTGTTTGAGTTACTGTATACACTATCCCAGTGTTTGAGTTACTGTATACCCTATTCCAGTGTTTGAGTTACGGTATAACCTATCCCAGTGTTTGAGTTACTGTATATCCTATCCCTGTGTTTAAGTTAGTGTATACACTATCCCAGTGTTTGAGTTACTGTATACCCTCCCCCAGTGTTTGAGTTACTGTATACCCTATCCGTGTGTTTGAGATACTGTGTACACTATCCCGGTGTTTGAGTTACTGTATACCCTATTCCAGTGTTTGAGTTACTGTATACCCTATCCCTGTGTTTGAGTTACTGTATACACTATCCCGGTGTTTGAGTTACTGTATACCCAATCCTGGTGTTTGAGTTACTGTATAAACTATCACTGTGTTTGAGTTACTGTATACACTATGCCAGTGTTTGAGTTACTGTATACATTATCCCAGTGTTTGAGTTACTGTATACCCTATCCCGGTGTTTGAGTTACTGTATACACTATCCCAGTGTTTGAGTTACTGCATACCCTATCCTGTGTTTGAGTTAGTGTATATCTTTTCCCTGTGTTTGTGTTACTGTATACCCTATCCCTATGTTTGAAGTTACTGTATACCATATCCCTGTGTTTGAGTTACTGTATTCCCTATCCATGTTTTTGAGCTACTGTATACACTATCCCGGTGTTTGAGTTACTGTATACACTATCCCTGTGTTTGAGTTACTGTATACCTTATCCTGGTGTTTGAGTTACTGTATACCCTACCCCGGTGTTTGAGTTACTGTATACCCTATGCCAGTGTTTGAGTTACTGTATACACTATCCGGGTGCTTGAGTTACTGTATACCCTATCCCAGTGTTTCAGATACTGTATACCCTATCCCGGTGTTTGAGTTACTGTATACCCTATCCCGGTGTTTGAGTTATTGTATACCCTATCCCAGTATTTGAGTTACTGTATACACCATCCCTGTGTTTGAGTTACTGTGTACACTATCCCTGTGTTTGAGTTACTGTATACCCTATCCCAGTGTTTGAGTTACTATATACCCTATCCCGGTGTTTGAGTTACTGTATACCCTATCCCAGTGTTTGAGTTACTGTATACACTATCCCTGTGTTTGAGTTACTGTATACCCTATCCCAGTGTTTGAGTTACTGTATACCCTATCCCTGTGTTTGAGTTACTATATACTCTATCCCTGTGTTTGAGTTACTGTATACCCTAACTTGGTGTTTGAGTTACTCTATACCCTATCCCAGTGTTTGAGTTACTGTATACCCTATGCCAGTGTTTGAGTTACTGTATACACTATCCTGGTGCTTGAGTTACTGTATACCCTATCCCAGTGTTTCAGATACTGTATACCCTATCCCGGTGCTGGAGTTACTGTATACCCTATCCCGGTGTTTGAGTTATTGTATACCCTATCCCAGTATTTGAGATACTGTATACACCATTCCGGTGTTTGACTTACTGTATACCCTATCCCGGTGTTTGAGTTACTGTATACCCTATCGTTGTGTTTGAGTTACTGTATACCCTATCCCGGTGTTTGAGTTACTGTATTACCTATCCCGGTTTATGAGTTACTCTATACCCTATGTTTGAGTTAGTGTATACCCTATCGCTGTGTTTGAGTTACTGTACACCCTATCCCGGTGTTTGAGTAACTGTATACCCTTTCCCTGTGTTTGAGTTACTGTATACCCTATCCCTGTGTTTAAGTTACTGTAAACGCTATCCCTGGTTTTGAGTTACTGTATACCCTATCCCAGTGTTTGATTTACTGTAAACCCTATCCCTGTTTTTGTGTTACTGTATACACTATCCCGGTGTTTGAGTTACTGTATACCCAATCCCGGTGTTTGAGTAACTGTATACCCTATCCCTGTGTTTGAGTTACTGTATACCCTATCCCTGTGCTTAAGTTACTGTAAACCCTATCCCTGTGTTTGAGTTACTGTATACCCTATCCCAGTGTTTGAGTTACTGTAAACCCTATCCCTATGTTTGAGTTACTGTATAAGCTGTCCCGGTGTTTGAGTTACTGTATACCCAAACCCGGTGTTTGAGTTACTGTATACACTATCACTGTGTTTGAGTTACTGTATGCACTATCCCAGTGTTTGAGTTACTGTATACCCTATTCCAGTGTTTGAGTTACTGTATACCCTATCCCAGTGTTTGAGTTACTGTAAACCCTATCCCTGTTTTTGAGTTACTGTATACACTATCCCGGTGTTTGAGTTACTGTATACCCAATCCCGGTGTTTGAGTAACTGTATACCCTACCCCGGGGTTGAGTTACTGTATACACTATCCCTGTGCTTAAGTTACTGTAAACCCTATCCTTGTGTTTGAGTTACTGTATACCCTATCCCAGTGTTTGAGTTACTGTAAACCCTATCCCTATGTTTGAGTTACTGTATAAGCTATCCCGGTGTTTGAGTTACTGTATACACAAACCCGGTGTTTGAGTTACTGTATACACTATCACTGTGTTTGAGTTACTGTATACACTATCCCAGTGTTTGAGTTACTGTATACCCTATTCCAGTGTTTGAGTTACTGTATAACCTATCCCAGTGTTTGAGCTACTGTATATCCTATCCCTGTGTTTGAGTTAGTGTATACCCTATCCCTGTGTTTGAGTTACTGTATACCCTACCCCAGTGTTTGAGTTACTGTATACCCTATCCCTGTGTTTGAGTTACTGTATACCCTAACCCAGTGTTTGAGTTACAGTATACCCTATCCCTGTGTTTGAGTTACTGCATACCCTATCCCTGTGTTTGAGTTACTGTAAACCATATCCCTGTGTTTGAGTTACTGTATACCCTATCGCATTGTTTGAGTTACTGTAAACCTTATCCCTGTGTTTGAGTTACTGTATACCCTATCCTGCTGTTTGAGTTACTGTAAACCCTATCCCTGTGTGTGAGTTGCTGTATACCGTATCCCAGTATTTGAGTTACTGTATACACTATCCCTGTGTTTGAGTTACTGTAAACCCTATCCCAGTGTTTGAATTACTTTATACCCTATCCTGGTGTTTGAGTTACTGTAAACCCTATCCCGGTGTTTGAGTTACTGTATACCCTATCACAGTGTTTGAGTTACTGTACACACTTTCCCTGTGTTTGTGTTACTGTATAACCTATCCCAGTGTTTGTGTTACTGTATACCCTGTCCCAGTGTTTGAGTTACTGAATACCCTATCCCAGTGTTTGTGTTACTGTATACCCTATCCCAGTGTTTGAGTTACTGTACACCCTATTCCGGTGTTTGAGTTACTATATACCCTATCCCTGTGTTTGAGTTACTGTATACACTATCCCAGTGTTTGAGTTACTGTATTCCCTATCCCTGTGTTTGACTTACTTTATAACCTATCCTGGTGTTTGAGTTACTGTATACCCTATCCCGGTGTTTGAGTTACTGTATACGCTATCCCAGTGTTTGAGTTACTGTATACCCTATCCCTGTGTTTGAGTTACTGTACACACTATCGCTGTGTTTGAGTTACTGTATACACTATCCCGGTGTTTGAGTTACTGTATACACTATCCCTGTGTTTGAGTTAAGGTATACCCTATACCTGTGTTTGTGTTACTGTATACGCTATCCCGGTGTTTGAGTTACTGTATACCCTATCCCAGTGTTTGAGTTACTGTATACCCTATCCCTGTGTTTGAGTTACTGTATACGCTATCCCAGTGTTTGATTTGCTCTATACCCTATCACTGTTTTTGGGGTGCTATATACACTATCCCGGTGTTTGAGTTACTGTATACCCTATCCTGGTGTTTGAGTTACTGTATACCCTATTCCAGTGTTTGAGTTACTGTATACACTATCCCTGTGTTTGAGTTACTGTAAACCCTATCCCAGTGTTTGAATTACTTTATACCCTACCCAGTGTTCGTGTTACTGTATACCCTATCCCTGTGTTCGTGTTACTGTATACGCTATCCCAGTGTTTGAGTTACCGTATACCCTATCCTGGTGTTTGAGTTACTGTAAACCCTATCCCGGTGTTTGAGTTACTGTATACCCTATCACAGTGTTTGAGTTACTGTATACGCTTTCCCTGTGTTTGTGTTACTGTATACCCTATCCCAGTGTTTGAGTTACTGAATACCCTATCCCAGTGTTTGTGTTACTGTATACCCTATCCCAGTGTTTGAGTTACTGAATACCCTATCCCAGTGTTTGTGTTACTATATACCCTCTCCCTGTGTTTGAGTTACTGTATACACTATCCCAGTGTTTGAGTTACTGTATTCCCTATCCCTGTGTTTGAGTTACTTTATAACCTATCCCAGTGTTTGAGTTACTGTATACCCTATCCCGGTGTTTGAGTTACTGTATACGCTATCCCAGTGTTTGAGTTACTGTATACCCTATCCCTGTGTATGAGTTACTGTACACACTATCGCTGTGTTTGAGTTACTGTATACACTATCCCGGTGTTTGAGTTACTGTATACCCTGTCCCTGTGTTTGAGTTAAGGTATACCCTATACCTGTGTTTGTGTTACTGTATACGCTATCCTGGTGTTTTAGTTACTGTATATGCTATCCCGATGTTAGAGTTACTCTATACCCTATCCCTGTGTGTGAGTTACTGTATACACTATCCCTGTGTTTGAGTTACTGTATACCCTATCGTGGTGTTTGTGTTACTGTATCCCCTATCCCAGTGTTTGAGTTACTGTATACCCTATCCCAGTGTTTGAGTTATTGTATACACTATCCCAGTGTTTGAATTACTGTATACACTATCCCGGTGTTTGAGTTACTGTATACCCCTCCCGGTGTTTCAGTTACTGTATACACTATCCCAGTGTATGAGTTACTGTATACACAATCTCAGTGTTTGAGTTACTGTAATCCCTATCCCGGTGTTTGAGTTACTGTATACACTATCCCTGTGCTTCAGGTACTGTATACACTATCCCTGTTTTTGAATTACTGTATACCCTATCACAGGGTTTGAGTTACTGTATACCCTATACCTGTGTTTGAGTTACTGTCTACACTATCCCGGTGTTTGAGTTACTGTGTACACTATCCCTGTGTTTCAGTTACTGTATGCACTATCCCTGTGTTTGAGTTACTGTATACCCTATTCCGATGTTTGATTTACTGTATACCCTATCCCAGTGCTTGAGTTACTGTATACACTATCCCAGTGTTTGAGTTACTGTATACACTATCCCTGTGTTTGAGTTACTGTATACACTATCCCTGTGTTTGAGTTACAGTATACACTATCCCGGTGTATGAGTTACTGTATACACTATCCCAGTGTTTGAGTTACTGTTTACCCAATTCCGATGTTTGAGTTACTGTATACCCTATCCCAGTGCTTGAGTTACTGTATACCCTATCCCAGTGTTTGAGTTACTGTATACACTATCCCTGTGTTTGAGTTACTGTATACCCTATCCCTGTGTTTGAGTTACTTTATACACTATCCCGGTGTATGTGTTACTGTATACACTATCCCAGTGTTTGAGTTACTGTATACACTATCCCAGTGTTTGAGTTACTGTATACCCTATCACTGTGTTTGAGTTACTGTATACCCTATCACAGTGTTTGAGTTACTGTATACGCTTTCCCTGTGTTTGTGTTACTGTATACCCTATCCCAGTGTTTGAGTTACTGTATACCCTATCCCAGTGTTTGAGTTACTGAATACCCTATCCCAGTGTTTGTGTTACTATATACCCTCTCCCTGTGTTTGAGTTACTGTATACACTATCCCAGTGTTTGAGTTACTGTATTCCCTATCCCTGTGTTTGAGTTACTTTATAACCTATCCCAGTGTTTGAGTTACTGTATACCCTATCCCGGTGTTTGAGTTACTGTATACGCTATCCCAGTGTTTGAGTTACTGTATACCCTATCCCTGTGTTTGAGTTACTGTACACACTATCGCTGTGTTTGAGTTACTGTATACACTATCCCGGTGTTTGAGTTACTGTATACCCTGTCCCTGTGTTTGATTTAAGGTATACCCTATACCTGTGTTTGTGTTACTGTATACGCTATCCTGGTGTTTTAGTTACTGTATATGCTATCCCGATGTTAGAGTTACTCTATACCCTATCCCTGTGTGTGAGTTACTGTATACACTATCCCTGTGTTTGAGTTACTGTATACCCTATCCCAGTGTTTGAGTTACTGTATACCCTATCGTGGTGTTTGTGTTACTGTATCCCCTATCCCAGTGTTTGAGTTACTGTATACCCTATCCCAGTGTTTGAGTTATTGTATACACTATCCCAGTGTTTGAGTTACTGTATACACTATCCCGGTGTTTGAGTTACTGTATACCCCTCCCGGTGTTTCAGTTACTGTATACACTATCCCAGTGTATGAGTTACTGTATACACAATCTCAGTGTTTGAGTTACTGTAATCCCTATCCCGGTGTTTGAGTTACTGTATACACTATCCCTGTGTTTCAGGTACTGTATACACTATCCCTGTTTTTGAATTACTGTATACCCTATCACAGGGTTTGAGTTACTGTATACCCTATCCCTGTGTTTGAGTTGCTGTCTACACTATCCCGGTGTTTGAGTTACTGTGTACACTATCCCTGTGTTTCAGTTACTGTATGCACTATCCCTGTGTTTGAGTTACTGTATACCCTATTCCGATGTTTGAGTTACTGTATACCCTATCCCAGTGCTTGAGTTACTGTATACTCTATCCCAGTGTTTGCGTTACTGTATACACTATCCCTGTGTTTGAGTTACTGTATACACTATCCCTGTGTTTGAGTTACAGTATACACTATCCCGGTGTATGAGTTACTGTATACACTATCCCAGTGTTTGAGTTACTGTTTACCCTATTCTGATGTTTGAGTTACTGTATACCCTATCCCAGTGCTTGAGTTACTGTATACCCTATCCCAGTGTTTGAGTTACTGTATACACTATCCCTGTGTTTGAGTTACTGTATACCCTATCCCTGTGTTTGAGTTACTTTATACACTATCCCGGTGTATGTGTTACTGTATACACTATCCCAGTGTTTGAGTTACTGTATACACTATCCCAGTGTTTGAGTTACTGTATACCCTATCACTGTGTTTGAGTTACTGTATACCCTATCCCAGTGTTTCAGTTACTGTATACACTATCCCGGTGTATGAGTTACTGTATACACTATCCCAGTGTTTGAGTTACTGTATACACTATCCCAGTGTTTGAGTTACTGTATACACTATCCCGGTGTATGAGTTACTGTATACACTATCCCAGTGTTTGAGTTACTGTATACCCATCACTGTGTTTGAGTTACTGTATACACTATCCCGGTGTATGAGCTACTGTATACACTATCCCTGTGTTTGAGTTACTGTATACACTATCCCAGTGTTTGAGTTACTGTATACACTATCCTGGTGTAAGAGTTACTGTATACTCTATCCCGGTGTTTGAGTTACTGTATACCCTATCCTGGTGTTTCAGTTACTGTATACCCTATCCCGGTGTATGAGTTACTGTGTACACTAACCCTGTGTTTGAGTTACTGTATACACTATCCCAGTGTTTGAGTTACTGTATACCCTATCCCGGTGTTTGATTTACTGTATACCCTATCCCGGTGTTTGAGTTGCTGTATACACTATCCCGGTGTTTGAGTTACTGTATACCCTATCCCGGCGTTTGAGTTACTGTATTCCCTATCCCAGTGTTTGAGTTACTGTATACACTATCCCGGTGTTTGAGTTACTGTATACACTATCCCTGTGTTTGAGTTACTGTATACCCTATCCCAGTGTTTGAGTTACTGTATACCCTATCCCTGTGTTTGAGTTAATGTATACCCTATCTCTGTGTTTGAGTTACTGTATACCCTATCCCTGTGTTGCAGTTACTGTATACACTATCCCGGTGTTTGAGTTACTGT
The DNA here is from genome assembly GCF_052327205.1 of Somniosus microcephalus. Lineage (NCBI taxonomy): Eukaryota > Metazoa > Chordata > Chondrichthyes > Squaliformes > Somniosidae > Somniosus > Somniosus microcephalus. The sequence goes on from NC_141008.1 coordinate 19,117,714, forward strand.
ACACCCTCTCCCTGTGTTGGAGTTACTGTATACCCTAACCCTGTGTTTGAGTTACTGTATACCCTATCCCTGTGTTGGAGTTACTGTACACCCTATCCCTGTGTTTGAGTTACTGTATACCCTATCCCGGTGTTTGAGTTACTGTATACCCTATCCCTGTGTTGGAGTTACTGTACACCCTCTCCCTGTGTTTGAGTTACTGTATACCCTATCACGGTGTTTGAGTTACTGTATTCCCTATCCCTGTGTTTGAGTTACTGTATACACTATCCCAGTGTTTGAGTTACTGTATTCCCTATCCCTGTGTTTGACTTACTTTATAACCTATCCTGGTGTTTGAGTTACTGTATACCCTATCCCGGTGTTTGAGTTACTGTATACGCTATCCCAGTGTTTGAGTTACTGTATACCCTATCCCTGTGTTTGAGTTACTGTACACACTATCGCTGTGTTTGAGTTACTGTATACACTATCCCGGTGTTTGAGTTACTGTATACACTATCCCTGTGTTTGAGTTAAGGTATACCCTATACCTGTGTTTGTGTTACTGTATACGCTATCCCGGTGTTTGAGTTACTGTATACCCTATCCCAGTGTTTGAGTTACTGTATACCCTATCCCTGTGTTTGAGTTACTGTATACGCTATCCCAGTGTTTGATTTGCTCTATACCCTATCACTGTTTTTGGGGTGCTATATACACTATCCCGGTGTTTGAGTTACTGTATACCCTATCCTGGTGTTTGAGTTACTGTATACCCTATTCCAGTGTTTGAGTTACTGTATACACTATCCCTGTGTTTGAGTTACTGTAAACCCTATCCCAGTGTTTGAATTACTTTATACCCTACCCAGTGTTCGTGTTACTGTATACCCTATCCCTGTGTTCGTGTTACTGTATACGCTATCCCAGTGTTTGAGTTACCGTATACCCTATCCTGGTGTTTGAGTTACTGTAAACCCTATCCCGGTGTTTGAGTTACTGTATACCCTATCACAGTGTTTGAGTTACTGTATACGCTTTCCCTGTGTTTGTGTTACTGTATACCCTATCCCAGTGTTTGAGTTACTGAATACCCTATCCCAGTGTTTGTGTTACTGTATACCCTATCCCAGTGTTTGAGTTACTGAATACCCTATCCCAGTGTTTGTGTTACTATATACCCTCTCCCTGTGTTTGAGTTACTGTATACACTATCCCAGTGTTTGAGTTACTGTATTCCCTATCCCTGTGTTTGAGTTACTTTATAACCTATCCCAGTGTTTGAGTTACTGTATACCCTATCCCGGTGTTTGAGTTACTGTATACGCTATCCCAGTGTTTGAGTTACTGTATACCCTATCCCTGTGTATGAGTTACTGTACACACTATCGCTGTGTTTGAGTTACTGTATACACTATCCCGGTGTTTGAGTTACTGTATACCCTGTCCCTGTGTTTGAGTTAAGGTATACCCTATACCTGTGTTTGTGTTACTGTATACGCTATCCTGGTGTTTTAGTTACTGTATATGCTATCCCGATGTTAGAGTTACTCTATACCCTATCCCTGTGTGTGAGTTACTGTATACACTATCCCTGTGTTTGAGTTACTGTATACCCTATCGTGGTGTTTGTGTTACTGTATCCCCTATCCCAGTGTTTGAGTTACTGTATACCCTATCCCAGTGTTTGAGTTATTGTATACACTATCCCAGTGTTTGAATTACTGTATACACTATCCCGGTGTTTGAGTTACTGTATACCCCTCCCGGTGTTTCAGTTACTGTATACACTATCCCAGTGTATGAGTTACTGTATACACAATCTCAGTGTTTGAGTTACTGTAATCCCTATCCCGGTGTTTGAGTTACTGTATACACTATCCCTGTGCTTCAGGTACTGTATACACTATCCCTGTTTTTGAATTACTGTATACCCTATCACAGGGTTTGAGTTACTGTATACCCTATACCTGTGTTTGAGTTACTGTCTACACTATCCCGGTGTTTGAGTTACTGTGTACACTATCCCTGTGTTTCAGTTACTGTATGCACTATCCCTGTGTTTGAGTTACTGTATACCCTATTCCGATGTTTGATTTACTGTATACCCTATCCCAGTGCTTGAGTTACTGTATACACTATCCCAGTGTTTGAGTTACTGTATACACTATCCCTGTGTTTGAGTTACTGTATACACTATCCCTGTGTTTGAGTTACAGTATACACTATCCCGGTGTATGAGTTACTGTATACACTATCCCAGTGTTTGAGTTACTGTTTACCCAATTCCGATGTTTGAGTTACTGTATACCCTATCCCAGTGCTTGAGTTACTGTATACCCTATCCCAGTGTTTGAGTTACTGTATACACTATCCCTGTGTTTGAGTTACTGTATACCCTATCCCTGTGTTTGAGTTACTTTATACACTATCCCGGTGTATGTGTTACTGTATACACTATCCCAGTGTTTGAGTTACTGTATACACTATCCCAGTGTTTGAGTTACTGTATACCCTATCACTGTGTTTGAGTTACTGTATACCCTATCACAGTGTTTGAGTTACTGTATACGCTTTCCCTGTGTTTGTGTTACTGTATACCCTATCCCAGTGTTTGAGTTACTGTATACCCTATCCCAGTGTTTGAGTTACTGAATACCCTATCCCAGTGTTTGTGTTACTATATACCCTCTCCCTGTGTTTGAGTTACTGTATACACTATCCCAGTGTTTGAGTTACTGTATTCCCTATCCCTGTGTTTGAGTTACTTTATAACCTATCCCAGTGTTTGAGTTACTGTATACCCTATCCCGGTGTTTGAGTTACTGTATACGCTATCCCAGTGTTTGAGTTACTGTATACCCTATCCCTGTGTTTGAGTTACTGTACACACTATCGCTGTGTTTGAGTTACTGTATACACTATCCCGGTGTTTGAGTTACTGTATACCCTGTCCCTGTGTTTGATTTAAGGTATACCCTATACCTGTGTTTGTGTTACTGTATACGCTATCCTGGTGTTTTAGTTACTGTATATGCTATCCCGATGTTAGAGTTACTCTATACCCTATCCCTGTGTGTGAGTTACTGTATACACTATCCCTGTGTTTGAGTTACTGTATACCCTATCCCAGTGTTTGAGTTACTGTATACCCTATCGTGGTGTTTGTGTTACTGTATCCCCTATCCCAGTGTTTGAGTTACTGTATACCCTATCCCAGTGTTTGAGTTATTGTATACACTATCCCAGTGTTTGAGTTACTGTATACACTATCCCGGTGTTTGAGTTACTGTATACCCCTCCCGGTGTTTCAGTTACTGTATACACTATCCCAGTGTATGAGTTACTGTATACACAATCTCAGTGTTTGAGTTACTGTAATCCCTATCCCGGTGTTTGAGTTACTGTATACACTATCCCTGTGTTTCAGGTACTGTATACACTATCCCTGTTTTTGAATTACTGTATACCCTATCACAGGGTTTGAGTTACTGTATACCCTATCCCTGTGTTTGAGTTGCTGTCTACACTATCCCGGTGTTTGAGTTACTGTGTACACTATCCCTGTGTTTCAGTTACTGTATGCACTATCCCTGTGTTTGAGTTACTGTATACCCTATTCCGATGTTTGAGTTACTGTATACCCTATCCCAGTGCTTGAGTTACTGTATACTCTATCCCAGTGTTTGCGTTACTGTATACACTATCCCTGTGTTTGAGTTACTGTATACACTATCCCTGTGTTTGAGTTACAGTATACACTATCCCGGTGTATGAGTTACTGTATACACTATCCCAGTGTTTGAGTTACTGTTTACCCTATTCTGATGTTTGAGTTACTGTATACCCTATCCCAGTGCTTGAGTTACTGTATACCCTATCCCAGTGTTTGAGTTACTGTATACACTATCCCTGTGTTTGAGTTACTGTATACCCTATCCCTGTGTTTGAGTTACTTTATACACTATCCCGGTGTATGTGTTACTGTATACACTATCCCAGTGTTTGAGTTACTGTATACACTATCCCAGTGTTTGAGTTACTGTATACCCTATCACTGTGTTTGAGTTACTGTATACCCTATCCCAGTGTCTCAGTTACTGTATACACTATCCCGGTGTATGAGTTACTGTATACACTATCCCAGTGTTTGAGTTACTGTATACACTATCCCAGTGTTTGAGTTACTGTATACACTATCCCGGTGTATGAGTTACTGTATACACTATCCCAGTGTTTGAGTTACTGTATACCCATCACTGTGTTTGAGTTACTGTATACACTATCCCGGTGTATGAGTTACTGTATACACTATCCCTGTGTTTGAGTTACTGTATACACTATCCCAGTGTTTGAGTTACTGTATACACTATCCTGGTGTAAGAGTTACTGTATACTCTATCCCGGTGTTTGAGTTACTGTATACCCTATCCTGGTGTTTCAGTTACTGTATACCCTATCCCGGTGTATGAGTTACTGTGTACACTAACCCTGTGTTTGAGTTACTGTATACACTATCCCAGTGTTTGAGTTACTGTATACCCTATCCCGGTGTTTGATTTACTGTATACCCTATCCCGGTGTTTGAGTTACTGTATACACTATCCCGGTGTTTGAGTTACTGTATACCCTATCCCGGCGTTTGAGTTACTGTATTCCCTATCCCAGTGTTTGAGTTACTGTATACACTATCCCGGTGTTTGAGTTACTGTATACACTATCCCTGTGTTTGAGTTACTGTATACCCTATCCCAGTGTTTGAGTTACTGTATACCCTATCCCTGTGTTTGAGTTAATGTATACCCTATCTCTGTGTTTGAGTTACTGTATACCCTATCCCTGTGTTGCAGTTACTGTATACACTATCCCGGTGTTTGAGTTACTGTACACCCTCTCCCTGTGTTGGAGTTACTGTATACCCTAACCCTGTGTTTGAGTTACTGTATACCCTATCCCTGTGTTGGAGTTACTGTACACCCTATCCCTGTGTTTGAGTTACTGTATACCCTATCCCGGTGTTTGAGTTACTGTATACCCTATCCCTGTGTTGGAGTTACTGTACACCCTCTCCCTGTGTTTGAGTTACTGTATACCCTATCACGGTGTTTGAGTTACTGTATACCCTATCCCGGTGTTTGAGTTACTTTATACACTATCCCAGTGTTTGAGTTACTGTATACCCTATCCCAGTGTTTGAGTTACTGTATACCCTATCCCAGTGTTTGAGTTACTGTATGCACTATCCCGGTGTTTGAGTTACTGTATACCACTCCCAGTGTTTGAGTTACTGTATACCCTATCCCGGTGTTTGAGTTACTGTATGCCCTATCTCTGTGATTGAGTTACTGTAATCCCTATCCCGGTGTTTGAGTTGCTGTATACACTATCCCTGTGTTTCAGGTACTGTATACACTATCCCTGTTTTTGAGTTACTGTATACCCTATCACAGGGTTTGAGTTACTGTATACCCTATCCCTGTGTTTGAGTTACTGTATACACTATCCCGGTGTTTGAGTTACTGTGTACACTATCCCTGTGTTTCAGTTACTGTATGCACTATCCCTGTGTTTGAGTTACTGTATACCCTATTCCGATGTTTGTGTTACTGTATACCCTATCCCGATGTTTGAGTTACTGTATACCCTATCCCAGTGCTTGAGTTACTGTGTACACTATCCCAGTGTTTGAGTTACTGTATACACTATCCCTGTGTTTGAGTTACTGTATACACTATCCCTGTGTTTGAGTTACAGTATACACTATCCCGGTGTATGAGTTACTGTATACACTATCCCAGTGTTTGAGTTACTGTATACCCTATTCCGATGTTTGAGTTACTGTATACCCTATCCCAGTGTTTGAGTTACTGTATACACTATCCCTGTGTTTGAGTTACTGTATACGCTATCCCTGTGTTTGAGTTACTTTATACACTATCCCGGTGTATGTGTTACTGTATACACTATCCCAGTGTTTGAGTTACTGTATACCCTATCACTGTGTTTGAGTTACTGTATACCCTATCCCAGTGTTTCAGTTACTGTATACACTATCCCGGTGTATGAGTTACTGTATACACTATCCCAGTGTTTGAGTTACTGTATACACTATCCCAGTGTTTGAGTTACTGCTTACACTATCCCGGTGTATGAGTTACTGTATACACTATCCCAGTGTTTGAGTTACTGTATACCCATCACTGTGTTTGAGTTACTGTATACACTATCCCGGTGTATGAGTTACTGTATACACTATCCCTGTGTTTGAGTTACTGTATACACTATCCCAGTGTTTGAGTTACTGTATACACTATCCTGGCGTAAGAGTCACTGTATACTCTATCCCGGTGTTTGATTTACTGTATACCCTATCCCGGTGTTTGAGTTACTGTATACACTATCCCGGTGTTTGAGTTACTGTATACCCTATCCCGGGTTCGAGTTACTGTATTCCCTATCCCAGTGTTTGAGTTACTGTATACACTATCCCGGTGTTTGAGTTACTGTATACACTATCCCTGTGTTTGAGTTACTGTATACCCTATCCCAGTGTTTGAGTTACTGTACACCCTATCCCTGTGTTTGAGTTAATGTATACCCTATCACTGTGTTTGAGTTACTGTATACCCTATCCCTGTGTTGGAGTTACTGTATACACTATCCCGGTGTTTGAGTTACTGTACACCCTCTCCCTGTGTTGGAGTTACTGTATACACTATCCTGGTGTTTGAGTTACTGTACACCCTTTCCCTGTGTTGGAGTTACTGTATACCCTATCCCTGTGTTTGAGTTACTGTATACCCTATCCCTGTGTTGGAGTTACTGTACACTCTATCCCTGTGTTTGAGTTACTGTATACCCTATCCCGGTGTTTGAGTTACTGTATACCCTATCCCTGTGTTGGAGTTACTGTATACACTATCCCGGTGTTTGAGTTACTGTACACCCTCTCCCTGTGTTTGAGTTACTGTATACCCTATCCCTGTGTTGGAGTTACTGTATACACTATCCCGGTGTTTGAGTTACTGTATACACTATCCCGGTGTTTGAGTTACTTTATACACTATCCCAGTGTTTGAGTTACTGTATACCCTATCCCTGTGTTTGAGTTACTTTATACACTATCCCAGTGTTTCAGTTACTGTATACCCTATCCCTGTGTTTGAGTTACTTTATGCACTATCCCAGTGTTTCAGTTACTGTATACCCTATCCCGGTGTTTGTGTTGCGGTATACCCTATCCCAGTGTTTGAGTTACTGTATACCCTATCCCGATGTTTGAGTTACTGTATACTCTATCCCGATGTTTGACTTACTGTATACACTATCCCGGTGTTTGAGTTACTCTATACCATATCCCGGTGTTTGAGTTACTGTATACCCTATCCCTGTGCTTGAGTTACTGTATACCCTATCCCAGTGTTTGAGTTACTGTATAAGCTATCCCAGTGTTTGAGTTACTGTATACTCTATCCCGATGTTTGAGTTACTGTACACACTATCCCGGTGTTTGAGTTACTGTATACTCTATCCCGATGTTTGAGTTACTGTATACACTGTCCCAGTGTTTGTGTTACTGTATACCCTATCCTGGTGTTTGAGTTACTGTATACACTATCCCAGTGTTTGAGTTACTGTATACCCTATCCTTGTGTTTGAGTTACTGTATACACTATCCCGGTGTTTGAGTTACTGTATACCCTATCCCTGTGTTTGAGTTACTGTATACCCTATCCCAGTGTTTGAGTTACTGTATACCCTATCCCGGTGTTTGAGTTACTGTATACACTATCCTGGTGTTTGAGTTACTGTATACACTATCCCTGTGTTTGGGAGATACTGTATACCCTATCCCTGTGTTTGAGTTACTGTATACCCTATTCCAGTGTTTGAGTTACTGTATACCCTATCCCGGTGTTTGAGTTACTTTATACACTCTCCTGGTGTTTGAGTTACTGTATACACTATCCCTGTGTTTGGGAGATACTGTATTCCCTATCCCTGTGTCCTCTGTGTCCTGTCCAATATCTATCCCTCAATCAACATTACAAAAAAAAACAGATTATCTGGTCATTATCACATTGCTGTTTGTGCTGTGTGCAAATTCGCTGCCACGTTTCCTACATTATGACAGTGACTACATTTCAAAAGTACTTCATTGGCTGTAAAGCGCTTTGGGACATCCTGATGTCATAGGATTACAGCAAACTTTGTGTTATCCGGAGGCTAAATGTCCGGCAAGCTCGAGCCACAGTCAAAAATCAGGAGCCGTTTTGTTGGTTTTTTTTCTTCTCGTGGCTTTTTTTTCCAACGGTCAGGCTCTGCAAAGTCTCTCTGAAGCTGTTGCTAAGCGACAGAGACGCTTCCAAGGTACGGCTGACTGTTTAGAAGCTGTTGCTAAGCAACAGTGTTTGTTGCCAGATACGGAGCCGTACGCTTCAACATGAACGCTGGTTTGTCCGGCAGTTTTGAGGGAACAGCAACAGCTCGGTCCCGTCGGTGCCGGATAGCACAAAGTTTCCTGTACATAGGATAAAGGGCACAGAAACAGGCCATTCAGCCCAACCAGTTCATGCCAGTGTTTATGCTCCACTCGAGCCTCTTCCCATCTTTCCTCATCTAAATCTAATCCCTCTATTCCCTTCTCCCTCATATGCTTGTCTAACTTCCCCTTAAATGCATCTACACTATTTGCCTCAACCACTCCCTGTGGCAGCGAGTTCCACATTCTCACCACTCTCTGGGTAAAGAAGTTTCTGCTGAATTCCCTATTGGATTTCTTGGTGACTATCTTATATTGATGGCCTCTAGTTATGCTCTTCCCCACAAGTGGAAACACTCTCTCTGTATCCACTTTATCAAAACCTTTCATCTTTTAAAGACCTCTATGAGGTCACCCCTCAGCCTTTTTTCAAGAGAAAAAGGACCCAGCCTGTTCATCCTTTCCTGATATGTATACCCTCGCATTTCTGGTATCATCCTTGTGAATCTTCTCTGCACCCTCTCCAGTGTCTCTATATCCTTTTTATAATATGGCGACCAGAACTGTACGCAGTAATCCAAGTGTGGTCTAACCAAGGTTCGATACAGGTTTAGTATAACTTCCCTACTTTTCAATTCTATACCTCTAGAAATAAACCCTAGTGCTTGGTTTGCTTTTTTTATGGCCTTGCTAACCTGTGTCGCAACTTTGTGATTTGTGTATTTGTACTCCCAGATTACCCTTTGTTCCTCTACCCTCGCACCCTCCAAGTAATAAGTGACCTCCCTATTCTACCTACCAAAATATAATACCTCACATTTGTCTGTGTTGAACTTCATTTGCCAATTATATGCCCATTCTGCAAGTTTATTAATGTCCTCCTCAGTATTGACTATCCCCCCCAATTTGGTGTCATCCGCAAACTTAGAAATTTTGTTTTTGATTCCAAAGTCTAAATTGTTAATATAAATGGTGAACAACAGTGGTCCCAGCACTGATCCTTGTGGGACCCCACTACCCACCTTCTGCCACTCTGAATAGCTACCCTTTACTCCTACTCCCTGCTTTCTGTCCTGAAGCCAGCTAGCTATCCATTCTTCTACTTGTCCCCTGACTCCACATTCTCTGACTTTGTTCGTCAGTCTATTATGGGGTACCTTATCGAAGGCCTTTTTAAAGTCATGAAAGTTGCTATAGCAATGCAAGTCTTTCTTTTCTGTCTGTGTTTGGGGGACTGTAGGCCCGATCCCTTGTTTGGGGTCCTGTGTATTCTATCTCTGTGTTTGGGGGACTGTAGGCCCGATCCCTTGTTTGGGGTCCTGTGTATTCTATCTCTGTGTTTGGGGGACTGTAGGCCCGATCCCTTGTTTGGGGTCCTGTGTATTCTATCTCTGTGTTTGGGGGACTGTAGGCCCGATCCCTTGTTTGGGGTCCTGTGTATTCTATCTCTGTGTTTGGGGGACTGTAGGCCCGATCCCTTGTTTGGGGTCCTGTGTATTCTATCTCTGTGTTTGGGGGACTGTAGGCCCGATCCCTTGTTTGGGGTCCTGTGTATTCTATCTCTGTGTTTGGGGGACTGTAGGCCCGATCCCTTGTTTGGGGTCCTGTGTATTCTATCTCTGTGTTTGGGGGACTGTAGGCCCGATCCCTTGTTTGGGGTCCTGTGTATTCTATCTCTGTGTTTGGGGGACTGTAGGCCCGATCCCTTGTTTGGGGTCCTGTGTATTCTATCTCTGTGTTTGGGGGACTGTAGGCCCGATCCCTTGTTTGGGGTCCTGTGTATTCTATCTCTGTGTTTGGGGGACTGTAGGCCCGATCCCTTGTTTGGGGTCCTGTGTATTCTATCTCTGTGTTTGGGGGACTGTTTGTACGCTCCTTGTTTTTGGTCGGTTTACTCTATATCTGTGTTGGGCTGTGAGCTCCTGACACCAATTTTCTGAAAAGACTGGGCAGGAAACTTCACTTCTCTCAAAATGAGAACAGGCAGGAATTCAGAAGGGAATTGCACTTTAATTTCCAAGTTCTGCTGGAGCTCGGCCTCCTTGGGTCACGTCTGCAGGGGCCTCGTGTTTGTAATGTTCCTGGGACAACAGCCAGTCCATTCCAGTTCCTCCGCCCACTTGCCCTGGTGCAGCACCTTCAGTCTGCTGTTGTCAAATTTCCAAAAAGTCTCATCTTTGAAGAAATAGGTCCGCTTATCGTTCCAGGTGAAGACTCCATTGATGCCAACCGGGACCCCTTTCCAGTCGCTGAGGGTTCTGGGATAGTACTGCTCCACCTGCATCAGATCTTCGTTTAAGACGTAGTACTTTGACCCTTTGAAAATCACCACGTGACTCAGCGGGCGGAAGTAGAAGGCGGCATCTGGGTGGCGAGGCAAACCCATGGCCTTAACCTTCATCGGGAAGCCCTCATCCAACCGGCTCTCTGTGTATCTCCAGCATCGGCCCCCTGGTTTAACAAAAAGTAATTCATTAGACTGCTCTTACCAGTTATAAACAGCAGGGGGCAACATGGTGCAAGAGTTTGCTTAAGGAGACAGAAGGGGAGAAATTCATTATAGCCCAGGAATGGGCGGTATCTTTAGAAAAGTTTGAGAATTAGCGCCAGGCGCTAAAGCTTTAGACTGCACGCAAAATTCATTCTCACTGCTCAAAGAAATGATTGGAGCACTAAATCAAGTCTTAAAGGCCTAGCTCAATCGCGTTACACTCAATATCGGGTGCAGTTTAATCACAACTCATCATTGACTCAGGCTTTTCCCGGCATTTAAAGGTAAGATTCATTGATGCTGCAGCAGCTCATTCTCAGCTTTGCTGGCTGTACAGCTGCCTCAGCAAGGAGAAGCACGACAAGGAGAAGGAGCCGGAGGACTGAAGCAGGTGTGCTCATGGCAGATCCACCTCACTCGTGTGGTCAGGGTGAGTGAATGCTTCAACAAATGCTACATACTCCATCTGTACCACAAGCTTCACACACTGCCCAAAGCACCACACCCCCAGCGCTCACCCACCAACAATCTCTACCTACCAACACTCACACACACACATCTCACGCCTTGCACACAATGACAGCTATTCAACTATGGCAGGCACAAGGGTCATTAGTTATTAGAATGATTGTGATATGTGTGATATGCTTATGCATAAATTTATTAATGGAGTTTGCAATATTTTGTGGTCTCCCTCATTTCACCTTTGCATCCAGGAGGACGTTGAGCTATGGCATGACACAGGGTGGTATGATGGGCATGTGGTGAGCAAAAGGGATCTGGGGTTTAAGTCATCCTGCTGTGAGGCTGGAGGTCTGTTTGGAGGAGATGGCAGAGCTCTGTGACCACCAACTTGGTGATGCGGAACCATCTAATATATTACTCCTTGCTTAATTGAAGGTAGGAGAGGTGCTGTCGGAATACCCTAGTGAGAGCCCTGATGTCACTCCTCATCCCTCTGCGCACATGTTCTCGAATTTCTCGCTGCCTATGCTCCCTCCGCTGTAGATCCTGGAGGGCGAGGTGGCGCCAGTACAGCCCCCCATTAATGTTGCCAAATGTAGCAGTTTGAATCTTTGAGCAATAAATGTAGCCACTTTTCACTTGCCAGAAGACTGCTGACACAAAAGAAGCTTGAAATTATTCATACAAACTGTTCCACTGGGTGAAACGGACAAGAAACCACTGAAACTAACCTGCCCTGACAGCTGCAAGTGATTAATGCTGATGCCTTTAAATAACGTCACCGGAGCCGGCTTCCTACAGCTGCGCGCCAGCTCTCCCTGTCGCTGCTTGGTCGAGGCGCTAAGGTAAGTGGCGACAATGAATTTCCCAGATCAGACGCCCAGTGAGCGTTTGATGTCACGATCTGCCTGGCTTTGAAGTCCGCGGCGGTGAAACGGGGGGCCGGATTTGCCGTGCGGCACTGGATTAGCTTCACCCCAGCGCTAATGCATCAGCGCCCCATTACCGAGATCTGCAGGCGCTAACGGGAGGCGCTAAGCTACCAAATTTTTCCCCCGCAAAATATTTCAATGCACTCCTGGCCACCCGTTCATCTACTACCCTCCTTAAACTTGAGCTCATCTAAAACTCTGCTGCCCCTATCCTGACTTGCATCCGACTCCCATTCACACATCACCCTGTGCTCACTAAAACCCTGCTGTCCCGTGTCCTGACTTGCATCCGACTCCCATTCACACATCACCCTGTGCTCACTAAAACCCTGCTGTCCCGTGTCCTGACTTGCATCCGACTCCCATTCACACATCACCCTGTGCTCACTGACCTACATTGGCCCACAGTCCAGCAACGCCTCAATTATAAAATTCTCATCATGTGTTCAAATCCCTGTATGGCCTCGCCCCTCCCTATCTCTGCTGCCTCCGCTGGTCCTACAAGCCTCTGAGATCTCTGCGCTCCTCCAATTCTAGCCTCTTGATCATCCCCGAGTTCCTTCACCCCAGCATTGGCAGCCGTGCCTTCAGCTGCCTGGGCCCTAAGTTCTGGAATTCCCTCCCTCAACCTCTTCGCCTCTCTCTTCTCCTTTAAGACGCTCTTTAAAACCGACCTCTTTGACCAAGGTTCTGGTCATCTGCCCTAATATCTCCTTACTTGGCTCGGTGATTAATTTTGTTTGATAACACTCCAGTGAAGCGCCTTGGGATGTTTCACTACATTATAGATAGGGGAATAGATAGGCGTTTCTGCGGCCGCAAACGAGACTCCAGGATGGTGTGTTGCCTCCCTGGTGCAAGGGTCAAGGATGTCTCTGAGCAGCTGCAGAACATCTTGGAAGGGGAGGGTAAACAGCCAGTTGTCGTGGTGCATATAGGCACCAACGATATAGGTAAAAAGCGGGATGAGGTCGTAAAAGCGGAATATAGGGAGTTAGGAGATAAATTAAAAAACAGGACCTCAAAGGTAGTAATCTCAGGATTGCTACCAGTGCTACGTGCTAGTCAGAGTAGAAATAGAAGGATACTTCAGATGAATACGTGGCTAGAGGAATGGTGCCAGGGTGAGGGATTCAAGTTCCTGGGACATTGGAACCGGTTCTGGGGGAGGTGGGACCAGTTCAAACCGGACGGTCTGCACCTGGGCAGGGCTGGAACCGATGTCCTAGGGGGAGTGTTTGCTAGTGCTGTGGGGGAGGGTTTAAACTAAAATGGCAGGGGGTTGGGAACCTGAGCAGGGAGACAGAGGAAAGGGAAACAAGGATAAAAGCAAAACATAGGAAGGAGAAAAACAAAAGTGGCAGTCAGAGAAATCAACGGTTTAAATCAAACGTGGCCACAGTAAATAATAATTCTAATAGGTCTAAGAGCGTTAAAAAAACAAGCCTGAAGGCTTTGTGTCTTAATGCAAGGAGCATTTGTAATAAGGTGGATGAATTGGCTGCGCAAATAGAGGTAAACAAATACGATTTGGTTGGGATTACGGAAACGTGGCTCAAGGATGGCCAAGACTGGGAACTCAACATCCAGGGGTATTCGATATTCAGGAAAGATAGGCAAAAAGGAAAGGGAGGTGGGGTAGCATTACTGCTTAAAGAAGGGATTAACACAATTGTAATGAAGGATATTAGCTCTGATGATGTGGAATCTGTATGGGTAGAATTGAGAAATACTAAGGGGAAAAAAACATTAGTGGGAGTGGTATATAGACCTCCAAAGAGTAAGGTGGAGGTTGGGGATGGCATTAAAAGGGAAATTAAAGAAGCGTGCAATAAGGGCACAGCAGTCATCATGGGTGACTTTAATCTACATATAGATTGGGCCAACCAAATTAGTAACAATACTGTGGAGGAGGAATTCCTGGAGTGTTTACAGGATGATTTCCTGGACCAATATGTCGGGGAACCAACCAGAGATCAGGCCATCTTAGACTGGGTATTATGTAACAAGAAAGGATTAATTAGCAATCTTGTTGTACGAGGCCCCTTGGGTCAGGGCGATCATAATATGATCGAATTCTTCATTAAGATGGAGAATGAAGTAGTTGACTCAGAGACTAGGGTCCTCAATTTAAATAAAGGAAACTACAATGGTCTGAAGAGCGAGTTGGGTAGGATTGATTAGGGAATGGCACTCAAAGGGTTGATGGTGGATACGCAATGGCAAACATTCAAAGACCGAATGGATGAGCTACAGAATTTGTTCATCCCAGTTTGGCATAAAAATAAAACAAAAAAGGTGACTCAACCATGGCTAACAAGGGAAATTAGGGATAGCATAAGATCCAAGGAGAGGACATATAAACTGGCCAGAAAAAGCAATAATCCTGAGGATTGGGAGCAGCTTAGGATACAACAAAGGAGGACAAAGGGATTAATTAAGAAAGGGAAAATAGAATATGAGAGTAAGCTTTCAGGGAACATAAAAACTGACTGTAAAAGCTTTTACAGATATGTGAAGAGAAAAAGATTGGTGAAGTCAAGCATAGGTCCCTTGCAGTCAGAATCAGGGGAATTTATAATGGGGAACAAAGAAATGGCAGACCAACTAAATACATATTTTGGTTCTGTCTTCACAAAGGAGGAAACAAATAACCTCCCAGAGATGCTGGGGAACATAGGGTCTGATGAAAGGGTGGAACTGAAAGAAATCAGTATTTGTAGGGAAATGGTGTTAGGAAAATTGATGGGACTGAAGGCCGATAAATCCCCAGGGCCTGATAATCTATATCCCAGGGTACTTAAGGAACTGGCCCTAGAAATAGTAGATGCATTGCTGGTCATCTTCCAGAACTCGATAGACTCTGGAACAGTACCCATGGATTGGAGGGTAGCTAATGTTACCCCACGATTCAAAAAAGGTGGTAGAGAAAAAGCGGGGAATTATAGACCGGTAAGCCTGACATCGGTAGTGGGGAAAATGCTAGAGTCCATTATAAAAGATGTAATAGCAGAGCACTTGGAAAGCAGTGACAGGATCGGACAAAGTCAACATGGATTTACAAAAGGTAAATCATGCTTGACTAATCTACTGGAATTTTTTGAGGATGTAACTGGTAAAATAGATAAGGGAGAACCAGTGGATGTGGTGTATTTGGACTTTCAGAAGGCTTTCGATAAGGTCCCACATAAGAGATTAGCGTGCAAAATTAAGGCACATGGGATTGGGGGCAAGGTATTGACTTGGATAGAGAACTGGTTGGTGGACAGAAAGCAAAGAGTTGGAATAAACGGGTCGTTTTCCGAGTGGCAGGCAGTGACTAGTGGGGTACTGCAAGGATCAGTCCTAGGACCCCAGCTGTTCACAATATATATTAATGATCTGGATGATGGAATTGGATGTAATATCTCCAAATTTGCAGACGACACAAAGCTGGGTGGGAGGGTATGCTGTGAGGAGGATGTCATGAAACTCCAGTACGATTTGGACAGGTTGGGTGATTGGGCAGAAACATGGCAAATGCACTATAATGTGGATAAATGTGAGGTTATCCACTTTGGTGGCAAAAACAGGAAGGCAGATTATTATTTGAATGGCAATAGATTGGGAGAAGGGGAAGTGCAAAGAGACCTGGGTGTTCTTGTGCACCAGTCGCTGAAGGTAAGCATGCAGGAGCAGCAGGCGGTTAAAAAGGCAAATGGTATGTTGGCCTTCATAGCAAGAGGGTTCGAGCACAGGAACAAGGATGTCTTGCTACAGTTGTACAGGGCCTTGGTGAGACCGCACCTTGAATATTGTGTGCAGTTTTGGTCGCCTCACCTGAGGAAGGACGTTCCTGCCATGGAAGGAATGCAGCGAAGATTCACCAGGCTGATACCTGGGATGGCAGGAATGACGTATGAGGAGAGATTGTGTCGATTGGGCTTATACTCACTGGAGTTTAGAAGATTGAGAGGAGATCTCATCGAAACCTATAAAATTCTGTCAGGCCTGGACAGACTAGATGCAGGAAGGATGTTTCTGGTGGCTGGGGAGTCCAGAACCAGGGGTCATAGTCTAAGGATAAGGGGTAAGCCATTTAGGACTGAAATGAGGAGGAATTTATTCACCCAGAGAATGGTGAACCTATGGAATTCTCTGCCACAGAGGGTGGTGGAGGCCAGTTCATTAAATATATTCAAGAAAGAGTTGGATATATTTCTTAAGGCTAAAGGGATCAAGGGATATGGGGAGAAGGCAGGGACAGGGTACTGAAATTGGATGATCAGCCATGATCTCATTGAATGGCGGAGCAGGCTCGAAGGGCCGAATGGCCGACTCCTGCTCCTATCTTCTATGTTTCTATGTATTTAAGGCGCTATATAAAACAACTAGTTTTGTTGTTCCCCCTCAGTCTCTCTCATCTCCTACGTGATCTACCTTTTGTAAATCCTGAGTACATTGAACTCCATCATAGGTTCAGGGAGAGCAAATGATGGCAGCACCTCAGCTGTTTTCAAAGGGATTGCCTGACTAATCGAGTCCCCACAATTCACTAAGAAATGTTACCCTTGAAATCAGGATTTCTATGCGGCTTAACCCGAGTTTTCTCCTCAATGCTCTACCTTCTTTTCTGAAGGTACGGTCTCATGCTGGGCTTCCACTGCCTGCAGCCACGGGGGGCCCAGGTGTGGACCCGGACAGCGCGTGTTGGCAAGCTATTTGAATGTGGGGGTTGTCGCAGCCGCAGCCGATCCCATTCTCACTCAGCATCTGCACACACTCACCGCGGGGGTGGTGGTCATTGGCCACTGTGCAGTAATCAGGAGCAGGGACCCTGCCTGACTTCTTCCCCTTCCCTGATCCAGGCAAACTGAGCCCCAGCTGCGTCCTGACTGATACGATAGCAAAATACTGCGGATGCTGGAAATCCGAAATAACAACAGAAACTGCTGGAAAAACTCAGCAGGCCAGGCAACATCCGTGGAGAGAAAAACAGAGTTAACGTTTCAGGTCAATGACCTTTCGTCAAAACTGGAAAAAAGCAGGAAATGGAACAGATTTTAAAGCAAGTTTAGGGGCTGGGAAAAGGGGGAGGGGATGAAAGAACAAAAGGGAAGGTCAGTGATAGTAGAAAGCAGGAGAGATTGAGAGACATTGAGAGACATTAAGAGATATTCAAGGCAAGGGGAGGTGGAAATGGGATAGATTAAGGAACAAAGGATGGCTCTAGATGGGGTGTGAATTGCGCTGGTAGAATGAAGGACAGCTGAAGGGAGGGAAGAAAAAGACTGAGATTGGCTGACTCCGTACAGAGCAGGAATTGAACTCGAGTTCTTCCTGGCAGGTTGGCTCAGTAACACAACAGGCAGTGCATTAAAGCACTGAGCATAGAAACATCGAAACATAGAAGATAGGAGCAGGAGTCGGCCATTCGGCCCTTCGAGCCTGCTCCGTCATTCAATGAGATCATGGCTGATCATCCAAATTCAGTACCCGGTCCCTGCTTTCTCCCCATACCCCTTGATCCCTTTAGCCTTAAGAAATATATCTAACTCCTTCTTGAATATATTTAATGAATTGGCATCAACTGCCTTCTGTGGCAGAGAATTCCACAGGTTCACCACTCTCTGGGTGAAGAAATTCCTCCTTATTTCTGTCCTAAATGGCCTACCCCTTATCCTTAGACTGTGACCCCTGGTTCTGGACTCCCCGACCATCGGGAACATCCTTCCTACATCTAGTCTGTCCAATCCTGTCAGAATTTTATAAGTTTCAATGAGATCCCCTCTCATTCTTCAAAACTCCAGCGAGTACAAGCCCAATCGACCCAATCTCTCCTCATACGTCATTCCTGCCATCCCAGGTATCAGCCTGGTGAATCTTCGCTGAACTCCTTCCATGGCAAGAACATCCTTCCTCAGATAAGTCAACCAAAACTGCACACAATACTCAAGATGTGGTCTCACCAAGGCCCTGTACAACTGGAGCAAGACATCCTTGTTCCTGTACTCAAACCCTCTCGCTACGAAGGCCAACATACCATTTGCCTTCTTAACCGCCTGCTGCACCTGCATGCTTACCTTCAGTGACTGGTGCACAAGGACACCCAGGTCTCGTTACACTTCCCCTTCTCCCAATCTATTGCCATTCAGATAATAATCTGCCTTCCTGTTTTTGCCACCAAAGTGGATAACCTCACAATTATCCACATTATACTGCATCTGCCATGCTTCTGCCCAATCACCCAACCTGTCCAAATCATCCTGGAGTTTCTCGGCATCCTCCTCACAGCACACACGCCCACCCAGCTTTGTGTCGTCTGCAAATTTGGAGATATTACACCTAGTTCCCTTGTCTAGAGCAACCGCCGAAACCCAGGGCTTCGAAGCTTTATGGCACTCGACCCGTTCAATAGCAGCCAGAGACGGACCCAAATACAGCATCCAAGCAAGTCATTCCCAGACAGGAAACCTCACAGCTCCGTGAGACGCTTATAAGGGACAAGCAGATCTAAAAAAATCCACACACTCGTGGTTAGTGAGAAATAATCTGTTCCTTAGACCATGGAGTGAATGGAAAGGGATTTAGTTCATTGGAATTTCCGATAGTGGAAAGAAGGGTGGAGTGAGTGAGGGTTTTTCATTGTATAATAGGTGATTCTACAGTAGTGTAGTGGTTATGTTACTGGACTAGTAATCCAGTAAATCCCGCCATGGCACTTTGAGAATTTGAATTCAGTTTTAAAAATCTGGGAATAAAAAGCTGCTAATAGTAAAAGCGACCATGAAGCTGTTGGATTGGCGTAAAAATACAACTGATTCGTTAATGCCCTTTAGGGCAGGAAACCTGCCGTCCTTACCTTATATGTGACTCCAGTCCTATACCAATGTGGCTGACTCTTTAGAATCATTGGTAGTGAATCATTGGTACTGAAGAGGTAAAGCTGGGGAATCATCAGCACCCGTATGGAAGCTGACCCTATGCTTCTGGACGTGTCACCGAGGGGCAATATTTAGATCAGGAATATGCGAGGGTCCAAGGATAGGGCACTGGAGGAGAAGCCATTGCAGGAGATGGGCCAGCTTTGGGGGGATAGATAGGAAGCATAGGTGGAGGAGTGGTGGAGGAGGAGGAGCATGAGAAGAGGTGGCGCTGGAAGAGGAGGACAAGAACAAGGAGGAGGTGGAGGAGAGAAGCAGTTGTGGTGGTGGAGGACGCGGAGAGGCCTGAAGGAGGAGGAGAGCTGGAGGAGAAGGGGAGGCTGTGGAGTTGGAGGAGAGGAGAGGCGGAAGAGAAGGGGTGGAGAAGGAGAGGTGGAGGCGGAGGAGAGGAGAGGTGGAGGAAAGGAGAGGTGGAGGAGAAGGAATGGAGAAGGAGAGGTGGAGTAGGAGGAGAGGTGGAGGAGAAGGGACGGAGGAGAGGAGAGGTGGAGGAGGATAGACTGGTCAGTCATGTCAA
>NC_141008.1:19142505-19196195 GCF_052327205.1 Somniosus microcephalus
AAACGTGGCAGCGATTTTGCGCACAGCAAGCTCCCACAAACAGCAATGTGATAATGACCAGATAATCTGTTTTAGTGATTGACGTAAGAAAACTACTAGGCACTTGGTCTAAGCGTTAAACAAAGCTTTAATCAACTGTTTTACAACATGGCGGTCTAGTTGTGTCCTTCACTAATTCCTGTTAAAGAATGTCCTGAGCAAGCTGGGCCCATGCCCGAGTATTTACACTCTCCCTGGACAGCGCCACCAGCAGGCCACCCAGTATTATTTCATAAGCCATTTCCACATGAATGACAAGGTTCATGACAGTAATGTTGGTTGAGGGATAAATATTAACCAGGACACTGGGGAGAACTCCCTCTGCTCTTCTTCGAATAGAGTTATAGGATCTTTTACGTTCACTTGAGAGGGAAGATGGGGCTTTGGTTTAACATCTCATCTGAAAGACAGCACCTCCGACAGGGTAGCACTCCCTCAGCACTGCGCTTGAGTGTCAGCCTAGGTTTCTGTGCTCAAATCTCTGGAGCGGGACTTGAACCCACAACCTTCTGACTCAGAGGCGAGAGTGCTACCCACTGATGGTCCATGGGACAAACATCATGACCTAGCGCTGTCACCACAGGGGTTCGCGCGATGGGAACGCGCAAGTGGTCAGCTTGCCCAATTCATGAAGCACGCGGGTCGCGAGCCGGACACACTGACCTCTGCCCCCAAACTCCCGATGTGCACCCTGGTCGTGCGGAAATCTGCATGGGAGCACTAAACGGTCAGATTTAGCCAGACACATATAACGGCCGGCATAAAAGAAAATGGAGCCAGGCTAAATTAGGGGTGGGGGCTTCCAAGTACCCCGGAGACCCAACTATGGAGTCCGAGCCTGAGCCAAATCTGGTCTGGGCAACTTAGAAGAACTTAGGGCTGTGAATTTGGTCGGAGCCGTTCCCGGTCGGCCATAGTATCCTGGCGGAAGTTAGGGCTGTCCACTCTGGTTAGACGTGTTCCTGGATGTCTCATCACTGACCTCCCTCCTCCAACCACCTACCTCCGCACTCTCACCATCTGCTACAGCAAAAATCACTGGCGAACAAGGCTAGTGAGCACACTTAAACTGACCAGGCACACCTGTGCTTGAATTTAGCATATTCAATGGTTGGTGTTGGGTTTTTATCGAACAAGAATCGCAGTTTCAAAAGAACTTGCGTTTATGTAGTACTGGCCGTGTCCACCACTGGAATTATCACGGGGCGTTTGCAAAGGACACACCCTCTCTCGGATGACATTTCTAAAGCTTCTTCTCGTGGTTCAGGAATGTGACCTGCCCTCCCCCTCCTGAAATGCTTCAACTGTCTCCTAACTCTCTGCGGCCATCTGTTGTGTCGGTTTTCAAGATGCTGATGTTTTGTTTCAGAGAACTACAGGCTGTAGTCAACCCAATACTTTACTAAGCTGCCCCTCTCCATCTGCGCATTACTGCACCAGTGTCAGGAAACGAGTGGAATAAATTGGCTTGAAGATTGACCCTTAGCTGTGGGTAGCTCAGATGTCTTGCTGGATCTCAGCTGTTCTGTCATATTTAAAATTGGTATATTTAAAATAAAGAGTAATGTTTGAATTCTGTCTAAATGCTGTAGTCAATATAACATAACCATTGGTGCTGCGACTGATGTGCGTGTGTGTGTATGTGACCGCACACTTGCACACTTGTCATTTAACGACGTGTATTTCAGAGGAGTCATTTTGGCAAAAGAAAGCAAAATTGTGAAGGACAAGCGTAAAATTATACTGGGGGCAAGTACGATCAATAAGAGAGTCACAAGACAGAGAAAGACTCGCAAAGCAAGAGAAGCAGAGAGAGAATGAGAGAGAGACATACAATGACGGAGAGAGAGGGAAAGCGAGCGATATATGCAAAGATAGATGGAGAGAGTCAGAGAGACATATGGAGAGAGAGATATACATACAAAGAGAGAGGGAGAGAGAGCGACATACACAAAGAAAGATGGAGAGAGAGATACACATAAGAACATAAGAAATAGGAGCAGGAGTAGACCATTCGGCCCCACGAGCCTCCTCCGCCATTCAATAAGATCATGACTGATCTGATCTTGGCCTCAACTCCACTTCCCCGCCCGCTCCCCTAACCCTTGATTCCCATAAAGACAGATGGAGAGAGTGAGCGACATATGGAGAGAGATATACATACAAAAGAGAGATGGAGAGAGAGAGACAGCAAGAGAGATGGAGAGATCAACACAGAGGCAGAAAGTGAGACACACAGGCGAGAGAGATAGAGAGAGGAGCAGAAAGACAGAGGGGAAAAAGATATACTCGCACTTACAGAGAAAGCAAGAGAGAGATGTACAGAATGATAGAGAGACATGTAGAAAGAAGCAGTAACAGGGAGAGGGACTGCACATGAAAACAAGAGAAAGTCAGTGTGTGTGAGAGTTCAAGTGAGTGCAAGAAAGTAAACTCAGCTTGTTGCTTATTAAGAGGCCACGCCAGAATCACTGTTTATGTGCCCATGTGGCCTATATTACAAATATTGCCCATCTCCAAATGGCTTTATCCAAATGGTCACATATTTGAAGAATTTTCAATGTATCCCAATTTAATATTTCAGTTCACAACTGTTTATCCAAACTCTCAATGAACCAGACCAAGTTGCTGTCCCCAGGCCTGTTTGGATAATGGTGATTGTGCTGTGTTAACAATAACAGCTCAAGTCCCCACAGCACAGTCCCAAACGGAAAGAGGCCGACAGGCGCCAAATCGGTCAGGGACCCCCAGCCTCCGACCAGATTGCATCGGTTAGGCTACAAAATGCCACGGATTTCTCGTTAGGATGTTTATGGTTTAGCTCTTCATAATCACACTAGAAAATCTTCTCCGAAAGATGGAAGTTTTTTTTTTTAACCTCTTCGCTAGTTTGAATAAAATGTACTCCAGTCAGCTTTGCCTTAAACTCGCAATTTTCCTTCTCCGGCTAGGACACGTCAGGCTTCGAGATGAAATGGACGAGTGCTGAAAATCTGAAGTAAAAAAAGACACAGAAAGTGCTGGAATTGCACAGCAGACCAAGCAGCGTCTGGAAGAGAGAGAGAGAGAGAGAGAGAGAGAGAAAGGAGAGAGAAAAAGAGAGAGAAGGGGCTGTCCATCAGAACCCACACCTCAAACTACCTCCCTGACTCTTTCTGAACACAGCAAATAGCTGCATTTAAGACCAACTAAACTAAATGCATTTATGTAGCACTGTTCACACAAAAGAACATCCCAGGCCGCTTCATAAATAGGTGCAATGAAAATGGTCACCGAGCAGGAATTAGGGAGGGTGACTGAAGGCAAGGTTGAAGACTTGGGCTTTGAAGAGGCTTTTTAAAGGTGGAGTGAGAGTTGGCGAAGTTATGTCCAAGTAAACACTCAAATCGGTGTGGCAATAACGAGTTGTTTTTACTTCCAGACCCTCCAGCATATTCCCTCAAAGAACAGCAAAACAATGCAAGAGGGACCTTGGAGCGTACGTGCTATAATGGGCTAACTCCCATCAGGGGGCCATCTAGTGTTCAGTCTGAAAGTACCATATATATATCAAGGGAGGGAGTTTCAGACAGTAACGCTGGGGTGGGCGTAGGTTCTGCCAGTAATGGGGGGCGTGGGCCAAAGAGAGTGGGGGGGGCGTCCGCAGAAGGCCAGGGTCAGAGGACTGGTGAGTTCGGTGGGGGAGGGGGTATAGGCTATAGGAGATTGCAGAGTTCGGGTGGGGTGATCACTAGGACTTGTAGATGGGAGCAAGGATTGTGAATTGAATGTAGTGGGGCACAGGGAGCAAGTGTAGGTCAGCGAGGAGGGGGTAGATAGGTGAGTGGGACAGAGTACGGCAGTGTTTTTGACAAGTTGGTGTTTATGGAGAATGTAACTCCCTCCCCTCAATAAGCCATAATCGTATTCCAGCTCCTGATCGCCATCCAGCGACCTCTTGCTGTAAAGTGCCTGCTGAGCAAGAATCAGGCTCTGCTGCGGTGCCCTAGCAGTTGAATAGCCGGCCGAAAGTCACAGTTTAGAATTAAATGCGGTATGTTTATGTGGAGATAAATATTGACTGTATTTAATCTTGGCTGGGACCAACCTTGAATAAAGAAAAGAAAAAGAGTCAGTTTCTGGCCAAGGATTAGGTTAAAATAAAGAAAGGAACTTGCATTTCTATAGCGCCTTTCATAACGTCAGGACATCCCAAAGCACTTTACAGCCAATGAAGTACTTTTGAAGCGTAGACACTGTTGTAATGTAGGAAACGTGACAGCTAATTTGCGCACAGCAAGCTCCAACAAACAGCAATGAGATAAATGACCAGATAATATGTTTTAGGTATTGGATGAGGGATAAATGTTGGCCAGGACACCAGGAAGAACTCTCCTGCTCTTCTTCGAATAGGATCTTTTACATTCACCTGAGAGGGCAGACAAGGCCTCGGTTTAACATTTCATCCAAAAGGTGGCACCTCCGACAGTGCAGCACTCCCTCAGTACGGCACTGGAGTGTCAGTCTAGCTTTTGTCCTCAAGTCTCTGGAGTGGGACCTCAACCCACAACCCTCTGACTCAGAGGCGAGAGTGCTGCCCACTGGGCCACACTGACAACGAAAGGTGCACTGTGTTGACTCTCTACACCTATAAGAAAACGCCTGGCTCCCAACCAACACTTCCTCACAGCGGTAGGGATTGGGAAATTTAGCACATGAAGATTTGCATCAAACCATCCCAGGATTGTGTCTCCACAGGATCCCAAACAGATCTCTTGATGAGAGAGTGACAAACACAAGGGCGAATGTATAAACAATCAGCCTTATTTTAGCACCTAATTTCTAACAGCTCCTATTTCTTTTGGAAAGCTTTTGCAAGAAGGCCCGTCGGCCATGGGATAATGCGTGGGTCATTAACACGTAGGCTTCATGAACTTGCAGCACTGAGTGGCCTTATCGGAGGCGCAGTCTAATCTGCCATCTCACTCTGTAATACGGAAGCAATTTAACTCTAATCTCCTGGAATGTGGCTGAGGTCAGCAATTCCTGAAAAGACAGTAGCCCATTCACAGAGGCCAATCCAGATGGTGCATTACAGATTTTTAAAACAAATTATTCCACAAATGTCATTGGTAATTTACGTGGAGATATTCCACTTTGGCGCACATGCCAAGAACGCGAATCGGAAAATTGCGACCCCAGTATGTGATTACTCCCTCCTCCCACCACCCCATGGGCTGAATATGATGGGTTGGTGGAGACCAGTTTTCCTGTTACGTGATCTTCCATTGCCAAAGAAGTGTCTCTTATCGGCCAACTGAAGACGTTGTAGCAGTGGAATTAAACTTGCAGAGAATTCATCTTCTCGCCAATGCCGTTGTTTTAGTTTCTCCCTCCCGGGTGAGCTCGTGCGCCCTCCCCGTCAACACACGCAGCTACCCTCGGGATTGTTTTCGGGGGAGTGGGTGGAGGGGACAGGGTGGTTGGGAAGGTGTAGGCTTTAGGCATCTGTACAGATTGGACCAGTGCCACTCCATCGCCCCGTTGGCAGTGGGCAAGAGTGGCACAAAGTGGCCGCGCCGGGGTTCAAAGGTCGCACATTGATCCACATCAGAGTGAAAACAGGCTTTTCATTTTTTGCTGAGCTTTTTCAAAAATTGAATGTAATGCACAACTGGCGCATACACAAAGACTGAATTAGCCTACATGGTAAATTACCACCACTTCACATTGCTTGCTCCTCCTTAGCAAGACTCTTTTCCCCTCCAGTCAGTCTTGTGTCCTTCTTACCACCAATCCAGCCAACACTGGCTCAGCACACCCTCCGCAGATGGGCTTGAGGCTTTGGCATCAGTAGTTTAACACTCCAGCACTGTACTGTACATCAAAATGTAATTATCAACTATGTTCCACACATGTTTTGCAGGACATCTTGGAAATCTTATTGGCTACAGTCATTAGAGCACCACACGGCGGGCAGTGCATTCTGGGTATTCATTGACCTGTGAGAAGGAACCCCTCCCCCTCCCCCTCCTTTGGGCTAACCAAATTAGTAACAATACTGTGGAGGAGGAATTCCTGGTGTGTTTACGGGATGGTTTCCTGGACGAATATGTCGAGGAACCAACCAGAGATCAGGCCATCGTAGACTGGGTATTATGTAATGAGAAAGGATTAATTAGCAATCTTGTTGTACGAGGCCCCTTGGGTCAGAGCAATCATAATATGATCGAATTCTTCATTAAGATGGAGAATGAAGTAGTTGACTCAGAGACTAGGGTCCTCAATTTAAATAAAGGAAACTACGATGGTCTGAGAATTGATTGGGGAATGTCACTCAAAGGGTTGACGGTGGATAGGCAATGGCAAACATTCAAAGACTGAATGGGTGAACTACAGAAATTGTTCATCCCAGTTTGGCATAAAAATAAAACAAAAAAGGTGACTCAACCGTGGCTAACAAGGGAAATTAGGGATAACATACGATCCAAGGAGAGGACATATAAATTGGCCAGAAAAAGCAATAATCCTGAGGATTGGGAGCAGTTTAGGATTCAACAAAGGAGGACAAAGGGATTAATTAAGAAAGGGAAAATAGAATACGAGAGTAAGCTTGCAGGGAACATAAAAACTGACTGTAAAAGCTTTTATAGATATGTGAAGAGAAAAAGATTGGTGAAGTCAAGCGTAGGTCCCTTGCAGTCAGAATCAGGGGAATTTATAATGGGGAACAAAGAAATGGCAATCCAACTAAATACATATTTTGGTTCTGTTTTCACAAAGGAGGAAACAAATAACCTCCCAGAGATGCTGGGGAACATAGGGCCTGATGAAAGGGTGGAACTGAAATAAATCAGTATTTGTAGGGAAATGGTGTTAGGAAAATTGATGGGACTGAAGGCCGATAAATCCCCAGGGCCTGATAATCTACATCCTAGGGTACTTAAGGAAGTGGCCCTAGAAATAGTAGATGCATTGCTGGTCATCTTCCAGAACTCGATAGACTCTGGAACAGTACCCATGGATTGGAGGGTAGCTAATGTTACCCCACTAGTCAAAAAAGGTGGTAGAGAAAAAGCGGGGAATTATAAGCCTGACATCGGTAGTGGGGAAAATGCTGGAGTCCATTATAAAAGATGTAATAGCAGAGCACTTGGAAAGCAGTGACAGGATCGGACAAAGTCAACATGGATTTACAAAAGGTAAATCGTGCTTGACTAATCTACTGGAATTTTTTGAGGATGTAACTGGTAAAATAGATAAGGGAGAACCAGTGGATGTGGTATATTTGGACTTTCAGAAGGCTTTCGATAAGGTCCCGCATAAGAGATTAGCATGCAAAATTAAGGCACATGGGATTGGGGGCAAGGTATTGACTTGGATAGAGAACTGGTTGGCGGACAGAAAGCAAAGAGTTGGAATAAACGGGTCATTTTCCGAGTGGCAGGCAGTGACTAGTGGGGTACCGCAAGGATCGGTCCTAGGACCCCAGCTGTTCACAATATATATTAATGATCTGGATGAGGGAATTGGATGTAATATCTCCAAATTTGCAGACGACACAATGCTGGGTGAAGGGTATGCTGTGAGGAGGATGTCGTGAAACTCCAGTATGATTTGGACAGGTTGGGTGATTGGGCAGAAACATGGCAAATGCACTATAATGTGGATAAATGTGAGGTTATCCACTTTGGTGGCAAAAACAGGAAGGCAGATTATTATTTGAATGGCAATAGATTGGGAGAAGGGGAAGTGCAAAGAGACCTGGGTGTTCTTGTGCACCAGTCACTGAAGGTAAGCATGCAGGTGCAGCAGGCGGTTAAGAAGGCAAATGGTATGTTGGCCTTCGTAGCAAGAGAGTTCGAGTACAGGAACAAGGATGTCTTGCTGCAGTTGTACAGGGCCTTGGTGAGACCACACCTTGAGTATTGTGTGCAGTTTTGGTTGCCTTATCTGAGGAAGGACATTCTTGCCATGGAAGGAGTGCAGCGAAGATGCACCAGGCTGATACCTGGGATGGCAGGAATGACGTATGAGGAGAGATTGTGTCGATTGGGCTTATACTCACTGGAGTTTAGAAGATTGAGAGGGGATCTCATCGAAACCTATAAAATTCTGTCAGGCCTGGACAGACTAGATGCAGGAAGGATGTTTCTGATGGCCGGGGAGTCCAGAACCAGGGGTCATAGTCTAAGGATAAGGGGTAAGCCATTTAGGACTGAAATGAGGAGGAATTTCTTCACCCAGAGCGTGGTGAACCTGTGGAATTCTCTGCCACAGAGGGCGGTGGAGGCCAGTCCATTAAGTATATTCAAGAAGGAGTTGGATATATTTCTTAAGGCTAAAGCGATCAAGGGATATGGGGAGAAGGCAGGGACCGGGTACTGAATTTGGATGATCAGCCATGATCTCGTTGAATGGCGGAGCAGGCTCGAGGGGCCGAATGGCCTACTCCTGCTCCTATCTTCTATGTTTCTATGTGGTCTGCTATTTTTGATATGTGAAGGAACTAGAGAAAGTCTACCGTACACAATCCGCAGGAGGGAGTGCTTCCTGGGGTGAGGAAAGACTGAAGCAATCCAGGGTAGAATCTCCTTGGTTGTTCCGATCTCCCACCGTAACTCTGGCGGAGACCCCTGGAGGAGAGACATTCACGGCCATTGACGCAGCTTCTCTGGGGCTTCTGCCACCAACCTCCTGCCCAGGTTTCAGCGCGAGGGAGATAGAGACCACCCTCGCGGCAATTCCAGGGGTTTGTCGCTCCGACCTGAAAAGAAGGCATCGGAGAGTTGACTTTATACAAGATGGTTTCCTACATGACAGCAGGGACTACACTTCATTGGCTGTAAAGTGCTTTGGGACATCTTGAAGTTGTGAAAGGTGCTGTAGAAATGCAAGTTCTTTCTTACTTTATGGGAATGGGAAAAGTACAATCCGGATTATTGCTTTCAATTAAATTGTGAGGATAGGTTAAGGGGGACCCACGTTCTCATAGAATGGAGTATCCTGGAATCATGTAAGAGCCAATTGGATGCTGCAAGGGGAAGAGTTTAGAGTGAATTAGGAATGGGCCAAATGGTTATCTTCATCTGTAAGGATCATGTGATCAAAGAAAGCAAGTTAAACGTCATTGGGTTTCAAGTTGAACCACAGAGCATACACAACAGTACTGTACACTATTACTGACACCTTATCTAATGTAAAGTTGATTTAGTGTAATTGGAAATCAGAGCAGTGTGCGTCAGGCTGGTCCAGAACTCATTTACAAACCATTCATATTTTGCAGAGTTTAGGTTATGTTAGTGCCTTACAACACCTCTCTCTCTCTCTCTCTCTCTGGTATTCTCGATCAGTTTATGATAATATACTGTGAACGCATTCAGCATAAAGAGCAGTAATACCACAGTGAACAATAACCACAGAATCTGATGGACAACTCCCTTCTTATGTGTGAAGGGGTTCACAGGTGGGGTTTAAACAGGTGGAAACCTGTAAAGTATTTATTTCCACCACTCCCAGTCCAATGTGTACCTTGTAGTACCTATGGTAACTCAAACTGCTTCTGAAGTAACTAAAAACATGTAGAGTGTTCTAGGTGACTGACCGGAAGGCTAACTCCTGTTCAGCAAAGGCCTGTGTTGAAGGCCAAGAGCACACTCCCTTCAGTTTACTGAAAGAGGCTGGACTAACTTTTTTTTTTTTATTCGTTCTGGGATGTGGGCATCGCTGGCAAGGCCAGCATTTATTGTCCATCCCTAATTTCCCTTGAGAAGGTGGTGGTGAACCGCCGCCTTGAACGGCCGCAGTCCATGTGGTGAAGAGATGTATCCCAGGCTACTATGTGAGGCAAAGGAGGAGATTGCAGGGGCTCTGACACAAATTTTCAGGACCTCTCTGGCCACAGGGGATGTGCCAGAGGGCTGGAGAACAGCTAACGTCATACCATTATTCAAGAAGGGTAGTAGGGATAAACCAGGGAATTACAGGCCAGTGAGCCTAACATCAGTGGTAGGGAAATTATTGGAAAAACTTTTGAGGGACAGAATTAGTCTCCAGTTGGAGAGGCAAGGATTAATTAGGGATAGCCAGCATGGCTTTGTCAAGGGAAGATCATGTCTGACCAATTTGATTGAATTTTTCGAGGGGGTGACTAGGTGTGTGGATGAGGGTAGTGCAGTGGATGTGGTTTACATGGATTTCAGTAAGGCTTTTGATAAAGTCCCGCATAGGAGACTGGTCAGGAAGGTAAGAGCCCATGGGATCCAGGGTGCCTTGGCACATTGGATGCAAAACTGGCTTAGTGGCAGAAGGCAGAGGGTGATGGTGGAAGGTTGTTTTTGGGACTGGAAGCCTGTGTCCAGTGGGGTACCGCAGGGATCGGTGCTGGGTCCCTTGCTGTTTGTGGTCTACATTAATGATTTGGATGTGAATGTAAAAGGTATGATCAGTAAGTTCGCAGATGACACGAAAATTGGTAGGGTGGTAAATAGCGAGGAGGGAAGCCTCAGGCTACAGGACAATATAGATGGGTTGGTCAGATGGGCGGAACAGTGGCAAATGGAATTTAACCCTGAAAAGTGTGAGGTGATGCATTTTGGACGGACTAACAAGGCAAGGGAATACACAATGAATGGTAAGACCCTAGGAAAGACAGAGGATCAGAGGGACCTTTGAGTGCATGTACATAGATCCCTGAAGGCAGCAGAACAGGTG
Organism: Somniosus microcephalus; assembly: GCF_052327205.1. Taxonomy (NCBI): domain Eukaryota; kingdom Metazoa; phylum Chordata; class Chondrichthyes; order Squaliformes; family Somniosidae; genus Somniosus; species Somniosus microcephalus. Next base: position 19,153,237 of record NC_141008.1, read on the forward strand.
GATAAGGTGGTTAAAAAGGCATATGGGATACTTGCGTTCATTAGCCGAGGCATAGAATATAAGAGCAGGGAGGTTATGATGGAGCTGTACAAAACGCTGGTAAGGCCACAGCTGGAGTTCTGTGTGCAGTTCTGGTCGCCACACTATAGGAAGGATGTGATTGCTTTGGAGAGGGTGCAGAGGAGATTTACCAGGATGTTACCTGGGCTGGAGCGCTTCAGCTATGAAGAAAGACTGGACAGGCTGGGGTTGTTTTCCTTGGAGCAGAGAAGGCTGAGGGGGGACCTGATTGAGGTGTACAAAATTATGAGGGGCATAGATAGGGTAGATAGAAAGGAACTTTTCCCCTTAGTAGAGGTGTCAATAACAAGGGGGCATAGATTCAAGGTAAGGGGCAAGATTCAAGGTAAGGGGCAGGAGGTTTAGAGGGGATTTGAGGAAAAACTTTTTCACCCAGAGGGTGGTTGGAATCTGGAACTCACTGCCTGAAAGGGTGGTAGAGGCAGGAACTCTCACAACATTCAAGAAGCATTTGGATGAGCACTTGAAATGCCATAGCATACAAGGCTACGGACCAAATGCTGGAAAATGGGATTAGATTAGACAGGGCTTGATGGCCGGCGTGGACGCGATGGGCCGAAGGGCCTCTTTCTGTGCTGTATAAGCCTATGACTCTATACTCCTACAGTGCTGTTAGGGAGGGTGTTCCAGGATTTTGACCCAGCGACGATGAAGGAACGGCCGATATACTTCCACGGCAGGATGGATGATTCAGTCCTGCTCATTATTTACTTTGCTGTGGATCTCAGGTCCCAATGGGACTGTCTCATTACCCTTCACCCATAAATCTATTGATTATCTCCTTGTTCCTGTCTCTGCTCACTGACTGACCTCCATTGCCAATCAGTGGCAGAATAATACTGGCTACAGATCCATTGCACTGGAAAACTGAATTCAGCTCTGAGAGCAGCTTCAAAGTTCATGTTTTCAATAATCCTCCCAAGATCCCTTGACCTTTCCCCTCCCTCTTCAATTGGTTGGGTGTAGAGGCTTTAACTGAAAATCATTTGTTCTTTTAAACCTTGGTATTTGAACTCTGACCTTTAACATATCGGGCCAAACCTCTATTTTCCCATTTTCTCTCACCTCTAGCCTCCTTCCTTATTGTCTTCAGTGCAACCCTTCTGGTCTCCAGCTGTGGCTCAGTGGGTACAGGTAAACTATCCTTTATCCGAAAACCTCGGGACCAGCCGAGTTTCGGATAAAGGAGAATTTCGGATTTCGGAAGGTGGGTCGGCGGGGGTCCGCGGGGGGGTCGGCGGGGGGTCGTGCGCACGACTTACGCTGACGCTCAGCGTAAGTCAGTCGGGGTCGGCAGGAGTCGGGGCCGGCGGGGTACGCGGGGTGGGGGGGGGGTCGGCGGTTGTCGGGGCTGGCGGGGTCCGCGGGGGGGTCGGTGGTTGTCGGGGCTGGCGGGGTCGGCGGTTGTCGGGGCCGGCGGGGTCCGCGGGGGGGTCGGCAGCTGGCGGGGCTGGCGGGGTCCGCGGGGGGGGGGTCGGCGGTTGTCGGGGCTGGCGGTTGTCGGGGCTGGCGGGGTCCGCGGGGGGGTCGGCGGTTGTCGGGGCTGGCGGGGTCGGCGGTTGTCGGGGCTGGCGGGGTCGGCGGTTGGCGGGGCCGGCGGGGGGGTCGGCGGTTGTCGGGGCTGGCGGGGTCCGCGGGGGGGGTCGGCGGTTGTCGAGGCTGGTGGGTCCGCGGGGGGGTCGGCGGTTGTCGGGGCTGGCGGGGTCGGCGGTTGTTGGGGCCGGCGGGTCCACGGGGGGGTCGGCGGCTGGCGGAGTCGGCGGTTGTCGGGGCCGGCGGGGTCCGCGGGGGGGTCGGCGGTTGTCGGGGCTGGCGGGGTCGGCGGCTGGCGGGGTCGGCGGTTGTCGGCGGTTGTCGGGGCGGTCGGCGGGGGGTCGTGCGCACGACTTACCCTTTATCCGAACTTCCGCAACCGGAACCCTCTAAAAACCGAAGGTTTTTTCGTTCAGCGTAAGTCGTACACACGACTTACGCTGAACGAAAAAACCTTCGGTTTTTAGAGGGTTTCGGTTTTCGGAAGTCCGGATAAAGGGTAGTCTACCTGTAGCACTCAAAGGTTGTGGGTTCAGGTCCCACTCCAGAGACTTGAGCACATAAAGCTAGGCTGACACTCCAGTGCAGTGCTGAGGGAGTGTTGCACTGTCGGAGGTGCTGTCTTTCAGATAAAACGTTAAACTGAGGCCCCGTCTGCTCTCTCAGGTGGATGTAAAAGATCCCACGGCACTATTTCGAAGAAGAGCAGGGGAGTTATCCTCGGTGTCCTGGCCAATATTTATCCCACAACCAACACAACAAAAACAGATTATCTGGTCATTATCACATTGCTGTTTGTGGGACCTTGCTGTGTGCAAAATGGCTGCCGCATTTCCCACATTACAACAGTGACTCCACTTCAAAAGTACTTCATTGGCTGTAAAGCACTTTGAGATGTCCAGTGGTCGTGAAAGGTGCTATAGAAATGCAAGTTTGTCTTTCTTTCTTTTCTCTAGAATATTGATACTACTATGGTCATTGCTCCTCTGAACTTTTCCCTCTAGTTCCTCCCAAGCTTCAAATTTAACAGCCTAGACATTCTTCCTCTTCTCTGTGCCGAAAACAGGGGTCATTGTCCAACTCTGACTATTCTTTCCTAGCATTTCAAACTGAAATTTCACTTCCATCAGCCTCCCTTCTTCCTACAACCTATTGTTTGTAGTTTGGTGTCATCACCTGACCATGACTTCCTGACTTGCCTCACCTCTCTCCTATAATTGTGCCATCATATTGGTGCCTTCCACTATGGGCCTTGACCCTTCACCTGTGTTTTTAAATGAAGACAAACTCCACGGCTTCCTGGCTGCCTCGTGTGGGACGGTTTTAAAGATGAAATGAAACAGAACAAGAAGAGCAGATGTATCATCTGAATCTCAGGCTTACCATACAGCTTCTGAATGGCCATCTTGTCATCCCAGCTGAGGATGAAGTCTCGGCCTAGCTTTTTGTAAAATGGAGACATCAAGGCGTTTTTAACAGGGGAGTGCTCCAGGCCCAGGGTGTGACCGATCTCGTGCGCGGTGACGATGAACAGATTCCTGCCTTTACCCCGGTTCAGAGACCACCTCTCGTCATTGTCGAAATGGGCTTCTCCTCTTCGGGGGAAGAACGCGTGGGCCAAGGCTCCGCCTGCAACAGACAGGGAAAGTAACCTAAGGACAGAGAAGAATTGCCGGGGACCCAAACATTGTCATACAAATGTTAAATAAATGAGATGAAATAATGAATGAATTCATACATTCCTCGATGCATCAGTCAGGAGGTTCTGTGGCCCAAAACTATGATTACATGAATCTCAGGTGGAAAATGAAACCTTTTATCACTTTAGCACTGATATTAGGAGGTCTGTAGACAATTCCCACCCAAGTCTTACATCTTTTTCTATTCCTCAATTCTACCTGATATCCCCTCTTTTTAATGCTGGAGGTCGGGACAATTCTCTCAGGATTGGATGGAGTGTCGGGTCAGTTCTCCATGGGTTGGATGGAGTGTCGGGTCAGTTCTCCATGGGTTGGATGGAGTGTCGGGTCAGTTCTCCATGGGTTGGATGGAGTGTCGGGTCAGTTCTCCATGGGTTGGATGGAGTGTCGGGTCAGTTCTCTCAGGATTGGATGGAGTGTTGGGTCAGTTCTCCATGGGTTGGATGGAGTGTCAGGTCAGTTCGCCATGGGTTGGATGGAGTGTCGGGTCAGTTCTCTCAGGATTGGATGGAGTGTTGGGTCAGTTCTCCATGGGTTGGATGGAGTGTCAGGTCAGTTCTCCATGGATTGGATGGAGTGTCGGGTCAGTTCTCCATGGGTTGGATGGAGTGTCGAGTCAGTTCTCCATGGGTTGGATGGAGTGTCGGGTCAGTTCTCCATGGGTTGGATGGAGATCGAACGAACGAACAAAAAGACTTGCATTTCTATCGCACCTTTCACAACCTCAGGACGTCCCAAAGCGCTTTGTAACCAATGAAGTACCTTTTGAAGTGTAGTCACTGTTGTAATGTAGGAAACGAGGCAGTCTCCCCTTCCCGTGCTAGAACCGCGATAGAAATTTGGTGTAAACGAGGTTTCTGCCGAACCTCCGGAGTTTCAGGGGCCGTGCGGGAACAGGCCCGAAGAAATTCACTCCCATGGAAGTGAATTCCACAGCCTCAAAGAAGAGGTTTCTCCTGCCCTCTGTTCTAAATCTCTAGCATTTCATTTTATATCTGTGGCCCCTTAGTTCTGGATCCCTCAACTACTGCAAACAGTCTGCTTCTATCTACCTTGTCCCATCCTTTCATAATTTTGTGCATTTCTACCAAATCGCCCTGTCATCTGCATTGTTCTAATGAGAAATGCCCAATTTTTCAAGTCTCTCTTCATATTTGTATTTCCTCATAACAGGCAGCCTCCTAATGAACCTGCATTGCACACTTACTATCCTTCCGATAGTGTGGAGTCCAAAACTGCAGACAGTACTCTAACTAAGGTTCAATATAGGCTCCTCATTACCTCCTGGCTTCTTGCATGATCTTCTTAATTCATCGTCTCAAATTGGTTCCACCACCAATATTAGTGACAACAGTGAGAGTTAAGCTTAATTTCATAACCACAGGATAAAATTTATATTAAAGGGGAAAAATGAGCTCGCACCCCCTTTGGGCAATAACTTTGCCTAGCGCATCGTGCCGTGGTACTGCCGGCCTCCCTCCCCTGATTAAAGGGGAGGGGCCTAGCGCAGCACGCACCGGGGCCCTGCTGTACCACCAGGGAGTGGGGTGCTGGCAAAATAGCCCGGCACTCAAGATCGGCCGGCATCCCGCAGGAGGAGGCCAGAGAGGGCAGGTGCTGGCAGGCGCCCCCTAATTATCGCCGCCCCGGCCGCAAAAATGCCACCCTGACCCTGTCGGACACAGGTCAGGGGGCGTGAGCCAAGTTTTCAGCCGGGGTGTGAGCGGGGTGCTGCGCATAGCGATGACATAATCGCTGGAGGCGCAGTGCCACGGGCTACCACCACCGCTAACCTCCCGCTGAATTTCGTGGGAGGCATTAGCGGCGCCGCGCCTGGGCGCTAGGAGCTTTGCGCCCTGTTAGCGCCCCCTTGGGAGGAGCAAAGCAACCGAATTTTTCTCCCTAAATAGATGCACCTAGTCTTTTGCCCAGTTTGGCTCCAGTCCTTACATTCATCCTTTAAAAGCCTGAATAGTTGTATTTTTATCGAACTCCCCTTCCTCCTAAACTGAAGGAACAGACTCGTGTTGGGCACAGGTACTGGGAGCCACCTCACATCTCAGCCCAACTTCATATGTGAACCAAGAGAGTGAGCGTTAGCAGGCTCTTCAACTGTGAAAGGCATCAGAGCTGAGCCTCATCTCCTGTCATTGTCACACACGCATTTCTTAGGGTGACTGGACAGCCAGCAGGAGCAGGAGCCCCAGTTGATATTTTTCCTCTCTCTTTTCGGAGTAACACTGAGGTCAATTTCCTCAAACAGTCCCAGAGATCCACACTGTTTAGGTGTTGCTATATAATGTCACAGTATCGGTAGAATGGGCCTAATGAATCAGCTCATGGAATCATAGAATCATAGAAGGAGGCCATTCAGCCCATCATGTCTGTGCCAGCTCTTTGAAAGAGCTCTCTATCCAATTAGTCCCACTGCTCTTTCCCCATAGTCCTGCAAATTTCTCCTTTTCAAGTATTTACCCAATTCCCTTTTGAAAGTTACCATTGAATCTGCTTCCACCGCCCTTTCAGCACGTGCATTCCAGATAATAGCAACTGGCTGCGTGAAAAATTTCTCCTCCTCTCCCCTCTGGTTGTGGTTCATGACCTGAATCCAGACACTAAGTAAGGTTGCATGTTAAATGTGAATCTTACGATGAGACAGCAGTCAGCACCTGGTCCATCGAAAGCGTTGCCAATTCCGTCATTGTGCTCGCCCTGATAGAACGCCAAACGGATGTCCGCAGGGCCGTCCATCACCTCCCAGAAGGTCAGCGGCGATACGTTGCTCCACAGCTCGAAAGCCGTTTTCACCGCCATCTTCACCCGGTTATGCTCCAGGTACCTGGGCCAGTTTATCATCTTGTACGTCAGATGGTGCTTGTACCATTTCTCTCCTAAGGGGGATCAAGCAAAGCCGGAGACACTGTGTGTGAGGTAACTCAGATCGTCATCGGCCAGTTACCGCATCGCATAGATAGCTATTCAGAACCTTTCAGAATGAGCACCTGGATTGAAGGACACCTCTGGTCCTTCCTGAAAAAAGACCTGCATTTATTTAGCACCTTTCACAACCTCAGAATGTCTCAAAGCGCTTTACAGCCAATGAAGGACTTTTTGAAGTGTAGTCACTGTTGTAATGTAGGAACAGGAAACACGGCAGCCAATTTGCAAACAGCAAGATCCCACAAACAGCAATGTGATAAGGACCAGATAATCTGTTACAGTGATGGTGGATGAGGGATAAATTTGGGCAGGACACCAGGAAGAGCTCCCCTGCTCTGCTTCAAAATAGTACCATGAGATCTTTTACTTGTAACTGAGATGGCAGACAGGGCTTCAATTTAATGGCCCAGAAATTCAGGTTGGGGGCTTCCTGCGGGTGCAAGCCCCCGACCTGCACTTACCTTGCACGCCGGCCATTGAGCTGTGGGCCCCTGTGGAATTCCGATCCGGGGCCTGGTCCAGCTGCCGGCGCGCAGTGCTTGCGTATCCCAGGGGTGCAGTTAGTTCGATGCGTCCCCTGGGATCACGTGGGCCATGGGGAGCCAATCGGAGCAGGGAATGCTCCATTCATAAGATTGACAGGAAGAGCTGTCAAGACTTATAAATACTACAGCCCCAAAACAGCACTAAATCTTCAAATACATTTTTAAAAAACACATCACATTTTAAAATAAACTATAAATTACATGAAATAACTATTTTAAATAATTTTAATTTTTGAAAAAAATAATTTTATTTTCTAACAGGGCTAAAAGTAAACTTACCTTGCTTTAAAGTATTTAAAAATAATAAACCTGTGGAAAAAATGTTTTAATTTTAATTAATTCACCACTTACCTTGTAAAAAGCAGGCGTTACGCCTGCTTTTTACATGTCTAACTTCTGCAGACTTAAAACCTGTAAAAAAAAAACGAAGTTCAATGCGCATGCGCAGCCTCTCCCGCGCACGCGTTCGACCTCTGAACCCCTTTGTTCAGGGGATCGGAAGTGCCAGTTTCCTGCGCATGCGCAGTGCATGCAGGAAACCGGCACTTCCATTGGGCTTACAGGTGAGTAACCCATGCGTACTCACCCGTGGAGACCCGAATTTCTGGGCCAATGTTTCATTCAAAAGACAGCCCCTCCAACAATATAGCACTCCCTCAGTACTGCACTGGAATTTCAGCCTAGATTATGTGCTCATGTCTCTAGTGTGGGGCTTGAACCCCTGACCTTCTGACTCTGAGGCAAGAGTGCTACCACTGAGCCACACCTGACACCATGAGAGAATGGACTCTGACAACTGTTGTTGAAAGTAACAAACAACAACAAGTTGCATTTATGTAGTGCCTTTAACATAGTAAAACATCCCAAGGAACTTCACAGGAGCATAATCAGGCAAAATTGACACTGAGCCAAAGAAAGAGATATTAGGATGGGTGACTAAAAACTTGGACAAAGAAGGAGGGAGAGGGGTAGAGATTTAGGAAGGGAATTCTGGAGCTTAGGGTCCAGGCGGCCGAAAGCACGGCCGTTCTTGGTGGTGTAAAGGAAATCGGGGTTGCACAAGAGGCCAGAGTCGGAGGAATGCAGAATTGTCGGAGGGTTGTAGGGGGAGGAGATTACAGAGATAGGGAGGGGCGAGACCAAGGGGGGATTTGAACACGAGGATGAGAATTTTTAAATCGAGGTGTTGGTGGACCAGGGTCCAATGTAGGTCAGCGAGCACAGGGGTGATGGGTGAATGGGACATGGTCCGAATTAGGACTCGGGGCAGCAGAGTTTTGGATGAGCTCAAGTTTATGGAGGGTGGAAGACGGGGGGCCGGCCAGGAGTGCATTGGAATAGTCGAGTCTGGAGCTAATAAAAGCACGGGTGAGGGTTTCGCAGCATATGGGCTGAGGCAGGGGCGGAGACGGAGATGCTTAACCCCAGATTCGTGCAGAAACACCATCCCAGCACACCTCCAAAATCTGCTCCTCAGCTAGGGTTACCCATATGGTAAGTTCTTAATTGCAGTCTGAAAAGGCACCAAATGAAGGAAATACTGTGGAGAATATTGTAATGGCGAGGCCAGTTACGGAGCAGGAGTGACGTGACTCTGGTCAGAGGTGTATGGCTGATGCTGCGTGTACTTGTGTGAGGGGAGGACAGGCATAAGAAAACCAAAAGGACAGCCAAGTTTATTTTTAGCAATTTAGCATCTATAATAAGTCTAGGTTTACATATTTTGATAGCACCCAGTGGCATGTCTAGGAATGGAAATTTGGATGGGCCAAACTTATGGTGGATGGAGAATGACCAAAGGTTACAGCTTTTCTTTCACCCATATTTTTGGGTTTCTGGGCTTGAACCTTTCCTATTTGATTGTGTAACAGCAACAGAAACATTAGACCAAAGACAGCTTTGTATAAATCCAATACCCAGCCAAAATACAGCACTTGAAGTGTACTGTTGAGGTACAACTGCCAACATCAAACGCTGAGGGATACAACCTGAAATATCGCCCCAGCAACGCAGCTCAACCCATCTCACACATCTCTACCTTATATGTCCCGTGGGGCTGGCACTGACGCACTCTCTAACACAAACACTGGGCCTAAATGAGCATTCCCCAAGTATTTACAGTTCATCACTAACGCTGACAGGGTCTCGCTGTGGGAAACTAATTCCGTCAGACAACACAACAAGATCTTCCTCATATTCAGCCAGTGGCTTCAAGCTCAGCGGCTACTGGGCTGGATCCAGCAGGTTTTCAGTTTGACATTATTCTCTTTATTCTCCCCCCACCCCCGCCGCTTCTCTTTGTTGTCAATTCTCTCCCCTTCTCTCATGAAGAGATCGATTCCTTGCCAGGTTACGGTTTCGTGGGAACCAGCCACACCCCAAGTGGTTTTTATTCATTGGTGAGACCTGACAATGAGCACTTGTAGGCTATTCAACCACGGCGGGCACCGCAGCAGTGTTCACACAAGTCTACTTCCAGCAGGGGCCATTAGATAGCGATAGTGGTTGGGATCGGTGGCAAATGTTCACCTCCTTATCTCAGGGATGTTGACGCTAATCGTAGGGTCCCAAGTGGCACCTCGGATCAGTTTACTTAGCATAGACCCTCCATTCCCGGCTTACGGGATGTTTGTCTCTGAAACAGGTTGTCTCCTGGCGCTAATCAAATGATGGCATCTTTGACAGACAATGTGTTTATTTGCAGATTCATAACCAAACCATTCCGGAGACAGAAATGGATATAAATAGCTGGCACATCTCATACTGTGTAAACTTATAGAGGAGTGCCTTGTGCCAAAATGCTTAATTTATCAAGGGGATTTAGTTCTAGAATCAGTTCAAAATATAAAGAAATATTAAAGAATCAACAGGTTCTGGGCAACAGTGGACTTGCTCATTAGGACAGAATGTAAACTTACATAGAAAATACAACACAGAAACAGGCCGTTTGGGCCTACCAGTCTTTGCTGGTGTTTATCCTCCACGTGAACAGCAATCCTAATCCCATTCTCCCTCCACCCCATCCCCCCAACCCCCATTCCCGAATCTCTTTATTCCCCCTTTCCTTCAACCACCGACCTAACCCGTCCGTAAATGTTGACCCGGTCCCTGCATCAATCACTAACTCTGGTAACAACAGAAAATGCTGGAAAAACTCAGCAGGCCAGGCAACATCCGTGGAGAGAAAAATAGAGTCAACGTTTCAGGCCTCTGTTCAAGGAAGAAGCGGAGCGCCCTCAGGCCATTCTGGTGGGGGATGGAGGTGTAGAGGGATTGTAAGTTCATTGGTGAAAAGGAGGCGGTTGGGGCCAGGAAACTGGAAACTGTTAAAGTGGCGGAGTGCGTCCGAAGAGTCGGGGATGTAGGTGGGAAGAGACTGGACAAGGGGAGAAAAGATAGAGTCGAGATAGGAAGAGATAAGTTCCGTGGAGCAAGAACAGGTTGAAACGATGGGTCTACCAGGGCAGTCCTGTTTGTGGATCTTGGGAAGGAGGTAGAAGTGGGCTGTGCGGGGTTGGGGAACTATGAGTTTGGCGGCCGTGGGGGAAAGATCTCCAGAGGAGATGAGGTCAGTGACAGTCTTGGAAACTGTGGTTTGATGTTCGGTAGTGGGGTCATGGTCCAGGTGGAGGTAGTTCTGGTAGTTCATTCCAAAGTCTCGCAACCCTCTGTGTAATAAAGTTTCTCCTGCTCTCTGTCCTAACTCTCTTACATTTAATCTTCTACCTATGTTCCATCCTTCGAGGCCCCCTCAATCGCTGAAACAATCTGTTTCTATCTACTCTCTTAGCGTTTGAACTTGATAATCGACAGCTCTTTATTCAGAGGCCTTTTGGCCAGGTGCAGACTTTTCTGAGTACCTCTAGTTCAATTCAGCTTCTGGAATTGATACTTGAGAGTGAGTGTTCCTCTTTGTCCCACCCAATTTTCAGGCAGTACTTGGGTGGGCTGGTGAGGCGAGGGGGGGAGATTGACAAAATGGGGCTGGGTCCCGTTAAACTGGAATCCCACCCAGTGGATCTTCTGACATCCACCGTGAGGAAGTTCCTCAGTTATAAGAATGTTTTTCCTTTGAAGTTGAAGCATTTCCTTGAAGATGGTATCAAGCGTTAGCTTGCCTTGCATTAGGCATCAAAGCAACGATAGTGTCTTACCCCTTGATAACTAACCCCAAACCGCACTTTATAATGACGTCTATAGATAACAATTAAATCACAGTCCCTGGAGCAGCACAGAAATTACATCTCTGTCAATCTGCACACGTTAACATTTTAAACAGATTGCTCCAGCCATCAGATGAAATCCCGTATTATCTTTTCTACAAATTGAGGGTCTTCATCCTCCATTTTGTATCCAGCAAAGAAAAGGCAGCCTCCAGGTTAAACCTAGTTATTTTAAAATCGTGTCAAATAAAGACCTGACGTTCTGTTTTCACCCCCCACCCCCTCACTTTAAAGAGAGCCAGGCCGGCCAATAGAAGGAAATAAGGGTTGACTGGCCACAAACAACTGAACATTGGAATGTACAGCAATTTCTGCAAGATAGTCCGTACAAAGCAACAGGAAGTCCACTTTCGATATGGGAGATGACAGATCCAGTTGTATTTCTAGGGCAATGCAAGTTTTTTTTTAATTGCAGAGTTTTAAAGCGTAGCAATTCAGCCAAGTTAAGCATTAACAGAAGATTAAATGTAGACCGGAGCTGTTGTACGGTGCTGTCTGGAAGATCAGTGTGGAACGGTTCCCAGTTGGAATAATCACAGTTCTCTGGAAGATAAGGCAGTTCCTGCACTTTTACTGGAAGCTAAGTAAACAATTAGTTTGGTGCAGAACACTAAACCATTACAGCTTTCCAGAGAAACATCACTGCAGCAGACCGCTGGGCTTTTGCTTATCCAGACTCCCCCCATACAGAATCAGAGACAGTTTTGGGTCTTAACTTTTTGTGTGTGAGTTTTGGTGTGAGGGAGGGATGTCATCGCTGGGGGTGAAAATTCGTTGTCACTCGGTGCACCCATTAAGCACCATTGGGTTCAAAGTGCGTTCGGTGCAGAGTAAATCTCCCTCTACTCTGGGTTGGATTTTGCCAGCCCTGGGGAGGCAGATTCGGAGGCGGGTCTGCTGGGAAAATGGCAGAATCTGGGGGCGGGTGCCCAACCCGCCTCCGTACCATCTTCCCAGGAGGCGGGTAGCCGTCCCGCGCCGGGTCCCGTCTCCTTGGAGGCAGGAAGGGGATTACAGCCACTTAACTGCCTGTTAACAGGTAGTTAACAGGCAGATAAGAGGATTATCCCCATTTTGCCCACACAAGTGCGGGCTTCCAGAAGGCTCCGAAACCCGCCAGGGTCACTGAGACGAGTAGTGGGTCTGCGGGGGTTGGGGGTGCAAAAGTGTGCTGTGAAGGTAAGTGATGGGTGCAAGTGTGGAGAGGTGAGTATGTGAGGTAAGTGGAAAGTGTTAGAAAAAGTTTACTTACCTTTGTTTCTTCCTGCAGGCTTCAGTCGGTGGGTATGCAGAGAGTCTCGCACCTCCGTGGTAGAGATGACAGATGGCCGTTGCATTCTCCAATGCAGCAACCATCTAATTTCTGCAAAAGAAAGAGGTTTGATGAGGTCTTGAATTCAAGAACTCATCAAACTACAGAGAATGTCAGTGTTTGACAGCTTCACAGAGCTGTCAAACGATGACAATTCATCTGTCAAACATTTTTGATCGATGAAACGTCATACGTTGACGTTCTCTGTAACCGGCTTTCCCTTAATTGGCCTGCTAAGCCCGCTGGAAGTTGATGGAGGCGGGACTGAAACCCGACAAGTGGGAGTCCCGCCTCCAAAAGCTCCCCATTGGCAAAATCCAGCCCCCTGTCTCTGCCTCCCCCACGGCACAAGTGTAAAATTTCCAGTGTCGACATGACTGATCCTTGGGCCCTGTCAGAGTGAGACATTCGTTTAGTGCTTGTTCATGGACGGTGATCTGCAGTGGCCAAGAAATTTCCCAAATTCATTTTATTTCTGTCCCTTATAGCCATCAAAAATGGGAGCCCTTCATTCCGTCAGTTTGTGTGAAATTGAGCCCAGGACACGTGTCTAGTTTCACTAGATTGATCCCTGGGGTGAGAGGGTGATCCTATGAGGAGAGATTGAGTAGATTGGGCCTATACTCTCTGGAGTTTAGAAGAATGAGAAACATATAAGATTCTGAGGGATTGACAGGGTAGATGCCGAGAGGTAGTTTCCCCCGGCTGGAGAGTCTAGAACACAGGGGGCATAGTCTCAGGGTAAGGGTCGGCCATTTAAGACTGAGATGAGGAGGAATTTCTTCACTCAGAGTGTAAAGTCTGTGGGTTATATGGTGAATTAATACACAGACTACAAGAGTAACTTTAACAGGACTTTACTATTCGAAGGTCAGGGCGAATCTGCCCAATAAATCCTTACACAGCACTTATATACCGGTGTGGTCACTCCCGGTATTACAGTATACAGCAGCCAAGATAAAGTAGTGCAACGCCTAAAATAGTTCTCTTAAAGGTGGACGGTTACATACAATAGTTCTCTTAAAGGTAGAACGGTTACATACACTACAATCCTCCCTTTTTAGCTTACAACATACTTATTCCCCATTAAACATAACATATATCCAACTTCATGTAAAAACAGTTCACAGATGTAGTCTCTGCGGAAACAGTTCACAGATTCAGTCTCTGCGGGAAACAGTTCACAGATTCAGTCTCTGCGGAAAACAGTTCACAGATTCAGTCTCGGTGTAGTCGGTTCACGTTGCTGGAGTGACTCATCCAATAGTCCTTCACTGGACTTAACAGCTTGAACTTCCGTCACTTCTGAACCAGCATTGTTGACTTCTAAAAGCTTGAGTACCTTGGGAAGTTTTTCTACTTCCAAACTGATTTGGTTCCGTACGGAGAGACCACGTGCGTGACCTGGTAGAGGTGATAATGGTTCAGATGGTCATCATCTTCTGCTTCGTCTTTTCCTTTTCTGCTTCTTGGAGACTCTCTGGGCTCCACTGTCAGCTGCCAGCTGCATGCACCGTTCCTCCTTCTCGTCCTCCTTTTTCCGTAGTAGCGCCACCATCTCCCGATGTTCCTTAGACTTTAGGTGATTCTTCATGGTTTCTGCACTTTGGGAGTTTTCATCACAAGCTGGGCAGAGCAGGTCATCGTAATATTCGGTGTTGTCCAACAGGTCATGGTAATATTCGGTGTCGTCCTGAGCTAGGCCAGCGAGAGGGTCTTCTATTTCCTCCATACCCAGCTGGACGTTAGCCAGCTTTTGTTCCAAATCCAGACATCTTTCCTGAAGAGACTTCTTCATGCGTTCAGTTTCATCCAGCTTTTTCTGGGCTTCCTGCAAGTCTTTTACTACTGACCTCATTCGTGATTTCAATACTTCAACTTCATTGGGAGATTGATTGATTGTATTATTCAATCCCTCTACTGGAGCAGCTGTTTCAGCATTCTGTTGTTCAACATTGACGTGAATCAGCGTACTTTTGGCATCCAAGGTTTGCTCTGCTGCCATCTTCTCAGTCTGTGTTGCAACCTCAGCTATTCCAATAACTTTTGGGAGCTCCAAACCCCTCTCCTTTGAAGATTTAGACTCATGTCCAAATTGTTCCCATTTCAGAGTCTTGTCCCTCAGCATATGAAGGAGTTGGCTGACCGTTGACTCTTCTGACCTCATCCGTTTCCCAGTAGCTGCAGGGCTGTTTACAACCTTGCCCTGGGGCTCCTTTGCTGTTTCTACTTCGCCATCATCCGCAGCCTCCACCATTCGAATTTCCACAAATGAATCGTCCGGTGATGCTGCACCCAACTTCAGTAGGAGCTCGGAATTCATGGCGACCAACTCAGCCTTTTCTGCCTGCAATCTGCTAACAAGCGCCTTCAGTTGCTGAACATCTTGCTCCACCAGATTAGAGCACGCACCTTCAGAAACCGAATCAGCTTTGATTCGTTTGGCCTCCTTGCGCAGATGGTTTGTGTGCTCCTGCTCCCTTTTCTCCCTCAGCTGTTTCTGTTGTCTTTCCAGATTCTCCCACTCTGTGTCAAAGAATGTTTTCATTGCTTTTATCTCTTGCTCGAGACGGCAACTCAATTGTTCTAATTGCTGTTGTAATTTGAAATGGAGTTGAGTTCGAGCCCGGTGTTCCTCAGACTTGTACATGTCTGTAAACTGGACAGACTCAGAATTCTCTGCCAAACTATGTTGTTGTTGTTCAGTGGAATTCTGTTCTGAAACTTTGTTCTCCTTTGAAGCATCAGTATTTATGCACTCCTTCGTTTTTCCAACCTTAGTCAGCAAGTCCATTTTAGACTTGTCTTTCGCACCTGGGCTGGTCTTGTCGTCATCCGTTTCAGAGTCTGAGCTGATTGTCTTCACCGAGTTCTCACTCGTTATTGCTTTTAGGTAGTGCCATTCCATGTTTATTTCCCTGATCCACTCCTGTCCCAGAAGTGGTGGACCTCCCTCAGGTAGTACATATAAGTCCATTCCTTGGTGTTCTTTGCCCCGTCTCTCACCTTGACTTGTATCTTTCCCATGGGGTATACTTTATGCCCCGTGTATGTCTGCAATGCGATCTTGGTATCTCTCAAGGGTATATGTGAGAATAGCCGGTTGTAATCCCTTCGATTTATGACTGATAGGGCTGATCCTGTGTCCAATTCCATTTTCACTTGGACTCCGGCTACTTTTAGTGTGACCCAGATAGTTTGTAGGTCAGCTTCCTTACTCACATTGTGAATTCTCAGACTACCCAGTTCCTGGCCGTTCGGGTCTGAATCCGAATTCTGTTCATCTGAACTCTTCTCAGCCACCTTGTGTACCTTGCTGTACTTTTCCTGCGGTGACTTTTTTCTGTTGTTGGTCTTTTTTCCTGACCGGCATACTTTAGCTATGTGACCAAGCTTGCCACATTTTCTACATTCCTGGTTTTTAAACCAGCATTGGTTCTGGTCGTGTGTTTTCTTCCCACGATAACATTTTGTTGTACCCGAAGTCATTTGATCCACGCTGAGTACCGCTGCCTTCAGCTGCATTTCCGCAGTGCCTCTCGCGGCTGCTTCGTGTGATGCTGCAATAAGGACAGCCTTGTCAAGTGTAAGATCGTTCTCTTCGAGCAGTCGCTTTTGTGTTCCTTCCTTCGACAACCCGCACACGAACTTGTCTCTCAATGCCTCTGTCAGATTTTCCCCAAACTGGCAGTATTTCGCTAGTCTACGCAGTTCGACCAAGTATTCCACGTTGCTTTCCTCTTTCCGTTGCGTTCTCGCATAAAATTTGAATCGTTCCGCCAACATCAGCGGTGTGGGGTTCAAATGATCCTTCAGGACAGCAACAATATCAGCGAAAGTCTGATCCGCCGGTTTAGCTGGTGATAGAAGATGCTTCAATAGCCCGTATGTCTTCGCCCCCATTGCGTTTAATAAGGTGAGAGCTTTATCATCATCTGCTATTTTATTGGCCTCACAATATATCTCGATGCGTTCTACGTACTTGGCCCAATCTTCCACCTCGGAATCGAAGTTGTTGATGTTACCATGCTTAGGCATCTTCACTATCTTTTTGAGAAACCACAACGAATTTGTTCGTTACTTTTTTTTTCCAAAAATGGCGGTTTCCCACGCTTGTCTTCTTCCCCGCCCACTTTCAAAATGGCGGTTTCCCGCTTCTGTCTTCTTCCCCGCCTACTGGCGGCTTCCCGCGTTTCTTCCCCTGGCGGGAGGGGTAAGCTTTCCTTCGGGCGACGACCGCTGGCTTTCGGAGTTCGCAGCCTGCGCGCCGGCTTCAGTGCGTTCCTTGTTCCCTTTTCTCGGCAGGGCAACCGGCGCTGGGGACAACCCGTTGACGGCGAACAGTTCCAGCCGCTGGCTGAATCTCCTCGGTCTCCCTCGCTCGGCTCTGTCTCACCCGCTCGCTCGGGCTCTGTCTCTCCCTCAGCGGCTTCCAATCGCGCCTCCCAGCCCTCTCGCAGTCCGGTCCTTTCCTCCCCCGGCTGCGGCTGAGTTCTCCGCGGTTTCTTATTTTTATTTCTTCCCGCGCCTTACGATCCCGGTCGCAACGCCTCGCGGCCTCGGTAGCTGCCCGGCCTTTCGCTGGTCGCGGTCGAGCTGTCTCACGACGCTGTTGCGTCTCCCAGCCCGCTTGTAGCCCGGTCTCTCACACCGGCTGCGTTCCCGCTTGTAGCCCGGTCTCTCACACCGGCTGCGTTCCCACTTGTACCGCGGCTTCCGTGCCCTATGCTGTCCCAGTCTCAGCGCCTCTGGGCCCGACTTCTGTCCGGCTCCTTTCCCCCGACCGTGGTCGAGTTCACCGCCCTTATCCTCCGTTTCTTTTTATTTTCCCCCTACTCACAGTCAACGTGGCCGACTTGCTTCTCTTGGCTGATTGGCTCACTCACCGCCGTGGCAGAAGGGACAATAACAGCCTGTTGCTGATGGAAGGCTTCATGTCTGAATCCTTCCTTCTTCCTTGCTCTGCAGACTCGAGTCTTCTCTCAGCAGAACGACGAGGGCGGGTGCCTCTTCTCGACACACCCGAAGCAGTTAACGAGCGTCAGGGCGAATCTGCCCAATAAATCCTTACACAGCACTTATATACTGGTGTGGTCACTCCCGGTATTACAGTATACAGCAGCCAAGATAAAGTAGTGCAACACCTAAAATAGTTCTCTTAAAGGTGGACGGTTACATACAATAGTTCTCTTAAAGGTAGAACGGTTACATACACTACACAGAGAGTTGTGAATCTTTGGAATTCTCTACCCCAGGGGGCTGTGGATGCTGAGTTGTTGAGTATATTCAAGGCTGAGATAGATAGATTTTTGGACTCTAGGGGAATCAAGGGATATGGAGATTGGGCGGGAAAGTGGAGTTGAGGTCGAAGATCAGTCATGATCTTATTGAGTGGCGGAGCAGGCTCGAGGGGCCTACTCCTGCTCCTATTTCGTATGTTCTTATGTGTCCTGGCAGAACACTAACCCAAGCACTAATTGATATTTTCTTTTCAGGCAATTGTTTGGACACCTCAGCAGCCAAACTGAGATGTGTTGCTATGGTTAACACTGAAAATAAGAATGCTGGTTTTTTATGCCTTCCCAGCTTCTCCTGACATTGTTTACTCCTTGCGTCAGGATAGTTGCTTGGGCAGTCGGCATTCTTCAACACCTCGCTCAAATGGGCATTATTCGTGTGTAAGTCTCAACTATTTGATCTTGGGAGGACTCACTGTCATCAGCTGATGTCCACACACACACAACACATCCAGAAATACTGGGAATCCTGTCTGACTTTAGCCCTCCCTAATCCTGCTGGTCATTTGTGATGGGGTATTTTCCTGCAGCTTTGCTAAGTCAGGACAGACTAGTGATCGATACTGCAACCTTCCTGGACTGAATGGCACAGTTACTCACTGGGTCAACTCACTGAACCATTGTGAGAATTAAGAGAAACACTGTAAGCACCTGCAGCGATACAAGAAAGAAAAAAAGGACTTGCATTTCTATCATGCCTTTCACGACCACTGGACGTCCCAAAGCGCCTTACAGCCAATGAAGTACTTTTGAAGTGTAGTCACTGTTGTAATGTAGGAAGCGCAGCAGCCAATTTGTGCACAGCAAGCTCACACAAACAGCAATGAGATAAACAAACAGATCATCTGTTTTTAGTGCATGTTGATTAAGGGATAAATATTGGCATGGACAACCAGGAGAACTCCCCTGCTCTTCTTCGAATAGTGGCATTGGATCCTTTACGTCCACCTGAGAGGGCAGGCGGGGCCTCGGTTTAATGTCTCATCCGAATGACGGCACCTCCGACAGTGCAGCGCTCCCTCAGAGCGGCGGAGCGGACCTGGGTGTGAGGAGCGCGGCATAAAAGCAGCGGCAGCAGCGAGGCCCGACCAGAGCGGCGGAGCGGACCTGGGTGTGAGGAGCGCGGCATAAAAGCAGCGGCAGCAGCAAGAGAGAGAGGTCAAAAGTAATCAAAGTGTGGCGTCACCAGAAAGCAGGTAAGTGATTGGTTGGTGAGTATTTCTCTCTTTCTCCTTTTTTCCCAAACTTAAAATCTGTGGTTTATAGTTTCTAAGCTCTGAGGTGTAGCGGGGGTGGCTGGTAACCAAAAATTTAACTTAATTTAATGGAAGTAAAGGGTAAGTCATGTCAGGACAGCTCAGCCCCGTAGTTTGCTCCTCCTGTACTATGTGGGAAATCAGGGACACTTCCTGTGTCCCTGACGACCATGTGTGCAGGAAGTGTGTCCAGCTGAAGCTACTGACAGACCGCATTGCGGCACTGGAGCAGCGGATGGATAGATATTGGAGCATTCGCGAGGCTGAGGAAGTCATGGATAGCACGTTTAGGGAGGTGGTCACACCGCAGGTAAAGGTTGCACAGGCAGAAAGGGAATGGGTGACCATCAGGCAGAATACTAGGCGCAGGCAGGTAGTGCAGGAATCCCCTGGGGTCATCCCCCTCTCAAACAGTTATACCATTTTGGATACTGTTGGGGGGGATGGCTTAACAGGGGAAGGCAGCAGCAGCCAACCTCCTGCCACCAGGGGTGGTTCTGCTGCACAGGACGGGAGGAAAAAGAGGGGTAGAGCTATAGTGATAGGGGATTCTATTGTAAGGGGAATAGATAGGCATTTCTGCGGCAGCAAACGAGACTTCAGGGTGGTGTGTTGCCTCCCTGGTGCAAGATCAAGGATGTCTCGGCAAAGCTGCAGAAAATTTTGGAAAGGGAGGGTGAACAGCCAGTTGTCGTGGTGCATATAGGTACTAACCCTATAGGTAAAGAACGGGATCAGGTCCTAAAAGCTGAATATAGGGAGTTAGGAGGTAAATTTAAAAATAGGACCTCAAAGGTAGTAATCTCAGGATTGCTACCAGTGCCACGTGCTAGTCTGAGTAGAAATAGAAGGATACTTCAAATGAATACGTGGCTAGAGGAATGGTGCAAGGGGGAGGGATTCAAATTCCTAGGACATTGGAACCGGTTCTGGGGGAGGTGGGACCAGTACAAACCGGACGGTCTGCACCTGGGCAGGACCGGGACCGATGTCCTTGGGGGAGTGTTTGCTAGTGCTGTGGGGGAGGGTTTAAACTAAAATGGCAGGGGGTTGGGAACCTGAGCAGGGAGACAAAGGAAAGGGAAACAAGAATAGAAGCAAAAGACAGGAAGGAGAAAAACAAAGGTGGCAATCAGAGAAATCAAGGCCTAGAAATTCACTTGGGCGCGGGCAGCTCGCTCGCGCCCAAAAGTTAGCGCTGGGCGGGGAGGCATTAGCGCACGCCGTATATTCGTCTTCTGCGCCCCAATTCGGAAGCGGGCGCTATACCAGGGTGTGCCAGCCTCCGTTTGGGGCGCAGCAACTGAATATCGGCGCGCTAGTTGCTGCAGCACCACCCGATGCGGTGCGGCAGGCTGCGGTACTGCAGGCCTCCTCCTTCTCTTAAGGGGGAGGTGCCTGCAACGGCCGGAGCCCCGATCGCGAGTGCCGGCAAAAGAGCCCGGCACAACGGAGACGTGCCGGGCTCCACGGAAACCAGCCGGCAATGTCGCGGGGGGGGGGTGGAGGAGGCCGGGGAAGGAGGTGCGGGCAGGCGGCCGCCGAAAAAGCGGCCGGCCGCACCTTCAGCTTTAAAGCGCCCCACTATGGCAGCAGGACGGCCCCGTTTTCTGTTCGCTGTTTGCGCCCGCTTCGGAGGAGGCGGGCGCAAATAAATATGGGGATCGGCGCGGTTTCAGGGCGTTATGGGCCACCGCGCACACCGATGACGTCATCGGGCCCGGCGCAGCACTAACGGCTACCGCCGCCAATACCGCTGCACTCAATTTCCGCGCTACCACCCCGCCGGCGCAAAAGACCTCTTTAGGCGCTAAGTGGGCGCAAGGCCCACTGAATTTCTAGGCCCAAGGGTTTAAAACAAACATGGCCACAGTAAATAATAATTCTAAAAGGTCTAAGAGCGTTAAAAAAACAAGCCTGAAGGCTTTGTGTCTTAATGCAAGGAGCATTCGTAATAAGGTGGATGAATTAGCAGCGCAAATAGAGGTAAATGAATATGATATGATTGGAATAACAGAAACATGGCTCCAGGGGGACCAAGGCTGGGAACTCAACATCCAGGGGTATTCAATATTCAGGAAAGATAGGCAAAAAGGAAAAGGAGGTGGGGTAGCATTGCTGGTTAAAGAGGGGATTAACACAATTGTAAGGAAAGATATTAGTTCTGATGATGTGGAATCTGTATGGGTAGAACTGAGAAATACCAAGGGGCAGAAAACATTAGTGGGAGTGGTGTATAGACCCCCAAACAGTAATGCAGAGGTTGGGGATGGCATTAAACGGGAAATTAGAGAAGCGTGCAATAAGGGCACAGCAGTCATCATGGGTGACTTTAATCTACATATAGATTGGGCTAACCAAATTAGTAACAATACTGTGGAGGAGGAATTCCTGGAGTGTATACGGGATGGTTTCCTGGACCAATATGTCGAGGAACCAACTAGGGATCAGGCCATCTTAAACTGGGTATTATGCAATGAGAAAGGATTAATTAGCAATCTTGTTGTGTGAGGCCCCTTGGGTCGGAGCGATCATAATATGATAGAATTCTTCATTAAGATGGAGAGTGAAGTAGTTGACTCAGAGACTAAGGTCCTGAATTTAAATAAAGGGAAATATGATGGTATGAGATGCGAGTTGGGTAGGATTGATTGGGTAATGTCACTCAAAGGGTTGACGGTGGATAGGCAATGGCAAACATTCAAAGATCGCATGGATGAACTACAGAATTTGTTTATCCCAGTTTGGCATAAAAATAAATCAAAAAAGGTGACTCAACCATGGCTAACAAGGGAAATTAGGGATAACATAAGATCCAAAGAGAGGACATATAAATTGGCCAAAAAAAGCAGCAAACCTGAGGATTGGGAGCAGTTTAGATTCTGCAAAGGAGGACAAAGGGATTAATTAAGAGGGGGAAAATAGATTATGAAACTAAGCTTGCAGGGAACATAAAAACTGACTGTAAAAGCTTTTATAGATATGTAAAGAGAAAAAGATTGGTGAAGTCAAGTGTAGATCCCTTACAGTCAGAATCAGGGGAATTTATAATGGGGAACAAAGAAATGGCAGACCAATTAAATACATATTTTGGTTCTGTCTTCACAAAGGAGGACACAAATAACCTCCCAGAGATGTCAAGGAACATAGGGACTAATGAGAGGGAGGAACTGAAAGAAATCAGTATTTGCAGGGAAATGGTGTTGGGGAAGTTGACGGGATTGAAGGCCGATAAATCCCCAGGGCCTGATAATCTACATCCTAGGGTACTTAAGGAAGTGGACCTGGAGATAGTAGATGCATTGCTGGTCATCTTCCAGAACTCGATAGACTCTGGAACAGTACCCATGGATTGGAGGGTAGCTAATGTTACCCCACTAGTCAAAAAAGGTGGTGGAGAAAAAGCGGGGAATTATAGACCGGTAAGCCTGACATCGGTAGTGGGGAAAATGCTAGAGTCTATTATAAAAGATGTAATAGCAGAGCACTTGGAAAGCAGTGACAGGATCGGACAAAGTCAACATGGCTTTACAAAAGGTAAATCGTGCTTGACTAATCTACTGGAATTTTTTGAGGATGTAACTGGTAAAATAGATAAGGGAGAACCAGTGGATGTGGTGTATTTGGACTTTCAGAAGGCTTTTGATAAGGTCCCACATAAGAGATTAGCTTGCAAAATTAAGGCACATGGGATAGAGAACTGGTAGGCAGACAGAAAGCAAAGAGTTGGACTAAACGGGTCGTTTTCCGAGTGGCAGGCAGTGACTAGTGGGGTACCGCAAGGATCGGTCCTAGGACCCCAGCTGTTCACAATATATATTAATGATCTGGGCGAGGGAATTGGATGTAGTATCTCCAAATTTGCAGACGACACAAAGCTGGGTGGGAGGTTATGCTGTGAGAAGGATGTCGTGAAACTCCAGTGTGATTTGGACAGGTTGGGTGATTGGGCAGAAACATGGCAAATGCACTATAATGTGGATAAATGTGAGGTTATCCGCTTTGGTGGCAAAAACAGGAAGGCAGATTATTTGAATGGCAATAGATTGGGAGAAGGGGAAGTGCAAAGAGACCTGGGTGTTCTTGTGCACCAGTCGCTGAAGGTAAGCATGCAGGAGCAGCAGGCGGTTAAGAAGGCAAATGGTATGTTGGCCTTCGTAGCAAGAGGGTTCGAGTACAGGAGCAAGGATGTCTTGCTGCAATTGTACAGGGCCTTGGTGAGACCGCACCTTGAGTATTGTGTGCAGTTTTGGTCGCCTTATCTGAGGAAGGATGTTCTTGCCATGGAAGGAGTGCAGCGAAGATTCACCAGGCTGATACCTGGGATGGCAGGAATGACGTATGAGGAGAGATTGGCTCAATTGGGCTTATACTCACTGGAGTTTAGAAGATTGAGAGGTGAGCTTATCGAAACCTATAAAATTGTGTCAGGCCTGGACAGACTAGATGCAGGAAGGATGTTCCCGATGGCGGGGGAGTCCAGAACCAGGGGTCATAGTCTAAGGATAAGGGGTAAGCCATTTAGGACTGAGATGAGGGGGAATTTCTTCACCCAGAGAGTGGTGAACCTGTGGAATTCTCTACCACAGAGGGCGGTGGAGGCCAGCTCATTAAATATATTCAAGAAAGAGTTGGATATATTTCTTAAGGCTAAAGGGATCAAGGGATATGGGGAGAAAGCTGGAACAGGTACTGAATCTGGATGATCAGCCATGATCTCATTGAATGGCGGAGCAGGCTCGAGGGGCCGAATGGACTACTCCTGCTCCTATCTTCTATGTTTCTATGTTTCTATGTACTGCACTGCACTAGAGTGTCAGCCTGGATTTAGTGCTGAAGTGTTCTGGAGTGGGACTTGAACCACAACCTCCTGACTCAGAGGCGAGAGTACTAATACTGAGCCAGGGTGGGGTCCATTCGGCCACTGCAACTTCGACGGAAGATCGATGGAAATGCTGTTTACATGGTGTGTCTGGTGTTTCAGCTGGGCATCAGCTGCAGTTACAGCAGCTTATCAGGAGACCTCACCCTAGGAGATTCTCGGTGAATATATTTGCACTAAATTCCTCATTGTTTAAATGAAATAAATTTTTAGAAAAATATTTTATGGAACAAGTTCTGGGATTAGGACATGATTACCACACTGATCTTGGGAGCTGGGACTCCAAGCCAAGTCCCAGTTGAAGGTAGGGGCTACAACACCATAGCACTGACTCCCTGACTCATGCTCCCTTTGAGTGCAACTCCCCACAAGGAGGGCAGGATCTGTGAATTTTCCCCGCTATCCCATGCGGTAGTCTAGTGTTTATGGTCCTGGACTAGCAGCCAGATTGTTGTAAGGGCTAAAGTCCTTAAGGGAAGGGAACCTGTCCTCCCTCCCTGTTCTGGCCTACCTGTGACACCACTCCCACAATATAATGTTGACTCTTACACTGCTTGGTTATCAGGGCAACCAGATGTGTGCAATAAATGCTGCACCACTAGCATTCCCCACATCCTGAAATCAAATATCGTCAAAAATGAGGAGGGTGATTCACTCCTGTAATACATTCTGAAAATGCCGGTCACACTTACCTACATAGCAGTCCCTATAACGAAAGAACTTGCATTTATGTAGCACCTTTCACATCCTCAGGAAGTCCCGATGCACTTCACAGCCGATGGATTGCTGTTGTAGTAGCGGCCAAGATAGCAAGGTTCCACCAACCGTAGTGAGATGAATGACCAGTTAATGTGTGTTAGTTAGTTGAGGGATAAAGGTTGGCCAGGACACCGCGAGGACTCCCCTGCTCTTCTTTGAAAAATGCCAGTGGGATCTTTTAAGTCCACTTGAATAGGTGAACAGGGTTTTGGTTTAAAGTTTTCTCCGAAAGACGGCACCTCTGACAATACAGCGCTCCCTCGGTACTGCACTAAAGTGTCTGTCGGCTTAGATCATGCACTCAAATCCGACAATGGGGCTTGAACCTTCTAAGTCAGAGGTAAGAGTACTGCCAAGTTGACCCTGTATTTCAAAAGGTAATTCATTGTACAAAGCTTTTTGAGGTATTTTGATTTGATAAGGTGATTTAAAATAATGATTGAATTTATGTAACTGTCTCTATACATGTCTGCCAGTACTGTCTAAACATTACTCACTACGACTTGTCACCTCCACACAAGTAAAGTACTTTTCTGACCACTTTAGTTTGACACTGTCTTTTTAAAATAAGAACTCACTTCGAAGTTTGAATTTTCAACCCTTCAAATTCTAGTCAAACCAGAGATATTTTATTGCTGTTAATTACACATGTACGATTCAGTCAAAAAAATTAACTTCAAAGTATCTCAAAGCAAGCTCAAAGAACAAAAGCCTTTGTCTCGGCCTGAGTGTTTATCTCAGCACAGTAATGAACTAAAACACTGCCTGACTTAGATTCCAGGCTCCTTGTCTGTCATTTTCACTAATGAGCGAGACAGATAACCCTCAGTAACTTCAGAACTCCTTCCAAAGGGCAAGCAGTTGGTGACTTGAACTCTTGAAATACAGACACATGTTGTCCGGCCCAATAATTACAGAGGAAACCGAGGAAGAAGCCGGATGACAGCAGGAAGAGGAATCCGAGAGTTCATCATACCCGATAGGACCGCAGTCTTTCTCATTGACCCACCTAGGTTCGGTTTGTTCCAAAACAACAATATAAATCCACTTGACAGGGTCATCCTGGCAGCCACCTGATACACATGACCGGATGATGAACCCAGAGCTCTGTTGGGACCTGGATAGGGTGTGCCAACTCTCCAGGATAGTCCTGGAGCCTCCAGGAATTAAAGATTAATCTCCTGGGCACTGCCTCCAATAACATTGGAGAGAATTTATTGGGGCATTAAAAAAAATACTTTCTTTTCCATTTTCTTGGAACACTTTCATTTATTAGTTATAAAAATATTGGAGACGGGGGGGAAAAGGCTGTTTGACTGACAGTCAAGAATCATCTAATCGGGCAACAAAGAGCCTGTTTGCTTTCCGATGGGCAGGGGAAGGCGGGGCCCCGTGAGGATGGACGTGTCGGGTTGACCAATGGCGGGAGCGTGGGGGCGGGGCGGTTGGAGGCAGGGGGTCATGTGACGATACCTCCAGGGATACGTCCAATCAGAGTTGGTAACCGTAGACCTGGAATTTTCATCATGAACTCTTTCGACAACACAATGCCAGCCAAGACCGGCAGCGGTGTCTTTGACAAGAAGCTCTAGGTCTCCACCCCAACAGTCCACACCAAACGAGGCGTCTGTATTGATTTCTTTGTGGGTTCAATGACGAGACATTTATGAAAGAGAATGGCCTAGAAATTCAGTGCCCTTAGCGCCGATTTTGCGGCGCTAGAGGGCCTAGCGCTGCAATTGGCGCCGGCGCCTAAATTGCCTGGGGCCCTTCCGCCGCGGTAGACCGGTAGCGCTGCGCCGGCACCGATGACGTCATCGGTGTGCGCAGCGTCCCGGTTGCCATGGTAACCCGCCCGAACTGGGAAATTGACTTGCGGCCGCCTCGCCCGTGGCAGCCGCAAGCAACGTTCTGGCAGAGGTGCCTTGCACAAGTTTGCGCCGGCGCATTAAAGGCCC
Source organism: Somniosus microcephalus (assembly GCF_052327205.1). NCBI lineage: Eukaryota > Metazoa > Chordata > Chondrichthyes > Squaliformes > Somniosidae > Somniosus > Somniosus microcephalus. Next base: position 19,179,723 of record NC_141008.1, read on the forward strand.
CGCGGCGGCCGGCCGCTTTCCCGCCGCCCGCCTGGCCGCAGCTCCCTCCCCGGACTTCCCCCCCCCCCCCCGGAACAGAAGCAAGCCCGGCACTTGTCCGAGGTGCCGGGCTCATTTTTAATAAGATTATCGCGGGCCGCGGCCGGGTGCAGGCAGGTCCTCCTTAAGGGAAGGAGGAGGCCTGCACTTCCCGAACCTGCCGCACCGCAGCGGGCGCCGCAGCGCCGGAATAGCGCCGAAATTCAGCGCATAGCGCCAGTTTTCAGGCGCTAACAGCTTTCAGCAGCGCCGGCAGCCGTTTGGGCGCAGAAGTAGTGAATTTTTGGCCCGACCAGCGCGACTTAGCTCCGGCACTAACTTCCGGCGCTAAAGCCGTTGCTGCGCCAAAACCCAATTTCTAGGCCAATGTCTTTTAATCTAAAGTCTGTTCAACTCTTTATACAGCTTTACAGGAGACACGATGCTAGTGATGCATCTAGAACGAAACTGAAACTAAACTAAACTGCCTTGCTTGTCTCGGTCACATGACCTCTGCTGGTCAGGCATAAGTAATCAATACCTGCAAACATGCTGGTAAGGCATCATAATCAAACAGGCAAATAACATCACTATTTGCTGATATCATTACATCTCCTTTTCTTAAAACAAAAGTATTTTACTTTTAACTAACAACATGTTTTCTTTGTATTAATCTGCATTTTAACTGTAACACTTAATGAACTTACATTATCATTATCATGATCAAGGTTTTTTAACCTTGCTTTGTGTGTTCACATGAAATATGTAAATACACTAGAACTTGAAGAAAGAATAAGATAACATTACTTCCTTCTATAACAATAGTCCTTAAATTTGCTCAATGAGTCTCTCAGGAGGCTTCACGTGTCTTGAGGATTTTCTGATTGATTGTCCTTGAATCTGAGATGTTGCCTCAGATGATTGGTTCTCAGCTGTGTGATCAGGTTGTTCAACAGTATCAGTCTCTTGACCTGCTGTGGCTGGTCCCATGAGAAGATCTCGACGATTTCTTCTCAGAACAGCACCCTCATCTGTCTGAATGGTGTATGATCTTGGTTGAACTTCACTCAGGACAGTTCCCTTCTGAGTCCATGTGTTTGTTTTGTCATTCAACCTTACTTGGTCACCAGTGTGGAGTTCAGGTAGGTTTTGTGTTCCTCTGTCATAGTAGTACTTTTGCTTTTCTTTCTGTTGTTCTTTGAACTTCCTCACTTTCTCCCCCTCTTCTGTTTTCAGGAGGTTCTCCGGGATGGGTAGGTTTGGCCTTAGCCGACGTCCCATAAGGAGTTGGGCTGGTGACTTACCACACTCGAGTGGCGTTGTGCGGTATACAAGCATGCTCTGGTAGAAGTCAGTTCCACTGTCTTTTGCCTTGTACATCAGTCTTTTCACTGACTGGACCGATTTTTCCACTAGACCATTGGACTGTGGAAAGTGAGGACTTGACGTTGTGTGGACAAAGTCCCACTCTTTGGCAAAGTGTCGGAAACTTGCATTGTAAAACTGAGGTCCGTTGTCTGTGAAGACCTCGCTTGCCACGCCATGTCTGGAGAATATGGCTTTCATACATGTTATCACAGCATCTGCAGTGGTGGTGTGCAGTCTACAAACCTCTGGATACAGGGAGTAATAGTCTGTGACTACAAGATAGTCCTTCCCTTGACATACGAATAGGTCAGCGCCTACCTTCTGGTAAGGTCTGTCTGGTGCTGGGTGTGGCTTTAGTGGTTCTACTGGATTGCTTGCTCGATATTTCAGGCATATTGTGCAGTTTGACACTTCATTTGTCACATCTTGGTTGATTCATGGCCAGTACATCACCTCTCGTGCTCTTTTCTTACACTTTTCGATTCCCAGATGTCCTCCATGGATCCTTTTTAGCATCTCTTTTCTCAGACTCTTTGGGATAACTATTTTACTTCCTTTGTAGATGATGTCTTCGACCACTGATAGTTCCGCCCTGCAGTTCCAGTACTCTGCTATGTCAGGTGAGCAGTTTTGCTTCATGTTGGGCCATCCATCCAAGATGCTTTTCCTCAGTCGTCTCATTGTTTCATCTTTGTTTGTCTCAGTCTTTATGAGCTCCATTTTTGCATCTGCTATGGGCAGTGCACTTGTGATCATGTCCACGTAGGCGTTCACTTTTTCATCCATTGTGGTGTTTGCGGGCTCACTTGGGTCTACAGCTCTGGACAACGTGTCTGCTGTATATATCAGCTTACCCGGTGTGTACGCAACATTCAGTGTATAGCGTTGCAGCCTGATCATCATTCTTTGTATTCTAAGCGGACAGCTATTTAGTGGCTTTTGGAACAATGCAATCAAGGGCTTATGGTCAGTCTCTACACTGATTGCTTGTCCTGCCACAAACTGGTGAAATCTTTCACAGGCGTATGTGATGCTGAGCAGCTCCTTTTCTATTTGAGCATATCGCGTCTCCGCGTCTGTCATTGAGCGCGATGCATATGCAATAGGTTGCCAGTAGTCATATTTTTGCAGAAGAACGGCACCAAGCCCACTCTGTGATGCATCTGATGATATCTTGATGGGTCTCGCTGGGTCATAAAACCTCAGAACTGGTTCCTCTGTGAGCAGTTTCTTTAGATCGCTCCATGACTTCTCATGCTCATGATTCCATTCCCATTCTATGTTCTTTTCAGTTAGTCTTCTCAGTGGCGCCATCTTTTCTGAGAGGTTGGATATGAATTTACCCATGTAGTTGATCATTCCATTAAACCTCTGCACGTCCTTTTTGCATTGTGGCTTTGGCATATTCTCAATGGCGGACACCTTTCTGGGATCTGGTCTGACGCCCTCACCGCTAAGGATATCTCCCACGAATGTCAGTTCTGTCACCCCGAGCTGGCATTTCTCTCTATTCAGCTTCAGGTTTGTTTTCCTTGTTGCTTCCAGCACTTTTTTCAGTCTCTCGTCATGCTCAGTTCTCATGGTTCCCCATACTATGATGTCATCCATTGATGTATCAACTCCCTCCAGGTGCTCATAGATCATATGGATAGTCTTGTGATACACTTCAGGAGCTGAGGCAATGCCAAATGGTAACCTTAGGAATCTTAATCTGCCAAATGGACTGTTGAACGTGCACAGTCTTGAACTTGCTTCGTCCAGCTTCATCTGCCAAAATCCTGATGATGCATCTAACTTGCTGAAATATTTTGCATTTGCAAACTGTGCCATGATTTCCTCACATGTAGGAAGCTTGAAGTGCTCTCTCTTTATTGCTCTGTTTAGATCTCTTGGATCCAGGCAAATTCTGAGCTTTCCATTCTTTTTGTCCACTACGATGAGGGAACTCACCCACTCAGTTGGCTCATCTATCTTCTGAATCACGTTCAGGCTTTCCATCCTGTCCAACTCTGCCTTCAGTTGCTTTTGAAGAGCAAACTGAACTTTTCTGCATGGATGTATGACCGGTGTCATACTTTTATCTACTCTGATCGTGTGTTCTCCTGGAATGCAGCCTAGACCCTTAAATAGGTCTTTGTACTCTTTCATGAGTTCATCATAGACTGTCTCTCCTTCGCTTTCCACAATGAGGACTCTCTTTACCAGGTTCAGTCTCTCACAGGCTTTTAAACCTAGTATGGCTTGCACCTCCTTTGGCACCACGATTAATGCTAACGTGTGCTCACTGTCCTTGTGTGTCACTTTGACAATGCATCTTCCTTTCACTGGTATTTCAGTACCTGAGTATCCTGTCACTTTCACTTTGATTCCATGTATCTTTGGTCTGGGTCTAATTTTCTTAAAATCAGTCTCTGATATCACATTAACTTGTGCTCCAGTATCCAATTTAAATGGAATGTGTACGTCATTCACTTTTAGTGTCAACATCCAGTCTCTTTCTTCTTGTTTGTTTTCAGACACAACATCCACATTGATCTCCTCTATCTCGCTTTCATCCACTGCATGGACCTTGCTTTGTTGCGCTTGGTTCTTACAGCAACGGGCATAATGGTTGTTTTTGTTGCAACTATTGCATGTTTTACCATATGCTGGACACTTTCTTGGTGGATGCTGTGTACCACATCGACTACATGACTTTCGATTGTCCCTTTCATTTTCGTTCGCTGGCCACGCCTCTTTTTTCACATTGGCGCTCTTTTTGTTAAACGGTTTGTGTCCGTTCATTCTCACTGCATCCACGTTGCAGCTATTGTCACTGAACAGCTCCTTTGCCTGCAACTTCACAGTCTAGATCTTGCTCTCTTAGCAGTCTTTCCCTTAGACCATTATCTGGAATACCACACACCAGTCTGTCTTTTATCAGCGAGTCTGTCAGTCCCCCAAATTCACACGATTTGCTTCTGTTTCTCAGTTCAGTCACATACTGATCAATAGTCTCACCCGTTTTCTGTACACGTGAAAAATCTGTGCCTCTCAAATGTCACGTTACGTTTAGGTATGCAGTAGGCCTCAAACTGTTCCATTATTTTATCTAGCTTCATTTTGTCTCCATCAACAGCGAATGTGAAGTTATTATACACCTCCAGCGCTTCATCACCCACGACACGTAAGAACAGTGACGCTTTCATTTTATCACCTTTCTCATCAGCTCCGATTGCTGATAAATACAACCCCAAACGTTGTTTGAACCTCCTCCAATTTTCAGCCACATTACCTGTCAACCGAAGCGTCGCCGGTGGGTGTAAACCTTCCATTTTTTCACTTCGTTAGCTATTCTCCAATGGTAAGCAACGATGTTCTCTTTTGGCTTGCTATTTTGTGGAGAGCTGATTTAACTTCAGATTTTTTCTCTTCATCTCTTTCAATCACTTCTGACACCATGTATTGATTTCTTTGTGGGTTCAATGACGAGACATTTATGAAAGAGAATGGCCTAGAAATTGGGTTGTGGGCTCGCCAGGGCTGTAGCGCCAGAAATTTTGCGCCAGCGTTAATGCGGCAGCGCCCGACGAAAATTCGGTTGCGCCGGCCCCAGAGGGCGGCGGGCGCTAAAGGAGGGTTTTAGCGCCTGAAAACGGGCGTTGAATTGGGTTTCCCGGCGCTAATCCCCCGCTGCGGCACCCGATGCGGTGCAGCAGGCTGGGGAACTGCAGGCCTCCTCCTTCTGTTAAGGAGGAGCTGCCTGCAGCCGACAACTGTCCGGCGGATTCCCCCGACATCTGAGCCCGGCACCTCGGGGAAGTGCCGGGCTCGCAGCACACACTCATCAGGGCCGCGGGGGGGGTGATGCAGGAGTCCGGGAAGGGAGGTGCGGGCGGCCGGCCGCCGCTCCACCTTTATGCGCCGGCGCAAAGGCGTGTAAGAACACTTTTCACATTCATTAGTTGCGCCTGCCACGGGCGAGGCGGGCGCAACTGAATTTGGGCTTGGGGCCGGGTTACCACGGCAACCGGGACGCTGCGCACACCGATGACGTCATCGGTGCCGGCGCAGCGCTACCGGCTAACGCCGATGGTAAGGCCCAAGTCAATTTGCAAAACGGCTATAAGTCCGGCGCAAGGCCCTCTAGCACCACTAATTGGGCGCTAAGCCCACTCAATTTCTAGGCCAATGTCTTTTAATCTAAAGTCTGTTCAACTCTTTATACAGCTTTACAGGAGACACGATGCTAGTGATGCATCTAGAACGAAACTGAAACTAAACTGCCTTGCTTGTCTCGGTCACATGACCTCTGCTGGTCAGGCATAAGTAATCAATACCTGCAAACATGCTGGTAAGGCATCATAATCAAACAGGCAAATAACATCACTATTTGCTGATATCATTACAGCATCGCGGCCGTGATGGGTTCCCAATCTCAGCTGGGCCTGTATTTAGAGTAAGTAGACAGCAGATGAAGAGTGAAACAGAGCCAGGTTTGGCTAAGCCTCCTAGGGTAATACAACACCGAGTAAAACATCTATAGGGTTAATTCTGGTATCTCTCACTCCCGGGGAAGGAGGTGCACTCAAAGGGAGCTCGCGTCAGAGATAGTCATAACATCGCATATCTGATTCTCCAAACCACACTTGTTTTGTTGCTGAGGGAGCAGAGAGAAAGAGAAATAGAAAATTGACAGTATAATGAATGCTACACATGCTACACTCATATAAAGTTCTATAGACTGGTTACAAATGAATCCCTCGATAGATTATTGCACTGAAGACAAAGTGTTATTGATGCTCTAACAAAATTGGGCAGAATGCACTACATCTGCATTGTTCATGAATAAGGAGGCTTTTGTGTTCTTGAAGAGAACAGACATTACTGTAATTAGTTTAAAGGCAAATACATTCCTCATGTTCTCTGGCTGGTTGAAGTGGTCAAGTGGTCCAGTGCTCAGCCCCCCTAACTCTAGTGATTTCCGGGGCAGGATGGCATCGTGAGTCAGATGCACGTGCCATGGTATGTTAACGGTACGTTCGCACCAGTTATCCTTCTTTTAAATTCATTCTCGGGATGTGGGCGCCGTTGGCAAGGCCGGCATTAATTGCCAATCGCTAGTTGCCATTGAGAAAGTGCTGGTGAGCCGTCTCCTTGAACTGCTGCAGCCTGTGTGGTGTCCGTCTGTTTTATATTTGTTATTCTTTGTAGTGGTTTTAATACAGCTGAGAGATTTGCTGGGCAGTTAAGAGTCAAACAGATTGGTGTGGGGCTGGAGTTACATGTCGGCCAGACCGGGTAAGGATGGCAGGTTTCCTTCCCCAAGGGACATTAGTGAACCTGCTGAGTTCATGGTTACTTTGACTGATTCTAGAGTTTTTAAATGGAATTCAAATTTAAAATTCTCATCCTTGTGTTTAAATCCCTTGATGGCCTCACCCCTCCATATCTCTGTAACTTCCTCCAGTCTTACAACCCTCCGAGAACATCTCCCACACCCTTCACCACCATTGGCAGCCATGCCTTCAGCCGTCTTAAACCCCTCCACCTCTCCAGCTCCCTCTCCTCCTTTAAGACCTTCCTTAAAACCCACCGCTTTGACCGAGCTTTTAGTCACCTCTCTTAATGTCTCCTTCTTTGGCTTGGCATCGATTTTGTCTGATTTTCGTGAAGAGTTTTGGGATGTTTTTCTACATTAAATGCGCTACATAAAGCAAGTTGTTGTTGTTGTTGCATAAGCACCCTTCAGACTCCAACCTGGCAATAGAGCAGTTGGAGAAACTTGTAGGACTGCAACACTTGCAGCCTCTATATACATCTGCCAAAAACAGCTCAAAATAAGTTTAACTGCATAAGGCCCTTTAAGGACTCCGCCACCCTTTCTTCTCTCCTGCTGCTAACTCTTGGGACCCAGTTCCATGGGCTCCAGCCACCCATTTGATACCTTGCCCCAATGGCCATCCTGTATGCATGAACCGAGCCTGTGAGTGTCAGCTGGCTAATTGGCCACATTTGCAGGAAAAGCCAAACCAATCTTGTCCACACTCACACACACACACCTCTTCTGCCAGGAGCCACCAGATAGCAAACCAGAAGCCGGAGGCCCAGGTGATTTATCCGTTGCCTAGAAACATCAAAGGCCGACTGCAGCACCTTTACTTACTGCGCCAGCTGAGGCCAGCACAGACTGGGGGGGCAATCGAACCTGGGACTTCCTGCTCTGTATGGCTCAGTTTTGCAGTAGTCAGCGGACGTACAAAGTGAGCCATTTGGGGGAAATTCCTGACAACAGCCCTGATGAGGTCAGTAAAGCATCATTTGCAAATGATCAGTCTCCTTTACTAATCCGAGAAATAGTTCCATAGGAGAAAGCAATGGCCTTTAATAACTTATTTCAGTAAAGTCAGATTTCAGTTCATATATATATATATATATATATATATATTATACGTATTTTATTTGAAACAAGATTTTTGTGGCAAGTTTCGGTTTTTGCCGTTTTGCCCCTGGGTTAGGAAATGAGTTGCTTACACAGAGATTCCTGTGCTGTTTCTAATCAGTGGCCACAAACATCCTTTCCAAAACTTCCCAGGGATGCTTGGACACCTAGATTCCTGACTGCAATTCCCAAAGCTCCAGAATTAATCAGTTTTGACATTTTTTTTTCAACAGCTCATTTTTGGTCAATTGTAAGGGTCTGTTTACTCCCTTGGGCCTATCAGCTGCTAAAACAATCTCCGCCAGCCTGTGAAACTGAAACTCAGCCCAACGGCTCGTCAAGTTATAGAGACGCAGACATAGCCAATGGCAGAGGTTTAAAATGCCGTTTGTGAGTGTAGTGCCACTCTTAAACTAATCTGGGGCTCTGGGGAAATGCAGAGAAAGAGGGAAGGGAAGTTGAGAGAGAAAGAAATGGATGGACGGATAGGCATAGTCAATTCTCCACACCTCCCAGCAACAACAACTTGCATTTATATAGCGCCGACAGCATAGTAAAACGTCCCAAGGCGGTTCACAGGAGCGTTATCAAACAAAATTTGACACCGAGCCAGATAAGGAGATATTAGGATGGGTTTGGTCACAGATGTAGGTTTTAACGAGTGCCTTAAACAAGGAGAGAGAGAGAGGGAGAGGTTTAGAGAGGGAATTGCTGAGTTTAGGGCCCAGACTGCTGAAGGCACTGCCGCCAATGGTGGGGCAAAGAAGGTGGGGAATGGACAAGAGGCCAGAGTTGGAGGAACGCAGAGATCTCAGAATGAGAGCAGGTTCTTTAGCCAACTTCCTAGCTCTGAAGCTGAGGGGATAGGAAGAAAGGAGGGATATCTTATAATAGCTCGCTAACTGGACACCAAGGGGGAGAAATTCAGTATAGCCCCGTTTGGGGCGCTAACTTCGCCCCGGAAAATTAGTGCCCCCACGCCGGAAATTGGTCGGTTGCGCCCCAAAGGGAAGCGGGGTGCTACTGGAGGCGCCCCGCCTCCCTCTTGGGGCGCTGCAAGTGAATATCGTGGCACTACGTGCCGCAGCGCCACATGCCGCGGCACGTCGTGCTGCGGTATTGCAGGCCTTTCTCCCCTTCTTAAAGGGGAGGGGCCTTGTGCAGCGCGATCTGGGGCCCAGCTGGGCCCCCGGGGATCGGGAGTGCTGGCAAAAGAGCCCGGCACCCAAGAGAAGTGTTGGGCTCTTGGGGCGCAGCCGGCACTCCGCGGGGGGGGGGGGGGGTTCCGGAGGCCGGGGACAGGAGCGCAGGCAGGTGCTGGCAGGCGGCCAACAACAAAAATGGCCGCTCCGCACCTCGCCTTTAAATTGCGCCTCCCCGGCCGCAGTTACACCACCCTGACCCTGTCGGACATAGCGTCCGGCGGTAAATCAGGGGGCGCTCCCGAAGATCGTGGCCAGGACGTGAGCGGGGTGCTGCGCACACCGATGACGTCATCGCCAGCGGCGCAGCACTAACAGTTAGCGCCACCACGAACCTCCCGCTGAATTTCGCGGGAGGCGTGAGCAGTGCCGCGCCCGGGCACCCGTTGGTTTGCGCCCCACTTAGCGCCCTCTTAAGGTGCTAACGGGTGGCGCAACCAACTGAATTTTTCCCCCCAATTCTTGTTTGAAAGGTCGCAGGCTGTAGTGATGAACAAGCAGTGTTTAGACAAATAAATTCTCTCCATCGGTACCCCTTTAGCAAAGGAAACTAAAGGAATAAATGCATTTTAAAATGTGATCAATGTTTGTCTAATTTTTTAGGTTTCCTGCCCTAGGCAGACAGCGGAATGAGATCGAAAACATTAAGGGGCCTCGGGCGGAATGTAATATTGGATCAACTCTCTGAAAGTTAAGTTGACAGCTGATAGCAAATAAAAACTGTCAACCCTGGTTGGTGCTATGAGGACATGAAATTACACGTCATTTTAAATGAACAGATTAATTATTTTTTACAGGCTCTGCATTCTTTCGGTGATGAATTTCCAAGACATGCTGAGGGCAAACAAGCCTAGTTTTCAACATCTGACACCTAGAGTGCAGCCACAGCAAACGGTCCAGCAGAAACCTGATTAAACACAGCGTGCAATAGCCTAAGTCACTTATTCCAGCCAGAAACTAAGGTTATCTCCTTCTCCAGAATTAGGAGTTTATCCTCAAACTGACACAGCTTTTACACTGATCAATTTTCATTGGCAGTCAATTAGTAAGACTGGATTTTAACTCTTACGTGTATTGAAAGAAAGACAGAGGGGGTCAGGGAGCGCTGCACTGTTGGAGGTGCCGTCTTTTGGATGAGATGTTAAACCGAGGCCCCGTCTGCCCGCTCAGGTGGACGTAAAAACTCCCAAGGCACTATTTTGAAGAAAAGCAGGGGAGTTCTCCCAGTGTCCTGGCCAATATTTATCATTCAACTAACATCACTAAAACAGATTTCATAGTCATTTATCAAACTGCTGTTTGTGGGAGCTTGCTGTGCGCAAATTGGCTGCCGTGTTTCCTACATTACAACAGTGACTACACTTCAAAAAGTACTTCATTGGTTGTAAAGCGCTTTGGATCATCCGGAGGTTGTGAAAGGCGCTGTATAAATGTAAGTCTTTCTTCATTTTAACTTAGCTCACCGACAGGAAACTTGCCGTATCGATTCGGCCGCCCGATTTCAATTGATTTCATCCAACTTTCGGATCCAATCCTGTCAGTTTCCTGTCGGGCAAGTTATCCCAGAAATTATCCCAGAAAGAACTTGCAGGATGTCCCAAAGCACTTCACACCCAAGGAATTATTTTCAGAAGTGCAGTCACCGTTAAAAAGCAGACATGGCACAAAGCAAGATCCCACAACTGGCAAACGATATGAATGATTGGCTAATCTGTTTCTGGTATTGGTTTGGGGAGGAATGTTGGCCAGGATACCAGGCAAACACTCTGCTAGAAACATAGAAGATAGGAGCAGGAGTAGGCCATTCGGCCCTTCGAGCCTGCTCCGCCATTCAACGAGATCATGGCTGATCATCCAAACCCTAGCACCCGGTCCCTACACCGACAGCCATCCCACACAAGCCCTATCCCCGTAACCCCATAACCCCACGTATTTAATCCCCCCCTAACACTAAGGGACAATTTTTGTCATGGCCAATCAACCTAACCCGCACATCTTTGGACTGTGGGAGGAAACCGGGGCACCCGGAGGAAACCCACGCAAACACGGGGAGAATGTGCAAACTCCACACAGACAGTCACCCGAGGCCGGATTTGAACCCGGGTTCCTGGCGTTGTGAGGCAACAGTGCTAACCACTATGCCACCGTGCTGCTCTTCTTTGAATAGTGCTGTGGGACCTTTTATCTGAGGAGGCAGATGGCTTTACTTCTCATCGGAAAGACTGCAACTCTGACAATGCAGTACTTTCTCAAGTGCTGCATTGGAGTGTCAGTATAGATGATCTGCTTGTGTCCTGGAGTGACCCTATGACTCTAAGACCCAGAGACAATAGTGCTACCAACTGAGCCAAGTTGATGACATAAAGGACAGACTGGGAATTGTGATATAACACTGGAACCTCGACACAAGGGAAGGAGTGGGAATGACAAAGGCATACTGGGATTCTGTGGCATACTGGGATTCTGTGCTTGACATGGGTTTGTGTGCTCTCCACTATAGCTGCTCATCCTCTGACTGACGCTCAAGATTTTTGCTACTAAATTATTTTGATTCAGGTGAAAAAGTGAAGAAGTCAAAAGGTGCCGGCAGGAAATCATCTCCATATCCTGACGTAGAACAGAGCTTGATCCACAAGCACAGACACTTCAGGGGGCCTGCAGGCTACAACAGGTCTGGAGAGCATGCTGTGGCAGAACATGCGCTGGATGGAATCCACACCGCCCAAACTCTCTCGGGTGTGACACTCATTCGTTTTTTTCACCATATGTTGAAAGTCTACAAGTGAACTCTTCAGGTTCGAAGAGTTGGCCTCGGCTATAGGCACGCAAACAAATTTGAAATCCCTTTAGATGGTTACAACCCTACTTGCGATTACTGGCCCTAATGGAACAGTTTAGTAATCTATGGATCTGCTAAAGATCCAATTTACAAAGAAGTCTTTCTCATGTCTATTGGGTCCTGTGGACCATTCCCAGCAGTGACAGAAAGGTCAACATTACTCAGTGTTATGTTCAGTACCAGCGATGTCAAGTCCAGTATGTTTCCAGGTAATTTTAGTGAATACAGTATGACACGGTAGTGGTTATGTTGCTGGACTAGTAATCCAGAGGCCTGGACTAATGATCCAGCGTGTTTAAAATTCCACCATGGCAGTTTGAGAATTTGAATTCAGTTAAAAGAAAATCTGGAATAAAGAAGCTGGTATCTGCAAAAAGTGACCATGAAACTGTCAGAGTGTCGTAAAAATCCAACGGGTTCACTAACGTTCTTTAGGGAAGGAAGCCTGCCGTCCTTACCCGGTCTGGGCCTATCTGTGACTCCAGTCCCACACCAACGTGGTTGACTCTGAAGTGGCCTAGCAAGCCACTCAGTTGTATCAAACTGCAGTCAGATGACCCACCACCATTCTCAGGGAAAATCAGGATAGGCAATAAATGCTGGCCTTACCGGCAACGCCGACATCTCCAGAATGAATCAGGTGTCGTTACTGGCCAAGAGTTATAGTCCAAATAAATATGCAAATATGGAGTTTGAGTGGATTATAACAGGGCAGGGTTATATTTTAGTCTATGAGTAATAATAAACTCATGGAAATGCTCTTATACAGATCATAAAGCAGCGTAGGTGCCAGCTGCCGATTATACTGAGTTGGCACAACAGGAATCCACAAAGAAAACTGCCACTTGGAGGTGGCGCCATTTTTTTAACCCCAATTGTCTTCCCTGCTGTCCCCTCCTCTCTTGAGGGTGCCGACTCATGTTGGCATGGGTACTGGAAGCCCCCCAACACCCCCTGAGTATCAGCAGGCAACTCAACCCTGAAAGGGAGCATCACAGCCTCATCTTGTCCTTTTTCTGAAAATTGAGAAACCTAGATAGAGTCCCAAGGCCTGCCACCGAGGTCAAAAAGAAGAGTAAAGGCGGGATAAGTAAACTCACACATATATACTTTCCAGCAAGGATCAGTGGACAGCGATCAGGGGAAGGATTCCCCCCGACACCCCCCACACTCCTCCTGAGCAAGGGTCCTGAAGCCGGGTGTAGCAGCCCTACTGATGCCCTGATTGAGCTCAGCTATCTCGGCACTGACCTGGGATCGAAACTGGCACCTTCCTGGCCAGTAGGGCTCACCACAATACATGGCAGTAGATTTAACCAAGGCTGCCCTTTCTCTGTCTACACTAGGTAATTCAAAAATGGAGTTCACAGAATCACAGAAACCCCACAGTGCAGATAGAGGCCATTTCGGCCCATCGAGCCTGCACCGACACATATCCCACCCGATCCCCGTAACCCCTACACCAACACATATCCCACCCTATCCCCGTAACCCCATGTATTTAATCTCCCTAACACTAAGGGTCAATTTATCATAGCCAATCAACCTAACTCGCACATCTTTGGACTGTGGGAGGAAACCGGAGCACCCGGAGGAAACCCACGCAAACACGGGGAGAATGTTGCGGCAGTTCAACGGGGGGTTTTAATACCCTTTGTTCTGTCAATATTTTATTCATAAAAAGAAACAGATCATTTGCCAAATATATTCCAGCAACTGAATTAAGCTTTTCCTTCTAAATTCAGTGGACCGTGGAATCTGTCTCACTTCACTTACCAAACCAACATTCCTGCTCACGACCCAAGCCCACCTTTCTAATTATTATCCACACATTGTCGCAATCGGTTAGTGAATGGATTTGTAAGCAAGGTGTGTAGAACACTTTTTTTTACAAAGATTTGAAACGGAAGATGGTTTGGGAGCAAGCTGATACAGAAAGACTGGAATCTGGTCGGCGTGTTCGGGTGGAGAAACAAGAGCCAGCAAAGAAAGGGTTACTAAAAATGCTTCTTAAAATGACAACAGTACATTAAATTAGTTAAACTAATTCTTCTTCCAGCATTTGGATAGCAAGCGGAGGGGGAGTGTTGCCATGCATTCCAAATTGGATTTGATTAAACTGACAAGGGTGTAGCTATGAACGGCGCTGAGAAAGACTGAGAAGGTGCTGACAGCCACTGTCTGATGTTGCTCAAGTGACTGAGCTTTGAGAGCATTCATCGCCTGCAGCAAGCAACAAAAAATCCAGTTACGCTGCTAGGAACTGGTGCCTCTTAATATATGGACTCGTGATATATCACATGACTGCACTTATAATATAATAAGATCTGTGTGAACTGAACAAACAAAACTTTAAGTGTCACAATTCTGCCATTCTGTTTTTCTTCATTTTAAGATACGGGCCAAAGGGGGTTTGAAATGCAATACCCAGGGTCCACAATGCCAGCAACTGGTCAAGTATATCGATGCCATGCTCGATTCTCACACTCCCTTTCCCCTCTCTCTTCCCCTCCTCTCACACTTCCTTTCTCCTCTCTCCTCCCCCTCCTCTCACACTCCCTTTCTCCTCTCTCCTCCCCTCCCTCTCACACTCCTTTCTCGCCATTCTTCCCCCTCCCTCTCTCACTTCCTTTCTCCTCTCTCTTCCCCCTCCCTCTCACACTTCCTTTCCCCTCTCTCTTCCCCCTCCCTCTCACACTCCCTTTCTCCTCCTCTTCCCCCTCCCTCTCACACTCCCTTTCTCCTCTCTCTCTCCCCCTCCCTCTCACACTTCCTTTCTCCTCTCTCCTCCCCTCCTCTCACACTCCTTCTCCTCTCTCCTCCCCTCCCTCTCACACTCCCTTTCTCCGCCATTCTTCCCCCTCACTCTCACACTCCCTTTCTCCTCTCTTCCCCCTCCCTCTCACACTTCCTTTCTCCTCTCTCTTCCCCCTCCCTCTCTCACTTCCTTTCTCCTCTCTCTTCCCCCTCCCTCTCACACTCCTTCTCCTCTCTCTTCCCCCTCCCTCTCACACTTCCTTTCTCCTCTCTCTTCCCCCTCCCTCTCACACTCCCTTTCTCCTCTCTCTTCCCCTCCCTCTCTCACTCCCTTTCTCCTCTCTCTTCCCCCTCCCTCTCACACTCCCTTTCTCCTCTCTCTTCCCCCTCCCTCTCTCACTCCCTTTCTCCTCTCTCTTCCCCCTCCCTCTCTCACTCCCTTTCTCCTCTCTCTTCCCCCTCCCTCTCACACTTCCTTTCTCCTCTCTCTTCCCCCTCCCTCTCTCACTCCCTTTCTCCTCTCTCTTCCCCCTCCCTCTCACACTCCCTTTCTCCTCTCTCTTCCCCCTCCCTCTCACACTCCCTTTCTCCTCTCTCTTCCCCTCCCTCTCACACTCCTTTCTCCTCTCTCTTCCCCCTCCCTCTCACACTTCCCTTTCTCCTCTCTCTTCCCCCTCACTCTCACACTCCCTTTCTCCTCTCCTTCCCCCTCACTCTCTCACTCCCTTTCTCCTCTCTCTTCCCCTCCCTCTCTCACTCCCTTTCTCCTCTCTCTTCCCCCTCACTCTCTCACTTCCCTTTCTCCTCTCTCTTCCCCCTCCCTCTCACACTCTCCTTTCTCCTCTCTCTTCCCCCTCACTCTCTCACTCCCTTTCTCTCTCCTTCCCCCTCACTCTCTCACTCCCTTTCTCCTCTCTCTTCCCCCTCCCTCTCACACTCCTTTCTCCTCTCTCTTCCCCCTCACTCTCACACTTCCTTTCTCCTCTCTTCCCCCTCCCTCTCACTCCCTTTCTCCTCTCTCTTCCCCCTCCCTCTCACACTCCCTTTCTCCTCTCTCTTCCCCCTCCCTCTCACACTTCCTTTCTCCTCTCTCTTCCCCCTCACTCTCACACTCCTTTCTCCTCTCTCTTCCCCCTCACTCTCACACTCCTTTCTCCTCTCTCTTCCCCCTCCCTCTCACACTCCTTTCTCCTCTCTCTCCCCTCCCTCTCACACTCCCTTTCTCCTCTCTCTTCCCCCTCACTCTCACACTTCCTTTCTCCTCTCTCTTCCCCCTCCCTCTCCACTCCCTTTCTCCTCTCTCTTCCCCCTCCCTCTCACACTCCCTTTCTCCTCTCTCTTCCCCCTCCCTCTCACTCTTCCTTTCTCCTCTCTCTTCCCCCCTCCCTCTCACACTCCCTTTCTCCTCTCTTCCCCCTCCCTCTCACACTCCCTTTCTCCTCTCTCTTCCCCCTCACTCTCACACTTCCTTTCTCCTCTCTCTTCCCCCTCCCTCTCACACTCCCTTTCTCCTCTCTCTTCCCCCTCACTCTCACACTTCCTTTCTCCTCTCTCTTCCCCCTCACTCTCACACTTCCCTTTCTCCTCTCTCTTCCCCCTCCCTCTCACACTCCCTTTCTCCTCTCTCTTCCCCCTCACTCTCACACTCCCTTTCTCCTCTCTCTTCCCCCTCACTCTCACACTTCCTTTCTCCTCTCTCTTCCCCCTCCCTCTCACACTCCCTTTCTCCTCTCTCTTCCCCCTCCCTCTCTCACTCCCTTTCTCCTCTCTCTTCCCCCTCCCTCTCTCACTCCCTTTCTCCTCTCTCTTCCCCCTCCCTCTCACACTTCCTTTCTCCTCTCTCTTCCCCTCCCTCTCTCACTCCCTTT